>NC_062976.1:7982805-8295492 GCF_023078275.1 Leguminivora glycinivorella
TACAAACAGTAGAATAGCAGAGTAAATTAATAATAATTGACTAGTTGGTTTAACGATTTTTGGTACCAGAAAAGACAAAGACATTGTAGGATACATATAAATAAGTAGATTAGTAATAATGTTTGTGGGTCCTGTAATGTAGTATACTTTCGTAAATGTAGAAAATATTTTGGTTACCGTGGTTCCTTTAAAAAAATCCGTTTTTTAACAAAGCCAAGCACGTTCGAAGCTCTCGTGGAAAAAGTTTAATAAACAAATTTAATAAGGCATTTCGTGTCACGTATACATTTTTGATGGGCCTAAACCTCTCCAAATGTAATGGCCCTCGCATCACCCACGTCAGACTGTAATGAGCCCCGCGGATAAACCCGGCTGCGAATAGCAGCACCGGTAAAAACGGCATCAAAGGGGTTTATATCCTGCACTGAGCATAAACAAGCTGAAATGGATTATTGTCCATTCGCGAATATCCGTGGAAGCTCCATACGGTGACCTGTAAATTTATCAGTATATTATCGTTTTACGAAATACTTTCTAAACAGGTCTGCTAACGATGTCATTGATATTCATAAACATGTTTGAGATAATGGTGCCCAAGCTTGAATTAGAATAATACATTCAGGAATTCTGTTTTCCCAAAATCCGAAACCCGAGCACGAACTTTTCAATCAACGTTGGATTAATTCAATGCAGTTCAATCTGGAGAATCTCGCAGCGGAATACATTTCAAAACGAGAACTCAAGAGTAAAGCGGAGATTGTACGAAATTGCAAAGATAAGGCCACCGGGGTCCCAGCCAGTCCGAAGGGAAGCCGCGGAATCCCTTATAAGAGCTGGAATTAGTCGCGATCGTATTCGCTCTCCAATAACCTCAAGAACGAGGACGACTAGATTTATATCAATATCATTTAATTTAATATGCTTTATGTGCATTCAAATATAGGTTCCTATATTTCATTGTATAAGTAATAATCGAAGTTGTGCAGCTGGAAGTTGTGCAGCTGGAATTATTCGAATTCAATGGCGAAGTTCCTTTACTAACCCCAAACTATTGTTATGGGAAATTGGAAAGTTCCGGGGACTCCCGTCTACTAACTACATCAACTTTAGGTAATGGGCTGCCCTAAAACATAAGCTTCTTAGCAACTTCGCATCAAGGAGTTAAAAGCTGCTGCGACCACAAATGGTACTTTTACAACTTGTAAAATATGAGGCTGTCCATCAAGTTTGTGAAAAAGTAGCTTCTTAGGCTGCTTTTTATCACTGGGACTTGAATTGTTGTCTTTGGTTAAACTTGTTTGGTGGAAGATACGAGCCAAAGTTACAAAACTTTTCGAGGTAACAAAACTAACATACGCACGCACACTTCAATATCTGACATTGATGTAAATAAAAGAAACACTTCAAAGTTACATTAGTGCTGGGTTATGACCACAGGTTATGACATTATAGGCCCTCATCGTGCAGCCTGGCGTGACGGTTTCGTTGCCAACAGATAAGAGCCATTGTTGCGATAGTCTGATGTTTGCTAGCAAACATTTTGAGAAGGCCGCATCGCCGCCAGCGTCGTCAGAGGCGCTGTGGAAATAGCTCCTTTCTTTACTTCGAAATAAGAGAATAAGGAAACAAAGAGACGTGATAATAACTAAATAAATTATTCATACGATGTCCGCTCGCATCGCGCTTGTGTAGAAAGACTTGATGATACGAAAATATATACATGAAAGAGATTCTTTTAGTCTTTGGGTCGATATAGGAGAATGTGAATAGGGGATCCCGAAATGGGATGGGAAATTTCCTAATATCATTTCAGCGAGCTATTACGCGAGACTGTGACGGGCTGTAAAACAGTCAGCACCTCCGATCATACGCGGATGGTCTCATAAAATCTCCGCTAAGGGCCCTTGGCAAAATGGCGAAAAGCGTAGATATTTGAATCGACCCTAGATTCTACCTCTAAATGCTGAATTATAGTTTAATTTAAGTTTGCTGACTTGCAAATAAAAGTACTTTTAGATAATAGACTTCCAGAATTGCTTATTTTCGTGTCCCTTAATTAGCATACAAAGAGTTTTAGTCGCATTCAAATGTAAACGTCGTACCTATGAGATGAGTGTGTTGTCGCAACAAATCCCTATTGTGTTTATTTACAACGCAATATTAGCACGTGTCTGCCCCTGTAGGTACTTAAGAACGAAATCGCTGGCATAAATTTATAATACACCGTATCTGACATCGATTTAGTGAAAGTGTAAATGTGTACATTAGACATGCTATGTCACGAAATGCTAAATAATAACGTTTACCAATCTTGCGAAGAGCTTTGTGTTACCTAACGCATAAGAACGCGGCCATTACTTCATTATATGACACATTTACCTAATTATATTACAGTAAATGCAATTTGACGGGACGTTTACTCGGTGCGGTGGATGTCACTTGAATAAAAAAATTACACATTTATTCAAGGGCGTAGCGTATTCAAGAAAATACCTGGTATAAACAGTTACATATTCAATATAGGTAGACATTATTTTTGTTATTCTGTAGTAAAATAACATAGAAGCTCCGTTCTCCCTGAAGGTAAATATTTACTGCTTACTGCTGCGTGGTGTGAAAATTGTAGAACAAAAACAACGTTTTAAAGTATAATGAAAAGACAAGAAATTTCATGTAATAATTGCGTCTTCTCAGCTAAGAAATTACCTTTGTAACTAGTCTTTATTTCAAATAAAGATATAAATTATCAATTTCAATAAAAGCTAAAAATACCATGATGACATAAAACTAACTTAAAAACTATACTAACCTAAGTAACTATAAAAATAATATAATAAATACTTTATAAATAAAAAATCGGCTCTAAATCGGTTCCCTGTGGCAAGGTGCCAAGAAGACTGGCGGCATTGCCACGTTGAACGGCAATGCCTATGCGTTGCGCTAGGTAAGTGCCAGCCTTCTTGTCTCCTGTCGCGTCGACGAGGCGCTTGGCAAGCTCCTTAAAGATGCTGTGAGCACCTGAACCCCACGGCCCAAGCGTTTCCACCCCAAACGGCTCAAACATGAAACTGGAATCAATTGCTGCATATTTGCGCCGTTTGAGGTGTTCCGCGGAGTTGGCGGCAGCACCAGCTCTGTTTGAAGTCCTGGGAGATGGGACGCCGCAAGGGTATCCACACATGTGGCATCCCAAACTAAAGGGCGTCCCATCTTCCAAGGCACGAGGGTCATGCCGTCCGGTCTCTTTCCGTCGTCGCGAGCCAATCCAGGCGGTTCTAGGACCGCCGGGGCTCCCGCCGTAACGAGAGCTCGGCGGAGAATGTCGTTCAGGCTCGCGTGACGTGAAAGACGGCCGACGCTCCTGGAACAGGATAGGCCATGGAGACCAAACCGCGAGACGCTTGTGCCACACTGGCATTGGTGAGGGGCCACGCAAGCAACACCCAAACGCAAACATAAAGAAAATCTAAGGGTGTTCGTTGACAGCAAGGTGCCTAGGTTCTTAGACGGCAGGGCTTGCAGCCAGGAGCCGGATTCCCAACTCGCAGCAGCAAGGAGACGAGCGCGCTCTGTGGTGCTGGTAGACGTTTCAATGAGATTATCCCGTACCAGCCGACAGAGCGGCTCGTCCCATTGGTGCTGCGAATGGCGAATGATGGGGAGGTCTGCATTTGGGCAGGCTGTTTTCCAGCTCGTCATCGCTTCCTGCAAGAAAGGGACGACCGAGTCAGCTCTAAGAATTTTCTTGAACAGATTTTCAATAGGCAGGGAGGCTTGGGACCACTGTGGGGTATCGAAAGCGATATTAAAAATGGAAGTCACTGTTAATTTTATTTCTAAATCTAGTTTTTCTAAAAGGCTGGGAAATTTCCAAAAATGACTGCAACGCAGAACGTAAGTGAGTTTGGGAACAAACAAACAGAATTTTATTATTGTGTAGGCCATATGTGGGTTGATTTGGAGTAAACGGCCAGAACAATTTTTAAAATTTTGAAGTTGATTATTTATATAATCGGGGAAAGCTTCGTCTAATCTTACCTTGAGTCTAATTTCCAGTTTTTGAATTATGCTATAAAGTAACACATTAAACCGGTAAAACTTCGAATTGGTAGTAGTAGTAGTAGTAGTAATCACTTTATTGTGTACAACAGATTCATATACAGTTTACAGGAACAGAGGTACAAAGGCGAACTTATCCCTATAAGGGATCTCTTCCAGCTAACCTTAGATTAGATGAGAGGAACATTAAAGTAGGCAAGAATTGGCTTTTTTTTATCGACGTGTCGTTCTATCACTTGGCTGTCGGTAGTAACTCTCAGTTTATCGCTGGTGGTGTAACAACACGGAATTTATTGAGTCGTCAGGGAAGTAAAAACGTCTGGAACGGGCGCCGTCCGCGAGTACATCTAATAAATTATTTCGCGCTTTGCCGGTTACATCAGCCTATCATACATTACAAAACGACGAATGAAGTTTGTATTGCAGCAGCCAATATAGACTTCAATCGGGGGTTTCTTCGATTCCCTAGTAAAGTCTGAGAGGTAAGGACCACATTGTTTATTTTGCTTGGGACAAGAGAAAACATACGATACGAGGAAAGTCCTTCTACGTGACCAGTGACTACATGTTAAGTGTTTTCAAGATATTTATGCTTTAGTTACATTTCCAGTGTTATTATTTGAATAAGTTATATATCTTTAATTATCTCTGTTTATTTCCATAAAAAATAATGCTAAAAATTTAACATACGTTAGCATCAAATTATAAATGCAACAAAAGTAAGCCGTAACTTAAACTGAGAATATCAGTCAAATAAACCGCGGTGATTTCAATCGCATTATAACAGTAGTCTCGTACAAAGGGTTCCGGATATTGAGCGGATGCAAATGTGCAGGTAATGTAATACGGCATTCGGCTGGAAAAGGCCCGATCGACCGGTCTATTCGCTATAAAATACATGTGGAACACCGAGGACGATGTAACGGAAGATAATCTCGGGTTAAGGAATTCTTTCGTTTGTCAGGTATCCACTATGACCAAATCTGAAATGTATTTTTTTTATTTTGCTATTGTTGTGTAAGTTGGTAAGTATAATTACAAAGTTGTGTTTTATACTGTTTGTGTTTGTTTTACTGTTTGAAGTTATATTTTACTGTTTGGAAGTTTGGAGTCCACGTCAAGGGAATGTTAGAAATTAAATAAATTAGTCCTGAAGAGTACTAATATAATACTAAGGACTTGTTGTATTTTATGTTCCTTACAACTATGTTTAGTAAACAATATCCTTATAAAGGCATATTCTCCTTGTCAATAAACTCATTTCTTCCCCAACTCGGTCGTTCTACGAGCGTGTAACATAATAAGTTCGTCACAATGAGGCTCCCAGCCTCCCACGCGTCACCGGTATTACGCATGTACCTATCTACCAACTTAGCAATCATAGCTCTTCTATGAGCGTTGTCGTTCGCCACATTATTTCAATGAATAGATATTTATATAGTATGACGACACGGCTTACTTTCTAACGATGTTACAATACAATGAAACATAATTAGGTTTATGAGCCTTGTTAGCTAATACATGCATAAAATTGTAATTTCGAGAACATAATACAGTAATAACTGGAAAGTATCACATACGAAATGATACAAATGTCATTTGATAGGGACGTACATAATTTTGTACAGTATTTCTTGAATGAAAGTGCTACAAAATGTGTAAAGATATCATAAACTTAATTTTACCACTAAGCTGATCGGTATTTCATGATAATGTAACTGGTGGTTTGAATGACTTTAAGCGTGGATCTGGCAGACTAGCGGTAAGTGCGTGCGACTTTCGTTCTGGAGGTCGCGGGTTCAAACCCCGGCTCGCACCAATGACTTTTTCACTTATGTGCGAAATGTCATTTGATATCTGCCAGTCGCTTTTCGGTGAAGGAAAACATCGTGAGGAAACCGGACTAATTCCAATAAGGTCTAGTTACCCTTCGGGTTGGAAGGTCAGATGGCAGTCGCTTTCGTAAAACTAGTGCCTACGCCAAATCTTGGGATTAGTTGTCAAAGCGGACCCCAGGCTCCCAAGAGCCGGGGCAAATGCCGGGATAACGCAAGGAGGATGATGAGAATTTTAAGTCCGCGTAAAATAGCGAAGCGATAAAAATATCAGATCGCGTAGGATTCTGATGATTTAATAAACTGTTTAAATTTACTCTACAGGTTCACCTCAACGTTTGAATTATGAATGTTTTCTGTTGTTGTCATACGAGGGACGTTCTGTTTGTATCTTGATTTAATTTTTCTTAACTTATCCGGACTGATACATATAATATCACTAGGAACCACTAAAAATCAACAAATAAATAAACTTTTTAACAAAAAATAAAACCGCCTTCAAAAATAAGCGCGTTACAAAACACGGAGAAACTAAAAAGTCAAAAATAATAAACCTTTCAATTCAGATTTCTTATCGTATTGCAATAAGCTAAACATCCAAATTATAAACAAATCAATTATTTTTGGAGTCGGTACCAGCCTGTGTATGGTTGGGTGGGGCAAACAGGCAATAGCAAGGCGACGAACAGGTCTGGTAACGACTACAAAAATAATTGATTTGTTTATAATTTGGATGTTTAGCTTATTGCAATACGATAAGAAATCTGAATTGAAAGGTTTATTATTTTTGACTTTTTAGTTTCTCCGTGTTTTGTAACGCGCTTATTTTTGAAGGCGGTTTTATTTTTTGTTAAAAAGTTTATTAGTAACAGCAATAAAAAAAGTTCGTATAGATACATTTTCAAACGGTATGGTATCCAAAAAAAATATAGGTGCTGTTTTGGGTCATGTTCACGATTTTTACAGATTATCACGAAAATTGAGAATATAGATTGGAAACAAAATTACGTTAGTATTAAACAAGAACATACAATCATTTTAAAATTAAAAAAATGATTAGTTACAATAAGAACATTTTAAACAAACAAATAATAATGTTTTTGGCCTTCAAAATGACAGTCGACAGGGCCGAACCCTCAAATTGCCGAAGGTGCTGCTCAAGTTAGTGTATTTAAAGCTACAAGTGACATACCTAATATATTGAAGGCAATATAAGGATCATTAATATTTTATACCCGACCTTTAAATAAAATTGTAATATAATCGCTACTCTGAAGTATAATGAAGTGAAGTGCTTACTGACATGGTATTTAGACTATCGTTAAGATTTTAATTTTTAAAGGGCGCAAAAAAATAATAATTGAAAAAATTAAATATGTAAATAAATCACAAAAGAGTTAGTTTTAATTATAAAAATATAAGGATACTTACATTCTTATGTTTTAATACTCATTATCATTACTTATTGAACGCCCCTGAAATTAAGGCTATAAATAATAATAATTGATGTTATTAGTGTTGTTCACGAACAAAATAGGTTTTTAGATTCGATTATTGTTTTAGTTATTTTTCCAAAGAACTTTACAAAAAGAACTTTAGTACTTCTTTCCTGTTATATTCATAATAATTCTCATTCCATTACAAAATGGAATGCTGTAAAACGGACAAGTCATTCATTCCAGTTATTTAATGAATGCTCAGTCAGTATTTAATCCGCAAAGCAAATAGACAGAAGCCACGATGCTCTCCCTTACCCCTCGGGAGCCGCGTAAATACTTAATAAGATATTCATGTGTGTAGCCGGAATTATGACTGAAATCAGAATATATGCCATATGGTCATGATAAAGGTGCCCCAACCTGAATTGTTTTAGATTACATGTTGTTCAGCATAATATTAAGCAGAAGCAGGGCCGTTTTTATTGCGTGCCTGTTTTATGTGTGGGATTGTACCGATTCGTGTCCTAACGGTTACTTTTCCAAGTTACTGCAAACTCGTTCGTGAATGTGTGAATTTAAGAATAATGTCGTGAGTTTCCTGTTTTAAAGAATTTTGCCAAAATGTCTAATTGCCATTGTCACATTGAATTTAAATAAAGCCAACTATTACTACAGCTAGTAACAGATTATTTCATTTATTCCGTGTTTATCATATTTGATACGTAAACTCTAATGTTAAGATTACCTAAACATATTTTATTTTCTCACGAGGTATCTCTATCCTTTTCATCCTTTTTCATAAGGCACAACTTATAGTTTCCTCAACTGCGATTCCCTGTAGCAAAATCAGAGATATAGCACATGTGGCGTCCCCATGTCCCGTTGGGCCGTCGCGTGCCGCCGCGACATAACGGGGCGACACAGCCGCGGTGCGCTGAGGAACTGCTGATTTGTTCATAGGAAGCCAAGCGACTCAGATAGCTTTACTTGCATTGAAATGGGTGCTGTTTTAAATATCATCGTCAATACATTGTCGCGTTTGAATTACCACTGTGTGAAGTTAAAAAAAAGTCTACATTATACACGCCATCATCATAAAACAACATGAGTTGGTTAGCAAAAAAATGTTTTTGGTTCATCCATCAAAGCCATGATTGATCGTCATCGTTTAGCTAAGGTACCGACGCCTAAGATGGTCACGTTCATGCTTTCTCAATTTCAAAATTTCCTACTTCGGTAAGAGCGAATGAGCTTAAATTATCCACGATACTATGAACACGATGAAAATGTACATGTACTAACATTGCATAAATGACAACATGTACGTAATAGAAATGCAATAAAATCTGTATTGGCAATAGCAACACGTGTTAACACGGTAGTAACTAGTAACAATAAACAGATACATAGGAAGTTTGCAGATAAACATCCCGCTGATGAGATAAACAAAATGATTAATTAACAAGACATCACGTCCCGGGGCGGACATCATCTGATCGTCACGTCTCAATTTGAAATTGCGTTCGACAAGTTAATTGGCAGTGGCAGATGATTGAACATCAGTATTCGCCTCGATGATAATGAGTAAGAGGTATTATGCAGGCCAATTCAACAGTACACCGATATCAGAACGATATTCGAAAAATGTCATCAATCATCATGCGTCTCGTCCGCGCTAATACAGCTACGGACGAAATGCTCGATATCCGAATGACATCCTACAGATGTTCTAATGACATCAGCGCTAGTTAGAATTTCCCTGGCAGTTTACGGACAGCCAACTCGTTACACTTTTTCGGAATTTCAAGGCCATTGTAAAAGCATGCCTAACTAGATTTCGGTGAACACGTCAAACCAGATTCTGCGCTTGATTAGAATAGCTGTATAATTATTTGAATAGGCATTGTATGTCGATGTCGATAGAATTATTTAAGCTTATTGTCACTTTATACAATGCTGATTACGATGTTATTTAAATATGCCGGTGCTAAGCCATTTCATCATAATCAAGTAGGAAAGAAAAAAACCATTGAGGACTGTTATATGACGCGAAACAAGAAGAATGAATGTTTAGTTTTGTATATACTTTGTAGAAGCAATAGTGTACACTTACTGATTGATGGATAATAAGGCACAGTATTCATATACATATAGGATTCAAAGCTATTACGGGGATGACTTTTTCAAACATAACGTACGTAATAAACTAAGTAAACTACTTTGGGGAAAAGAAAATCCTCGCAATATTCAGAATAAGATAAACGTGTGAAACTGCTCCCTTTCAGTTTCACACGTTTATCTTATTCTTTATATAAATATAAATCTTACCGGATTTCCGCAACTCCGCCGGAGAAATGTCTCGTAAAGGAGTTTTGACGAAAAAAAATATCAGGCGGGATAAAGGATGGGAAGAAAATGAAAATCCCGAGATTACCGACTATTATTTCAGATAAAATTAAGGTAGAACGCGTGCCTAAGACATGGAATCTAACAATTCTAACATTGCCCGTAGCCACGTACATATTGTTATTACACTCAACGTTCGGTCCGGTTATTAAAATTTTAGCCAGAAGGTTAGCTTATCAATTTAATTTCAAATTTATGTACAGTCATCTAAAAACCAAAGCCACAATCGCACACGCGGTCAAGGCAAGGCAAGGCTTTCTGCCAAACTGAGAATAGCCTGCAGCCCTGCACGCTTTTAAATAGGTCAAATAGGACTTGTCTCATTCTGTAACTTGGTAGATAACGAAACACCAAAGGACGTAAAATTGAAAAAAGCCAATAAACAAAAAATAATGCCTATAAATACCACGCCACAGGAATTTAGGCAATATTCGTTTTTTCAGTCATTTTACATGCTCCCCGTTGAGCAGTGCTCTGAAGTTTTTCCTTGAATAAATAGTACAGGGCCGACGGCGCTCACGCTGTGCCCGCCCATTATGCATGTGGATTCGTTTTATTTAGAAACGACACTAGCTTTATAGAAAAAAATAAAAGAACACAGGATTTTTTGGCTATTTCTATTTCAGTGATTCAGTTCTCACTAAGCTATATAATGCAAATTAATACGTAAAAGATTCAAGATAGTTTGCGCTGCATTGGTATTAAAACAACAAATACAATACGTTTTTCGAAGGAGCTTACCTGATTGAAGTGACAGAGGAAACATTTTCGTGATTTTAGTATATTTATTTTATGTTACCTTATCATTATCAGCACATATTTACAATAAATACGTGGCAACGTAAAAGAAAAAAAAACAAATACAATATTTAACGTCCAATATATCATAAAACTACGACCACTAGCAAATTTATGTAGCTAAACTAGCTAAAGAAATCTCGCGAAGGCCCTTAAAGGATTAACGTTAATTATTACTATGCTTACAGCTTCGCAGCAGTAATCCTAATTCATTTTGTTCACGGTAATGCCTTTTCCAATAATAGGCGATACGACTAAAAAACATTATTTAGTCCGTCAGTCAGACATATCAAAAAAAGTCAGATTACGGTACTCTCGTGACGTCAAAAAATTTTTTTGATACTTTGATGCTTTTCTTTGTATTTTTTAATTAATTAGATAAAGCGAAATTTTTCGTAAACGAGAGTAAGTTAAAACTTGACGACGAGTTAGTACGAGTTACACACAATGTTTTTCATCACACTTGCATTATAAAAAATATGCAAAAAAGTAAAAAAGAGTTCAATACAGTACTAGAAATTTCGTAACTCCCTAGGGAGAACTATTTTCTATAACTCACGCTCCGCCTGCGTGCAATAGCACATTTAGTGTGCGAGTGTGATGAAAAATAAATGTTTAGTATTTTTGGCCGATCTAACTGATGGACTAAACAGAATGCCATTTTTAGGGTTCCGTAGCCAAAATGGCAAAAACGGAACCCTTATAGTTTCGTCATGTCCGTCTGTCCGTCTGTCCGTCTGTCCGTCTGTCCGTCTGTCACAGCCGATTTACTCGGAAACTATAAGTACTACAGTGATGAAATTTGATGGGAATATGTGTTGTATGAACCGCTACAAAATTATGACACTAAATAGTAAAAAAAAGAATTGGGGGTGGGGCCCCCATACATGTAACTGAGGGATGAAAATTTTTTTTTCGATGTACATACCCGTGTGGGGTATCAATGGAAAGGTCTTTTAAAATGATATAAAGTTTTCTAAAAAACATTTTTCTTAAAGTGAACGGTTTTTGAGATATCAGCTCTCAAAGTCGTAAAAAGTATGTCCCCCCCCCTCTATTTTTATAACTACGGGGTATAAAATTCTAAAAAAAATAGAGGTGATGCATGCTAATTAACTCTTTCAACGATTTTTGGTTTGATCAAAGTATCTCTTATAGTTTTTGAGATAGGTTGATTTAACTGTAATTTTGGCAGGTGTATAAATTGACATAATAAGTTTATTATATTTGCTGCTACGGAACCCTTTGTGCGCGAGCCCGACTCGCACTTGGCCGGTTTTTTATGTAGTCGTCATCTCTATTTAGGTTCCAATAAGTTAGTATAAATAGAGGCTGGCTTGTCTCGTCACGATCTGCGTAGCGAACTAGCGAACCGCGAGTCAGATCGCTCGAGGCGACCGAGGGCTGTGTTTAAACGAATATCAATCATAACTTTTCAAACCGCTCACGGCGACCCATCGGCCCGTAGTTGCAATAACAATCTCCCAAACCATCAAAGGGAGAAAACTTTCATAAAGAAAAGGAACATTAAATAAACGGCATTTTGACAGAGTTTGAAAGCGAGTGTAAAATAAGGTTGTTTAAAGAAATGAGCGCGGCCTCAGCGCGGCAGAAGGACGCAGGGAGACGTAAACAATTCAAGTGTGCTCGATGCACTTCAGCTGAAGCAACGAACCGAATAAACGCTGGTGCGGTAGGCAAACAAGCCCGAAACCGAGACTCTCTTTACCAATATAAAAACTCTTGTTTAACAGGCCGCTGTCGTCTGATGTTTTTCTTTCTAAAATACGTTTTAATGATGCCTTCCCAAAAGACAATAGATTAAGAAAATAAGGAAAAGTAAAGGGAAATGGTAATAATTGCTCTTCTCAAACTGGATCTCGTTATTCTCGTTTAAATTCAGGGTTAAAAGCTAAGGTTTGTCATCAAAGACATATATTATAACAACTTTTTAATAGCTATTTAGTGATACCCGAGCAAGCGAAAGATTCCAATATTCAAATCCATTAATTATTCTATATTTATGATTCAAAATCATTACTTTATAGGTACAATCTACTAGTTAGCTTAAGATATCAAGTTAAAATTTGTATGAAATTACTTTGCACTCTTGTGGATAAAATGCAATTTTGCTATCTGTTTTCGAATAGCAAAGAGAGCCTTTACCAGTTGGTGTGGTGAAAACTGATATTTCATATTTGACACGACAATAACTATTTTGGATAATTTAACCATTTAATATCAATGCCTAAGTCTTAAAAATCAATCAACAACAAAAACGACCCTTCTCACCTTTCTCAATGTTAAAAAAAAGTATCTCTACGTATGAAAATCCTTCCTACGAAGTCGTTGTTAGCTGCACTCAATGTGTACATATTATAAAATTATACCATGGTATTAAAACCAATCGAATTCAGTAAAATACACATTATATTGTGCCACCGTCGTAAAAAGTTATCGTAGCAATACATACAAACATTTACAATTTACTCAAGTGGTCAATACTTGTTCTCATACTCTACGGTACGGCCAACCATCATTCGTCGACTGCGTGTTTAGTGCTGTATTCAATTACCTGTAACAAAAAACAATCAATAAGTCAACTTATCAATGCTACTTTATTCCACATAAACAGTTCTATTTATACTGCAAGAAAATAGTGTAAACCGAACCGAACCCAAATGACTAGGATAAGGGCGAGCGAATGATAATGAAAACAAAGTACAAACTTTTAATAACATTTCATCAAGCAGTTTAAGAGCCAGTTGCATCAACCACATTTGACAGACACATCATCGTCACGCAACAGACGTCTATGGAACTTCCCATAAAATAAAATTTAACGAACGCTTTAACGGTGACAGACGGTTTGATGCAACCGGCGCTAAAGTGTTTAAACAATACAAAAATGTTATATTTTAATTTTAAATATAGCTATGACGTTTTATTGAATAATTTGTTCTTCGGTATACATACGAGTGAATAATTCAGTGGGTGCGGAAAAGACCTCCGATCCCAATGAAACAAGTCCATTAAAAAGCTTTATCTCGTTTTAATAAATAACGATCAGTAAATATATTGTAAATTTAAATCAATTTTATACGATCCAATTGCACTATTTGATATGTAATATGACAAAAGCTCAAAGATTTGCAACAAGCACAACACTTCTCAATGTATCGGTATACTGTGACAAATTTCGCTTTAATTAAATAGCTAAGCGCGACAAGGATTACCAGGATGACACCACAGCTGCAGACATCGTGCATAACAAAACTAATTAGGTAAGTTCCACCGACATGATTATATGGTAGGCGATATCCTGGCAATGAGTCGCTATCATCGCCAGAGCGATTTCGAGTCGGGCAACTTTTCCCATTAGTTTGTGTACGGCTTCGCGAACCGAGTAAATTGGGACGCACAAGATGTTGGTACGAAACGAATCTTGGAAACAAGAGAACTGTGGGAAGAAAGGGTTGCTACGGAAAAATACAACAGATTACTGATACGGAGAAACCCGAAGAGGCTTACTTTTATGAAACAAATGAAGAGCGTCGTTGTAAGTACCTAAATATCGATTTATCAGGATCACTGAAATTCGCCATCTTTATCAGGCGTAATCTGCTATTTATTGATATTCCAACCCCGACCAGATTCTTCGAAGTTCTGTCCCACGTGAATATTACGACTTTTAGTCCACTAACTTTGTAATCAAGTAGGTACCTAAACTAAGTATACAAAGAATACTCCTAAGATCTCCAAAATTGTATTCGAACTCCGAAATTCATAAACAGTCATTCTTGATCAAGTTATCGTCTAAATAATCGTCGTCTCAAACGATAGGACTTCTATTTAATGATGTAGGGTCTATCCTATCATTTGGTAACTAAGGTACCTAACCCTGTTCACGTCTAAACAGAATTGGTGCAGAAAGTTAGTGTACCGGCCTCGAAGTGAAATAACGATTTACCGAACGCCCGGAATACTAATCCAGCCAATCACGGCAGTGTGTGGGAAACGACTACGAGCAATTATTGCCGAATCCGGGAGAAACTTAACAGTAACGGCCCTTTAGTTGAAATAGTCGTTTCGGTTATTCGCCAACTTACTTATCACGAACTTTACCGTGTACAAAGATAAGTTTCGATTTAGACAACTTGAGGCGTACTCTGATTTTAGAAATCAGAAAATGTTATGACCAGGGGCGGCTCACTCCGCGATTCCATCGCCGCGCTACAAGTACATGCGGGCGGCCGCGAGTTCGCGGCCTAATCAGGGGTGGCTCGCATTCTCACGGAACGCTTGTTCGCACTTTCTATTGTTACTATACGTCGCGAGTTTTTTTAAAGGTTCATACGCGATATCCGCGTGTGGAATGGCTAATAACGCTTAGTTAAACAAACATTATGAATAAAATAGGACAATCTTACACAGATCTACTATTGATTATGTCATTTATGGCCCACGGAAACGTTCAATCAGGCTTGTGACGTTGGGATTTAAACAAAAATATATAAATACTGTATATACCTAGAAAGTACACAAGACTTGAATATAATAGCATAACATTTTATCTGAGTATTTTTTTTTAAATACATTGGCAACCCTAGCGTCCGACGCTGCGCACGTGCAGCTCGTTTCTTTGTAATAATTTTGTAGGTATTTAAAAAGGCGGCATTTTGTGAACTTCAAAGCAGTGGGCCTTCTGTACTTGTACTATTATATATTCTGTGTTATGACTGTTATGTTATATGTTGTGAATATATATTCAAATACTTTTATGGATATGTGTTCTTCATGCTGGACAGTGATACATCATATTCATAAAAAATCCGTTACTACACGGAACAGAATACGCTTCCTGATCGAATCACTCATACACATGAATAAATCTATCTGTAAAAAACATACAACTAAAAAATACAGCGCTGAACATGAAGAATTTTTCAGTCCATAAGTCAGCGCTGCATTTAATTTGCAAATGAATCATTTCATTTCGTGCATACGAAAAGTGATCGTTATGTATCGAATCAACTTACATTACATTAATTTACAGCTTTCATTTAAATTAACGTTTAAATTCTTTTAATTCGAAGTAATGGAGCCAATGACGTATTGGCGACGTGGCCCACTGAATTTAAAGCTAAATGGGTTGCAAAACAATCGTTGAAAAAATTAATAGCATGGCATCATAAAGCACTCACGTAATACCATCATTCCGTGGTATCGTAATCGAGCTGTGTCGGAGACGGCAAATGCCACCAGCGACCCCGTTCGCTGGCCGATGCCCTACCTCAACACGGAAATTATTATCACGGTCATAAATCAAGACGGGTTTACAAAGACAGCCTGAAATTTGTCACGTCCATGCGAGGGTTTATATTCGAGCTATCAGAAGTGCCGGGTTGTGAGGAACTGGGGCGCTATTACTCACGCAGACTATCTTAAGGCAGGGTGTAGACATACAGTTGACATTAGCGCAAATGTCATTGCAGATATAACTCGGTAGTTTGTTGTAGCTTGTTTGTTTTATTAGCGAGCAAACATTCTTGAAACTTGTTTCGCCTTATTGCAATAGTAAATGTGTCATCGTCATCATAGTCATATACTCATCGTCACGGTTCTATGCACGAAACAATGTAACTTGGTTTATTTTATTACTATTATTTCCCTTCATTAATTTATAATCTTAGGTTTGGCTATTAATAATATGAATATTAAAGTAAAATACAAAAAAATAAAAAGTTTCAATTATAATCCGAATCCCGGTAAGGGCATTTATTTGTGTGATGAGCAGTATGAGCACAGATATTTTGTTCCCGAGTCATGAATGTTTTCTATGTATTGTATAAGTATTTGTATATTATATATATCGTTGTCTGAGTACCTGCAACACAAACCTTCAAGCTTAGCGTGGGACTCAGTCAATCTGTGTAAGAATGTCCTATATTATTTATTTATTGATATATTCATTTATTTATAAAACCTAACCGGAGCTACCGGAGGTCAGGGATGCAGAGAAAGCGGCAGATTATTATTGATATTAATTACAGGTACAGGTAATTACAATTACAGCACCGGTTAAATAAGTCACCGAGAAAGACCTCAGTCACATTTCAAGGGGTACCTTTGAAAATGCCAATCGGCATAAAAGCAAACAAAGGAGAAACAATAAACAATCACTAACCAGACAAATAAATCTATAAGCGTGGACAGCTAATGGCGGTATAAACCGCACGGGAGCCCGAGGCGCAGCGGCGGGACAATGGTGCGCCGTCCTTGAATTAGCACCGGAACCATTGTCACCGCGCACAATGGATAGGATTTGCCTAGATTGCCACCGGTATACACATCAGCACGCGCTCGTAACGTTGCAAAAACCACATCAAACCCGTGCCAACTAAAGCGGAAAATTGGATGAAACGGCAGTACCTACAGGTAAATAGATGAGTAATTAAATCTCCCAAAAAGGTAATGCTTTATAATAGAGATGGGCCGAATATTCGGTATTCGGCATATTCGGCAAGTTTTTCAATGTTCGTATTCGGCCGAATAATTCGGTTGCATTGCCGAATATTTAACGAATAAACAAAGTAAATAACTAATGAAGATCTTACGTATTCCATTGAATAATAAGCTCCTATGCTCCATTGCTCGGAAATTCTTGCGGGTATATAGGGAGGTGTAAGCATCTAAGTATGAAAAACTTGAGTCCCAAAACATTTATCGCCGTATGGACTAGGTGGAAGGAAGATTAGTCGTTTTCCCTAGAAATATTTAAAATGCGAATTTTTGTATGTCACCTCGGCACAATATACAATATGCATAGTTGCACACATCATCACTGCACAAAAACAAGCGGACAGAGTCTGTAGCCTTACCATGACTTTTTTGAGTTAAAAAATACGTTACGTTTTCAGTGAGAGTTACGGAAAATGTATGGAAAAACTGAACAGCGCTCCAAGCGGAAACGCTCACGTACTAAAATTTTCATCGGTACCATAAGTTATTAACGTGTTTACTCCGAGTTTTCAATACGTTCCTAACTTTACAGCTAAGGCGCTCTCTTTCTGATTGTATGAAGTCAATAGAACCAGAACTATTTGACAGTCTCTAGTGAAAACTCAATACTTTACGTGAGTAATCATTGACAGTCACTAGCGTAAAAGTAAACCACCAATTCACTGTGATGTGTCATTACTGTCAAATTATATAACAATCCCGCAACATTTTCTCGATTATATTTGCAATTTTAAATACAATTATGACTAATATGTATTAATTTATAATATTACGTGAAATTTAAGAACAGCTTAAATGTAGCAGTTAGTCAGTAGTTCGATAAAAAGATAACCAGTGATGAAACGAGTGTTTGATACTTTTACAAAGGTAATGAGTTATATTTATTCATCATTTTGTACTGTTTAGCTACAGTTGAGATGATTATATTGGTTGCTTTCAGAAAAAGAAGATATTATTGAAAACAATATTTCCATGCCAGCCGTATGGTATTCAGCAAACCCAACGTAGAAGATTGTTCAAATTGATAATGATTGAGGCAGTTAAGAATCAACTGATTACCTACAGCAGCAGGCAGTACCAATTCATGGGCATGTTAGTTCCTCAATGCACAATACTTGTACCTGTAGTCACCATAACACCATATCTCGTGGGTATATATTAGAAGTGAACCAAAGGAAAAAACTTCAAAAAAATGATCCTATTACTGAAATAAAGTATCTCATTCTGTGACTTTGTTTATTTTGTAATATTCTTGAGTAACAGGCTAAGTATTTAATAAATTGATGTGAAACGAAAACTAAAAACCTAAAATTCAGCGTTTTCGTACATATCAAACATCAATTACAACGACATCGACATAGATAACGACAAAGTCTAAGGTAAGGTATAGAACTTTTGAAGGCGATAAGCCATTATGGGGTGTATATGAAGATTATAATTTGATACAAAAGTGAGTAGAAAAAGCATTTTGAAACAAGTAAAAATTGTATCTAATTTTTTGGCAGGGCACGTAGCCAAATGCACAAACGATTATGATAACATCGTTATCGTAGCTTAGCTATCTCTATCACTTTTCCGTATTGACATGACAGAGCTAGACTGAATTTCGATCGGCGTTTAGCGCATAGATTGAAAGTCCATGGTTCAGCGTCAACGATTGACATTTCAGCTAAGTCCTAGTGTCAAAGTTGACAAAGCAAATTTTTTTTTTTAATTTGTTGGGAGCATTGGCAACTTGGCAATCAGCACAAACATACAATATTTAATACAACATACAGCAGAAGAAACAATTACAGGAATAACAATTACTTTGTTAATCATAAAAGTAATATTGCACATATTGAAATGCTAAACTTATGACTATTTAGTAACTACACAATACAATGTTTTATGAATGAAAAGAAGTATTTTTGAACAATTACAAATTATTTACAAAGCGCCAATAGTGTGGTGTGCATAATAAATTCATAAATTATAGGGTTTATGCCTACAGCCTTCAAGTTCATTTCCCGGTTCTTTGCTTGGCGGAAAATCCCAACAAACCCTAATAGGGATAGGGGTAGGGTTAGGGATAGGGATAGGGGTAATCGGTCGGCAATCTGTAATTGTAAGCAATAATGCGAGAAAGTACTTTTTACCTACCAACAATAGTGCCCAGATACGGAGCTATGTGAGTTCTGTTGTACAATATGTAATTTCCTCAGTGTATATAGAATACATACCTACTCGTACCTACTACCTACGCTGTGGTTGCTGTGTAACATTTGTATAACCACTGTAAGCATTTCTTTTTAAAAACAATAGTAATATGAGTAATTGAAAAAAACGCAGACAAACGTCTGCATAGAAACCTACGGATCCAAATGAAAATTTTATTATTTGTATATGTTTGAATAAGAATTCTTTTAGTACGCGAGCGAAACCGCGGGCAAAAGCTAATTCTATATAAGATGCTATGTACCCTTTTTCTGTAAAAAATATTTCTATTTCTTTACTACTCAAGAACATCACAAATAAACAAAGTCAATTAATGAAATACTTTATTTTAGTAACAGGATTATTTTTTGGAGTTGAGGTTTTTTCCTTTATTGGAGCACTTCTATACATATACCTGTGATGATCATGGCCAATAATACCATTAAGTGCATCGCGGAACAAAAACACCTATAAATTGGTACTGCTCCCCTCTGCTGCCCTAAGGTTTTGAGTAGCGTAACTGCCAGAGTGCCACAGTATTAATATCAATTGAACCATCTTCCATGTTGACTGAATACCATACGGGTTTGTTCGGAAATATTGATTTCAATCATAGCTTCCGTCATCTTTCTGAAACCAAAAACTGCTTTGAGCAATGAGCATTATAATCATCTCAATTGTAAATAGTACAATATGATGGCCAAAAATAACTCATTACCTTATTTGATTTGTTCACTGGTTTATCTTTTTATTAAATTTTAGCTAATCTCGAATTTCACGTAATATTATAAATTAATGCAATATGTTAGTCATAATTTTATTTAAAACTGCAAATATAATTGTGAAAATTCCGTGTGATTTTTGTTATTGACAGATTTCGATAGGTAAATTACATTTACTTATGATTTTAGTTCCATCGCGTAAACACCAGAGGCGTAGCATTCGCCTATAGTTCTTTCTCCGTTTATTGATAAACTTAGAAAGGGATAGAAGCAGCTTCTTTGGCGTGAAGTTAGGCACAATATATTGTAAACAAACGTAAACTCACTTACTTTCTGAGTAAAGTAATACGGCTCTCACTTGGGCAGCCCATGGTAACGGTACTGGTTGGAATATCGTCACTACTTTTTTTAAAAACTTGTATCTTCGTCTGTCATTGAAAAGAAAATTGTAGTAAGTATGTATGGAATGCATATAGACTTACTGCGTTTTAACTTTGAGGAACAGCGTGAGATACGAGATTTTTTAAAAGTTCCCATCGAGGAATACCGACTATCGACTGACAAAGTTTGAAACGAGATTGTTGAGTGGCATATCTATGCCACAGTGATTAATTGTCCCCTCAACGTTGATCCACTGGCCGTGGTGAATGCATCCGTGCATGAGCAGCGGATGAAAATATCTAAACTATTTTCAGTCGAGCACTATCGAATTCAGCTTCAAATAAATCGATAGAATACAGCTGTACAAATCGAATACGATTTATGACTTTGCGAACTCCTTATTGGCGAATTGTGCACTACAAGTTGCAGCAGATGACCCAATTTCATCATATTTATCCTATCACACCGTAAGTAATCTCCTCCAGCAATATTTTTTGCCGTCTAAAGTGAGCCAAATGAGCCAATCGATAATTTCTACTTTTAATATTGTGTCGGTTTAGATGCTCATTCATAAAACGCAATGGCCTGTGTTAATTACGTTGGTAAGTCTGGACCCCTCATCACAAATATTTGAGGTGAAAAAAGAGCCGTTTTGAGAGGCTGTGGATTTAGGTCGCGAGGCCGCCGGAGCATCACATCCCTACGTAAATAAATTCATATACACGTTTCGCTAGTTATAGAGGCTGTACGAGTTTGCGGCAAGGATTACAGCTCAGGCTAAATTCAGACGCGCGCCGAGTGAGACACGATCCACGAGACCACGGCATATTAAAAGGTAACCAACCCATGTTGCAATCGACGGACATTTTATTTTTAGTTGAATCAATATTTTTGTGCACAGAAATGCTACGTTATAAACGACGACCGTTGTTCTGCGGAAGAAATGGCCTTCAACAGTGCAGACATGTAGCTATGAGTCATCACATCAATATCGATCTGCGGAGAACTTGTTATCAGTGTCATTTCAATCGACACAAAGACGACCGTTTAATCTACGTTCAACAACAGTAATGGAACACCATGTGCTGATAGAAACGAATAGTTTATCGGATCGATATATAGATCCGTATTAACGATACGTGAGATGAATGCGTTTCGTAATTATTGCGAGGCGAGGCGAAAACGTTATGTTACAATAGCAAGGCTCGAGTCGCGTGAGTCACGAGCAAGCGCCCGCATTTCGGTGTTAAGTTCACTTGTAATGTGTCGCAACTTCGCCGACACATCATGAGTTCGGATGTAAATTAATTAGGAAAGCTACAGCAGGCGGGTATTTGTCACTCGGAATTAGTACGCAAATTTAACCCGCTCTCAACCAGAAATGTAATTAAACACTCGTGTCATCGTTAAGTAAAATACCGTTAGTAAGAGTTACGTCTCCATTGTGTTGTAATTGTAATTGTTAACATGGCGAACTGGGGCGCACCTTTCTAAATGTGTCGTCAAAGGACAACTGCGGTGAGTGGTAAACAACGCTCTGATTCATGGAGCGAACACAATGCAACGAACTGTTCGATAAGATTACGAGCCTAACCTTTGCCTTCGGTTGCGGGTGAATGATTTGTCTAATGATAGTTCACATTTGCATTACCAATGAATAGAGAAAACAATGAACAATGAGACTAATTGTACGTTTAGTTTATCCAGTTTGGCCCCACCCGACTACAAATTTACAGAGCTGGAGACAACAAATGTAGAGAACTATACTTGTTTAGAGAACCTGAGTTGTTCAGCCAATTAAAAACTTTGTACGATCGTACGATCTTTGTGAGGAATATAAAGTATTGCTTATGAGTATAAAGTTGTTAATCCACAAAATATTGGGGCAAGAGTTGTAGGTATGCAACACGAAAATGAAGGAAGATACGGGTTAATAAGGTTCCGGAAAACCCTATTAAAGCACATTTCAATCAGATTTTCGATAAGGTTTCATCATACCTTTAAAGGCATCAAAGCTGACCTTTGTGGATCCTGGAAAGAAGCGAAGCGACGTGTTATAACGTTAACTTTTGTTGAATCTTGAATGTTCTGATGTTGACTGAATATATGCACCCTAATGCTCAAAAAAGTTTAAAAACCACTTTGTGAATTAAACCTTATACCATACCAGGAAAGCAGTAAAGGCAACGTCATTTAAATTCCACGCATAGACACCCAGTCTGTAATGAGTTACAAGTTGCAACTATGTACAGCATTGCAGTATACGTAGTATTTGCCAAGCATCCGTGCGATAATTATTATTATGTCATGAGCATCCTGTTATGAGGGCTTGCACAATCGCAAACCCGTAATTAACCAAAAAAGCTCAAACAATTAAACCTCCACAAAAACTTGTCGGGAGCGAGTCGCAATCAGGACCACGGTTTCAAGTAATTAAAACTGTTTACCGAAGTAACGAGAAAGCAAAACGGTATAGCCGCAGTCTAATGAGTTGTATAAACAAAATCCTTACTTTGCCCATGCCCTGCTTTAAAAGGCTTGATTGCGTGAGGTCAAGAACAAGGGAATAACTAAGAAATGAAAGAAAAGACACGCTGACTTCTCAAAACGCGTTACTGTCGACTCAGCGTCTGCGAGTGAGATTGTGTGTCGGGTTTCTAGAAATGCATTTGCCAACTGCATACAATCCGTACATAAGCGAAATGCCAAACTAAAGCTTTTAGCTGGCAGCGGCGACGATGGGAACTATTGAATCGCCCGTGATAAATCAACAGAGCTTGTCGCTGCCTGGGAAATCTGTAAGTGGAGGTTTCGACGCCATCTATTTCGAATCCAATTCCATCTATTTCGAAAGCATTTTGAAACCTCGGAGTTTCATATTGTGGGTTATAAATGAATTGAACGTAACTTAGTTGGTTGCAGTTGCTCGGTAATTGATATTAGAAACGTAAATCTACAGGGGTGGCTGTGGCAGGGAAGCGAAAGTTGTCCATATTTCTGATTCGGGGATGAACATTCGTTAAATGGTAGATTTTCTAATTTCTACCGACGAGTTGCACTTTGATTCATTTAATGCATGGCAAACATTGAGACAAAACAAAGTGTTTTGGTGTGATGTACTGATATGATAAACGGCACAAGTTGGATTTTAAACAGTTTAAAACAAAGGCGCTCTTCTCGTAGACCATACATCCAGAATTCAAAGGACTGTAATTTCAGTATCTAGAAACTAAGTAGAATACCGTGTGCATAGTTGCATACACGGTATAGATTTTCTAATTTGTATCGACGAGTTGCACTTTGATTCATTTAATTTATGGCAAACATTGAGACAAAACAAACTGTTTTGGTTTGATGTACTGATATGATAAAGGGCACAAGTTGGATTTTAAACAGTTTAAAACAAAGACGCTCCTCTCGTAGACCATACATCCGGACTTCAAAGGACTGTAATTTCAGTATCTAGGAACTAAGTAGAATACCGTGTATGCACGGGCAGATGGTGTGGAAGAACGGAATTATTCATAAAGTGCTTTATAGTAAGAGCGGGCATAACAGGCACATTTATAGCAGGGCAGGTATGAACGTTTGCAATATAGATCGCTTCCGCCTCATAATGTATGTAGTGGATCCAGAGCGACGGAAGAAGCGTAGTTTGGTAGAATATTGAATTCGAAATACCACTTTCAGTACCTTTTCTGTAGTAGGTATTTTCTGTGATAGGTACAGTTTTTCATTCGAGACAGAAATTCTACCAAAGTTGTTTTTCTATTTCATTTTCCTGGTAACTTCAGATGATTCCCTGTTCGACGTAAAAATTCAATTTCGGTACTGATCCTTGTACGACTGAGTAAACAACGATAAACGTAGCCAGTGAAGCGATGATACGCTAAAAGCTTTTAATTATGGATACAAGCGTTTTGATATTTTAGTGTCAACAAAACGTTAATCTAAATTGAAACCACAATACATGGCTTGCGTCAACATACAAATGTTTAGTAACTTAGTCATTCAAAATTGCGCAATGCAGAAACAGTCATTTAGATCTCATAGTTTTCGCATGTGATTAAATTGTCACTTATAGTGTAAAAAGGTATTTTAAAATTGTACGTATATTATACCTTAGACCCAATTACTTTAATAAAATTAAAACCGAAATAAATTACATATATGAAAGAAAAAGTGACCAAGTCCTCTGGTGCCTGAGGCTGGAATCGAACCAGCGTACTTTCCTATCGCGGGAAATGCCTCTTAATCCGCTCGGCCACCCAGGTCACAGCTGTCGAGGTCGAAATTATCTCTCATATGAGTAATCTATACAAGGACTCGTAGCGCCCTCTGTCCATCCCTACTTTAATAAATTAACAAAAAACAACGTACGATATTCCATGCAACCTCTCAGTATTAATTTCTTATAAGCCAGGAATGAGAATGAGAACAATTTTTGCGTAAATTAATCTTAAATTAGTTTACGCAATTGAAAAATAATTAATTTGTAAAGTTGTCAAATCGTAATATGTACGATAATAACACTTAATCCACGAGTAACGACTTTAGTCCGTATCATGTTCTTTGGCATTAATGTATCATCCGATTTCATCATTTATAGGACATTGCCCCGTTTGGCACACAATTGAAAAGCATAGCGCAGCAATGGCCGATAGGAGCAATTAGGCAGGGCATGGGTGCGTCCGCGCAGCGCGTCGGGCCGACGCATGCAAATCGGCCAGCAATCAGATCGCGACGGGGACGGTCAATCGAACAGCGGGGTCGACGAACTCGGGTGACAGTGATTACTTTGTTTGCACTATAATGTAACTGATCTATAAGGAAGGTACTCTCAACTGAGATGGGACCAGTTTGTAAAGAGAAGATGTTTATACTGCAGTTAGCGTACTGCAATCTTATCATCATTGAGCGAAATGGTATGGTTTCGGTTAGACCAAATTGATTACATTTTACTTAGCAATTCCTGAAAAAAAAAAACAATTTAGCCCAAAATACATGCCCCTAGTTCCATCAAGGCCCAAGGTCCGCAGTCCTCCTTCAAAAGGATTAAGATTTCAACATTTTCAACATTGAGGCAAAGCTTCCTCAAGGGTCCTGATAATCCGCAGAAATACCTTCCCCACATATAAGAGACGCAATGAATCTGTAAGCAGGCATTCGCCATCCTCTCTTGTAAACCGAAAGTGAGGAAACTTCGACAGGGCACTTCTTCATCAGACTTTCAGTGTAACATAAATTGCGTCGCGGGGCAGTTTTTCACTTTCGTCGTACAAAAGAGTGAAATTTCTCATTAAACCGCTTATTTATGAATGAAGTTGTTCCTGATAAAACTTTCTTCGCCGCGGATAACGTCGATGTCGTCGGCCGTTTCATTTTTGCGGCTTATTTCGTGAGTTCATAATTCATAACACTTTCATGTTGCATCGATTTAGGAAGGTTATAATTAAGCCGAGGTCTTGATAAGCTACAGCATTATCATTTTTCTAACTTCTGATTTTATATAATTTCATTACCATTTGCACCACACACTTTGTTACAATGTGAACATAAACTACATTTGATTAGCAAATACAATAAATACTACGATATCAATATCATTCTTATCGGGAGTGAAACAAAAACAATATGTGGATGCACTTGTTTACAATACCGATTGAAGTGCATTGTATAAATAAAGTCTATTAAAAGAAACCAGCTGCCTTGGTCGTTTAAATATAATTCGTTTCAATGGTGGTCGCGCACCTGCTTTATTTTTTGTTCGACATTAGACCTCACTTCATAGTTTCAGCAATTATAGATGCACATTACTGTTTTAACTTGAAATACAAAATACTGTGAAAACCTTAAGCTTGAGTAACGACAAAAAGGGCAGATGATTTTATTATGCCATTTACTGAGAAAATACTTTATTGCTCACCAGGCTATCGATCGTTCAACTGAAGGGGATATCTATCATGATTTCATGAAATATCCATAAATCAATCAATCAAAATTATTACTATTTTTTTTGAAGTTTAATGGATAATAAATATGATTACACTTGGAACTCAGAATGATGTCACTTTGTTATGTGATTAATTTGGAAAAAGCACCAAAACGCAATCAATCTGTTTACATAATCATAATCTACCTAATGATTTTTACACAGAACATACTAAAAGACCAAAGAAGCCCAAGTAAATAGACGGGATATAAGAACCCCTCTAGCTCTCAGACACTTCATCAGCACCGGATCGAGTTGCAAATAGCCGCGGTCCCCATAGGAGGGACGACGGCAATGAATCGTTTCCGCGACTCGGCGACGCGTCAACCTCATAATCATTACATTACCACTACGATCCATCAGAGCGAGTGTCTGCGGTGGCAGTGCGTGAATGAAGACTTTAATCAAGCGTACATTTATATTTAATGTTGTTGTTATATTTGTTGGAACATCTCCTGAATAAATACTGTACGAGTTTGCTTTCGCTTGATTAGAGAAACCTGTGCCGAGGCATGTGATGCGGTTAAGACCGTTTCGCATCTACGAGCATTTAAAACAATACTTATAACATTTTAGGTAAATATGGCGGTCTAAATAAATAGATATTTACGCTCATCCCTAAACTCAGCAACCCGAAAGGTCCGAACCTGTGTTCTACTCGCCATAGTCGCCATTCCTTAAGCTCACACAAAAGGTAACATTAATCAAATCCAGTAAAACGTATCCGTTTTTCAGGCAGCATATTGAATAAAAAGGCCATACGTTGTCTCCGGGCCGTCAGTAGAAGTTTTTTACTGTGCCTCCGTCAAATCAAACAAAGAGGCGGAACAAAGCAGAGAGAGCGGCCTTTGTGTGGATACGTCGAGCGGCGGCACTTAACTCTGACATCGGTGACGGCAACAACGGCTCTGTCCACCGGGGCGCCAGCTCCGAGACCGCGTAATCTTCCAGCGGACATCTCACTGAGGGCTTTGTTATGTCATAAACACGAGATAACGTCCAGGCTAACGATAATAAACTATTATGTGTTGTCACACAGACTGCTCTTAATCCCTAGGGTTTTCCGCTTACACTATGAGTAATACTGCCATGTTACTTGGCTAAACGTTCCTGGGTGGCTAGCCGAATGGCACAATCGCTCACGAAACGCTCACGAAACGAAGCGCTAGTAGATATCTATCTCTATCGCGCTTGCGTATTGGCGCGACAGAGCCAGCGGCGTATCGCTTTCGTTTGGCGTCGGAGAAATGCCATTCGGCTACGGGGCCTGAAATGAAATGAATGTTTGGAAACCCATCCCCATTATCCATCAATTTATTGTATAGGCAATAGAGATGATGACAAATATTGAAATGAAATAAATTCAGAATTCGTCATCCGCTAACCGCAGATGGCGCAAGAAATTAAAAGCTTAACACTTTCGCTACCAAGAACCCGACTGTCGGGTACACCGCTCGTAGAAGCGTAGCCGATTACATGGGTTTCCCCGTATGTAGCGAAAATGTCGTAGCGCCGCGTAGAGCCCGGTTTCGAAAGTGTTAATGCATTTTATAAGGTAGCCCATAAAGTATTAATAGGTTTAAATATGGGAGACGGCGGTCGGTAGTGCATCAGCGACGGAGGAACGACCCGCGCTCGTTAATGGCGTTGTTTTATTGGTTTGGCCTAATTGCCTCCCGCCCCGGGTTAAATAACCCCGCACCGACCTGAATAGGTGTTCCACGGTTAATTCATGCAGAAACGAACGTGCAGACTTATGAATAAGGAACCATATTTCAAGTAGACCTTTCAGTGAGTAAGCAAAATTTAGGTAAGCCCGAGCCACGATGGTCAGCGATAGGAGTTCCCACAGCAGCTGCAGTAGCAGGCTGTTAAATCTGTTATGAATGTTATCTAACAGCCCAATGTGGGAGCACCATTAAGAGGATACGGTAGCGAAAATGCTAAAATGGAAAGGAGCCCCCCTTTCAACTTGCGAATTTTAGTTATATATGTTATTAACTAGATTAATCGAAAAAAAATTGTTCATTAAGAAGTTGTTCATCAGTCAAAAGATATTTCAAAAAAATCGAGGTTACGCTCTCGACTCTTTCCTCCTTCAAAACTTAATCAATCGGAACGAAATTTGAGAATCTGAATAACAATGAAATAATCTATGTCGGACCGTTTAGCTTTTTTGGTTAATTGTTACCAATCTTGAGTATCACACCTTTTTTTGCGCCACAATGAAAAAGGCCGTTACTGGAAATTTTTGATTGGCTCTAGAGTCTTTAAAAAGCAGAATATCAAAAAAATCAAAACGGTCCGACACAGATAAAAATAATAACAATCTGTGTTGAAAAAATCATTGCACTATCTTCAAAAACCAGGGAGGAAATAGTCGAGAGCGTTTGTATGGAGAATTGACCCCTACCATATCGTCTTAAGCGCACAGTGAACGTAGGTAATCGGGTGCGTAACAATCGATATAACTTTTTTTGATATAAGGCCTGACTCGTAACGGATTTGTCAAATTCAAAACTGTTTTAACGGTACCAGAGCCGGCCGAATCAAAGTATGTTTTTCTATAATGTGTTTAAAATGTATTTAAAATTTATTATTTATTAGTAAATTCATCATTCTCCATTTCTCCTCGCTCATGTTGTAAGTTTTGTTGTATGCCCTCCATCGTACATCCGACAGTGTTTTTCGACACATTCTTAGTTTTAGTCCTATCAAGGACTATCTTTTTTTAAATATTTTGGTGGCTTATGGTTGGTGTCATTTAAATGAATGAATTTCTTAGACACTCCATCCTATTCCGGTTAATAGGTGAATACTATGAGACTTCGTTAAATTAAGTTTTTTACCCGATTTGAAGAGCGTTGGCTTTAGCAGGCTGCTGGCTTCATAGCTGTGGTGGATGATATCCAGCTATTGTCAGAATAAAGTTGAAAGATCATATTATTAAATAAAATCTGCGAACAGCTTCGTTCAGCAGTTTTTGTTGTAGATTTTTTTATCGAAAAGTGGTTACTTTGCTTTAAATGCTTAGTAACGGACACTGCATCGACTGAATTCCTAGTAAAGTGGATATTTGGAGACTCATCTACATTATCATTGTTTCATAGGAATCGTAAAGAAATTGCCTTTCAGATAAGGTATAATGTTGGTTGCCTGGTAGTGTTGAAAATGATTTAAATGCAAGTTTCGTCAACAGGAATCAAGTTTTTGACAGCAATTTGTCGCCGAATTATTTTCAGCGATCACTTTAATTTTATCTATCTAATTAGTTGAGAATTGCTTTTAAACATGATTCTAACATAATAATTTTGTGAATCTGGCAATTTGAATGGTGTAATGTATATATAATGTAAGCTAGAAATTATACAAGAAAAAGCACTCTGAAT
Source organism: Leguminivora glycinivorella (assembly GCF_023078275.1). NCBI lineage: Eukaryota > Metazoa > Arthropoda > Insecta > Lepidoptera > Tortricidae > Leguminivora > Leguminivora glycinivorella. Next base: position 8,012,545 of record NC_062976.1, read on the forward strand.
TTGACAAATCCGTTACGAATCAGGCCTTATTTTTAGTCGTAATAACGATCATTTGATATAATTATTAAATCATATAACAACGAATAATGTCTGATGAGTGATTATATTCCTTTAAATATATACCAAATGTTGTTATATCAAATGTTACTTACTATAACAAAAAAAGTTATACCAATCATTACACACCCAACGTAATCAACTAAGAACCGATAACAGAAGGAAGTTGGAGACCGTTTCCAATTTTCCTAACCGACAGTCAGCTGCGTCCGCGTAATATGGAATTTATCATTCTCGTCGAGACGGACACTCGTCGCCTTTCAATCACCTGCTTGTGCCCCGCCGTCCACAAGAAAACGAATTGTGAAAATAGGAATTGGCGAGAAAATATATACGGTTAAGGTACGCGACATCTGTCCGCAGATTGAATACAGGCTTTGAGGGTTTTATAAGAGGACCCGCTTGTACATATAAATAAATTGATTATTATTTTGTTTAAGAGTGTCTGACGTCTCGCGTCTCACAAAATTCAATAAGCGTTGAGGGTCCCGTGTTAAACTGGTTGAATGTATAATTTTAACAGTTGTATATTCCTAAAGGTTGAACACGCCAAAATTGAGGCATATAAATTCATTTACTGCTTCGTTAAAATTAAAGGTTTAGGAAATGTTTTGATGCCATATAAATCGTAAAAAAGCATAGTTTTTAAATATATCAGTAACTTTTGTGAAAAATTTATATATGTAGCGATATCGAACAGGCAACTGAAACAATGCGAACTTATTTTGCACGAAAACACGCAAAATCCAACGCTCAGCTACAGGGATGTGGGTAAAAAATTAAAATTTCCACAATCCACTGTTTGTTCCATATTGAAGAGGTTTTGGGAACGCTTAACTTAGAACGAAAGCCAGGAAGTGGTGGATTGCAGGGTATAAAGGATAACAAAAAAGGAGGAACGCATCTTAAGGATATTTGCTTCAAATTGTATCATATCACCTCGTGACGTGGCTAAAAAGTGAAGATGTCCCAATCGTATGTTCAAAAGGTGAAAGCAGGGCTAAGAAATTTTAAAGCACAAAACGGTACCAGCTCGGAATACAAGACAGAATTCAATAGCAAAAACTCGATCGAGAAAATATACGAAAATTTACTAACAAAATTTGACTGCGTTCTGGTGGACGGCGAAACTTACATAAAATCCGAATTCTAACAAATCCTTGGCCAAGAGTTTTATACTAGCAAAAATAGCACAGAGGCTCCCAAAGCCTGATAAATAAAAAAAGATAAAGAAGCAGCTCTTGTCACTACCGGAACAATAAACGACAGCATCTATCAAAAAGAGTGCTTACAAGAGCGGTTGCTTCCGTTTTTTAAGAAACACCACTCCCGACATTTATTTTGGCCAGACCTTGCCAGGTATTACTACGCAAAACCTATCATGGAGTGGTACAAAGCAAATAGAGTAGCCGTGGTACAGAAATATAGCTATACACTAAATTGTCTAGAACTCCGGCCCATCAAGGAGTATTGGAGTATAATGAAAGGGTTTCTTAAAATGAGAGGCGGGGAGGTTAATTCCGTGGCGGAGCTGCGAAAACTGTGGACCTGGCGACAAAGAGGTATCCTGACGTGATGGTGCAGACTCATATGAGTCGTGTTCGACGAAAAGTACGGGCCATGGCTTATTCGTCAAGAAACCTTGACTAATTATGATTTGCATTTAAAATACATTAAATTTGCTCATAGTTAAATCACACAACTTTTATTTATTTATTATACATTTTTTATAATAAACATTTATGTGTGCCCCTCTTTTGGCGTGTTCAACCTTTACTAGCATGGTTACATTGTAAACTCGGATTTGTATTCTCTACTCGGAATAGCGATTGAGCAAGGCAGTATAAGAAGCTTATTTAACTTCAGTACCAGTAAAAACTAGTACCGGCAGCAGGTGGGATCACTGCCTTACGCCACAGCGCGCGCGCCGATCCGGTTTCCCGTGGATCACGCATATAAACGCATAAGAAGTATAAGATCGTTCGCTGCAAAACGTCAGTGACGCATGCGCGCCTTCTGCGGCCAATTTACTGAATTTATAGCAGCTGCAAGGTCGGCAGAGGATAACGAACTCCACACACGTGCGGCATGTTACGAAACAAGCGTTAGCTTTAGGTACATATTTGAAACAGTGCGCTTACTTAAGGGAATACATAAACAAAAACATCGTTTGGCACTCCGAGTGAACTTGAACTCGAAAGGATTCAACATGAAAATTTATTATGGATTTTTTCCAGTCATGTTATCAATTCAATTTAATACATTCATATGCAGGTATTTGTTGACTATTTAAGACAGACAACTAGCAATTTTCTGTAACATACCTAAAACTGTATAACTTGTTCATTGGGATGGTACAAACTGATAAAAATCTTTAAAAGAATGCTGTCCTAAATACCAAAGTGAAACGTGGCACCTGTAAAAAAGATTTTTCTCAGCTCACATAGACACGTAACGTAATATAATGTCAGATTAATTGAATTGCTCGGAGCAAGCGAATGCGAGTTCATTTCTACAGATTGGAAGGCGGGCAAAAAACGAGGCAGAGTTGTTAACGTCGCCATCTAACGGACCCGACCTTATCGATAGTGCTTAAACATATGAGAGGTATGAAAGTCGGTCAACCCCATTTTCGGCATATTTGTTTCTGTGAACCAAGAAATTACTTGCAAGTTCAGTTTTAGTAATCGAATTGCGTAAATGTAAAGGTTAGTGTTTCATTGCATTATTTAAAAAGAAAATAGAAATCCAGAAATCGCAAAATAATTGCCACAATTTTTACAAAATACGCAAGGTTAATGTTGCAGTAAACAAAAACAGAATAATTGTATAATGATGAAAGAAAACTCTGATCTCATTTTTTCTAATCTAGCTACTATCTCGAGTATCAGCGACATCAGCGTTCCACTGATTGCGAAACTGCTTGTGCTCCTCATTATAAACTCCGATAAACTCTAATAAGAATACTAAGCACAACTCTAAATGGCTACGAGTTTTGCTAAATAAATAAATTTGTATTTTCTTTAAACCTTTTAAAAGTATAGCACTTGAAATACTCACAGTTTAAAAAAAACTATGCAGTATGCACTGAATTGGGTCAACTAGAGCACTAATGGATTCGGACAGTGATCAACAGCACTATGCTGTATTCTCACTCTGAAAATGCATTAAAAGCCGGAATAATTATTATGTTTTGTCTAACTTTTTTTTGGTGACAGAATGTTCGAGTCAATATTTTTGGAGTTCCATGCCTAAAGGGTCCTTATGCTTAATCTACAATAAGGACAAAGGTATATTCGAATGACAAATGAAAACTCCATTATTACCTTATGTGCTGGAAGGCCACAATAAGTTTCGTTATTATCAATATCCTCTAATAAATATTTCTTTTTGTAAAGATGTATGTGGTTTCCTCTAGTCTCATCGTGCTTGCAAGGTTTATCCATTCCAGTAGAAAACATACTTAGTTATTCATTCATAAGTATTCCAGTCATTATAAGTAGGGCACACACGTGAGGTTTCCCATCGAATGGGTTTGTCTAGTTAACACTAATGAGCGCTAATGTCGGCAGTCCAACTACGGCATGACAAGCCGATAATGATAAACGATAACACTCAAACATTACTAAACTGCCAAAAGAGGTAACCAATAATGATCTTGTTAAAATTAATTTTGGTGAGCGTTTGTTTTTTGACGCAGTTGCTAAAGCACCTACGACTGAAAGACAAAGTATAATAACTACAGGTAGGAGAATTACTCATCGGCAGAAAGACAACGTTATTGCCTATGTAATAGCATGTATAGAGTTAGTGACAAAGATCTCGTTGTTGGTCGGAGCCATTGTAAGTTTCCACAAGATTAATATAAATTTGAATACGCAATGTGACGCAGAACGGTAAATTAGATTTCACGAAACTTCGTTAACTTACTTAGGGTAGGTCGAAATTGAAGTAATTATGATAAAATATTCAATTAAACGTAGAATGGTGTCCAGCTACTTAATTCAGAAGCATTTTGCCCTCAGCGTAACTTTGACCCAGAAATCCGTAGCGTATTTAGAGGTACTTGTAAGTATACTGTTTGGTGTTCGCTTCTGAAACGTTTGAAATGTCAGCCTAAATATGTATGTCATTTCCGTCGCCTAAAGAAGATCAGTAGAGCAATCGCGTCTGGCAAAAAACAGTATCAGTACAAAGCAAACCCATGCAACTCTTGGCAATGGGAATACATGGTCAGAAGCCTGCGGTTAAGTTATTAAGGAAGCCTCGAAGCTACCCGTAATGAGATTAAACGGCACGTCAGGATCTTGCACGACCTGTACATAGCTGCACCGTGGTAGTGGCACCATAGAGGATTATTTACAATTGAGTGAGTTAAGAACTTGGTCAGGACGATTTTCATTTGATACATGAGGAAAGTAATAGCTCTAGATTAAATTCCATAAGCCCTTATTAAAGACTTAGCAAAAGCAAGTGGTACTTATTTAAGATGTACTAAAATAAAAAAATAAGGTAAATATTAAGTAAAAGCTGAACGATATCCTATTTTAGTAATCGCATTAGAACGTTTCACCATAATAATTCTTTATACAGTACAAAATCAAGGCACTATAAGTAACAATAACAATCGTATGATGACAAGGTTTCGACATGAAGAAAATGTTGGTTGTTTTGGTTCAGTTCAGGGGATACAAACATCAACATCTTCATGTTTAACTGTGCTATGGACATGTATAGCACCTACCCCTGATAACTTAACTGTAAAAATACTAGTTACTGTTTTTCTAACAACAGTTCTTAGATTTTTGACAATTTCATTAGTCGCCCTTTTCTACATTAAAAAAATGGCCCCGTCTTGCTTGAAACTTTATTCTCTATCTAAACCAGTAACCGTCCGTTGCTTGAGGCCATGTACCTCGTTTTGAATTATCCACGCGATCGGCAACTGTGACGCGATCGGTAATCTTGTTTATCAGCTCAGGTATCATTCTTATCGCTTACCGAGCAGGCACACAAAGACTAGTGTACGTGCTTTCTCTATCCATATTTTCAGCCATTTTTGGAATGATTGGGTTAGCTACAACCCCTGAAATATGTAGTAGCATTAAAACGTTGCCCACATCAACAATTACAGGTGGGAATTCCTCCGATATCGGCCTGATAAGACTATTGAGTTCCAAAGCGTCTAGCGCTAGAAAGAAAACAATGCACATCATGTTTTAACAATTCTTTGGAGCACACCCATAGCATATAAGGCTGGGTTTCAATACTCACAACATAATATTTATTTCTACGTTTACAGGCGATGCAGCGGATTTCGTAAACAAGTTAACCTGAACGTTGGACTCAGTAAAGCAAAGGGAATGTACAACAAGGTTCGTCACTTGTGCTGTGCTGTGCCCCAACATCTCTGCTTTACGATGAGTTTACTGCGCACTAAACTTGGCACTTACATCCGACTACAGCGAGTGGTTTATAGTAATTACTCACTATTTGTCGTGGACATGTTAATTGCGAACATATGTTTTTAAATGTGTTACATTCCAAATCATAATTATGGCGTTAATAAGATTCAAAGTGTACAGGTCAAGATAAACAACCTTATCTGCACATATGATGTCGTAGAACATGACGTAAATGCTATAGCAGCATATACGAAGTATTTGTTAGCCCAGAAAATATCAAAGATTTTGTCTACTATATGTAAAATAATAGAATGCAAAAAACCAATAAGCTAATATAACAACAAATATACAGAAACAGCGTTTCAAGGCAAGGGACTCTTAATGCGTTTTCACATTATCCGATCCGATATCGGATGTCGGACCGATATCTCATATATTTACGCCGCCGTCTTTGATTTTTTCCTTTTAAATACTTCCTACATCCGATATCGGATCGGATAATGTGAAAACGCAATTAGGTAGAGGAATGAACCCGTACCAAGAACCATTAGCAAGATCATACGTTTGATATTACTGTGAATTGTACTACGTATAGGTATTTCATGTTACCTATTGTACTGCTTATGTGGTGTTATTAGCGTGATGATAATAGACTGCAAAAGCTAATTACCCAAAGTCCAATCAGCTTATGGTGGGATATATTATCCGTGACGAATCCTTGAGTGCATTTGACGTGTAATCCTCACATAACCCGCCGACCCGGGACCGATGAATGCTAACGACCCGGCTGTTCAGCCTGCTTGTCGTAGCGTATTCACTGTTAGAAACGTACATTTACAGTGATACGACAAGTTGTTCCGGGCCTCCTTTACATGGACAGGGGGAGTGACAATCTTGAAATCCGATATTATCAGGTCCTGTCGGGTACTGTTCGGTACGATCCTATTTTTTGATCCTATTAGGGTGACCTATGGCCGGCTGCTTCTAAATTCCATCGTGATATAAACAAATCAGTTTCCTGAATAGTCACAGCATTTAAATTGATATGAATCTAATGCAAAAATTACAGCATCCTATTTCTCAGCTATAAAAACGAGATCAAGAACTGTCAAAACATGATCAACAAAAGCGAGTATTACATAAAGAGAAACCAAAAAAACTTATTTATAATCTATCTCTAAAATTAAAAAAGATATTAGTCAGTAAAAACCACTTTTCACGGAGGGTAAGATTGAATCAAAATGTAATTTGATAAAAAGCGGTGAGCGAGTCGAGTCGACGTCAATTTAGCGAAAACCTTGAGTTGAAGCGATCATTGTGATAATGGATTTAATATAAAGATAAGGCAGGTGACTCGAGGGGTGCATCTGTTTAGAAACTTTCCACTTCGAATCAATCAACCTGTTAACACTCATTTCCATAGCTTCAGAGGAGTAAACAAGATTTCGCAGGTAGAGTTCTGAGTAAAATAACAAGCGATATTTGAATACATTTTCATACGGTATTTGACTGAGGACGTAAATATCTTCCAGATACTCAATCTGCCCTAAAGTCGTAAAGTGTCTTCTTGACCTGACCGCTTGTGAACGAACCAATAATTAAAGGAACGAAAGTCGTGGCTCTCGCTACGAGGAAAACAAAAAATATTTTATTTATGGTTATATTTTCACAAAAGGGAAGGAGGAAAATAATTTAATGTAGGTAAATCGCGATTCGTATACGAATCGGATGTGTAGCGAAGCGTTGCACACGGAAATAAGGGCCAATTAAAAGTCCGACTCCGTTCGCATATGAACACTGGATAATACAATGCTATTAACGAACAACTGCGATGCGTTTTAAAGTAAAATAGTGATGTTTAACGAAACAAAGAATTTACTATCAGATGACCTCGTTTGTAGAGATTCATGAGATAACATCGAGATATTTCTGTGCAAACAATATTATCTCGAATGTTTTTATGATAGAATTTCAAAACATTGTCATGGTTTTTTACAGCTTAATGCTGGGACTTGTTTACCTAACCAGCATGATAATGAACATTATTAATATTTCAGTCAAGAAATTCAGAATAAATTGACAGCAAACCAGAAAGTTAGCTCGAAACAAACTCTTTAACGTTCCCGTCGATTACAAGTAAACAAACTTTTGACTTAAATAAAGGAGTTGAGCAGTTTGTCGGCGACACCCAATAAGCGGAACGTGAACTTTTGAACATGACCTTCCAAGTTCAGAAGCGAGCCCACCCCACCCCGGTCGCATCCCGGCCCGCATTGCAGGCAAGCCGAGGAATAAAGCACCAGATTACTGAACCCGTGTCAACCAAACTCCTCCAAAAATCCCTTGATCTTCTGATTATGTATTTACTACGTCTGTATGTATACCGTAAGTCAGATCAAAGAAAAGAGAGAAATGGCTTGTTTTTGTTCAAGGCGAAAAGTAATCTGTTTTATCTTTAATATTGGAGGAAGACAATCGCCATTTACGCCAGGGTTAAAGAGCCCCGGCGTAATGGGACGGCTGCGAACATCAATAAGGCAGAACCTTGATAGGCGGTGTTCATAGAGGCGGAGGTCAAGGTAGCCCTAATGCGTTTACTGCTATGCCCTTGCGTACTTTATGGTCATCGCAGGACCCAAAAGGGCCATCCACTGTGTAGAAAATAAAATGTCACATTCATTTTAATGAAATGTTATTTGTAGTAACAATCACAAACGCTCGGTGATAACATTTATTCTGGCGGGTTATTTCTTATTTACCAAAGGAAGTTTGTTAGGAGGGAGACAAAATAATAAATTTCGCTAATATTACAAAACTAGTAGGCGATTTATTTCCTCAATAAATCGCAAGCAATTAACGGAAATGGGCCGTATAATTAATGCGTTTGTTTACGAAAAGTTCCCGTGTTTTGTAGTATAAACTAGGCGGCGTAGTGATCGTAGAAATACGTGACCGTGAATTGCACAAATTGCGGTTCACAAACCTAATCTAATTATGTGTTCATTGACCGGTTTCCTTTTAATTAAATATACTTCGATGTGATAATTTAGTATGGCCTACATTGTAATTAAAATATTACAGGTTATAAGTTGATCTGAAATCAATTACCTACGAGGCTGTAACTATTACTGTAAACAAATACGTTTAATCCGAATTTACCGGAGGAGCCTCACAGAATTCTCTTGTTGCTAAAACAGTACGCAGATGTATAGATAAAAACGTGGCATGTGTTTAATAAAATGCCTCGGATTCCACCTATAGTGTTTTGTAGTTGAATGCTCGATTCGCGTCACGCAGCGTCGTGGAAATATGGGCATTCGCGGCATTCTGGCCAAGATTTTTACCAGAATCGTATATCTTGTCCACGAGGTTGTTAATATGAACTTTATGAAACACGGATTTAGGTCGCTGTTGTTACGTACAGGGTTCGAAATAGGAGTTTATGAAAGTAAGTAGTGACTACCCTAGTGAGTCACCAGCGTCCTTCACCTCTGCGCGGATCCGCATTCAGAATTTTGCCCACTAAAAGCTCTTGTCTTGTTATTTAAGACTGGTTTAAATTCATTCATGTGCTTATGGGTTTAACTTAGGAAAGGTCTTAGTATAAGTACCTTATCTACAGTCTAAGCATTAAATGTAAAAACGTTTGTTGTCTTGATTTCTTCCTTACGTATTGTTGTTGTCTATCATAGAGGAATGAGTAAGGGAAGAGTTGTAACTCCATACATCAGTATTATCAGGTTATTTGTCTAGGCATAGTTAAGTGACATCTAGCGACAATCACGCGTCAACTAGCGTAAATTGTCAGTACTGCTACTTGTCAACAGATGTCGCGACGAACGAAAAGTCTAATGCTCTCCAATTTTTAGCTAATATTACAATAGTCTTAATTAGTATTCTGTTTTCAATTCCTTCTGCTTGTAATATAAGTTGTAAACTGTTCTAATATTACATTTTTGGCAGACGAGACACAGTTACCACCTAGTATCGAGTAGTGGTACTGATAATTCACGCTATTTGACGCGTGATTGGCGCGTGATTGTCGCTAGTATATCTCTTAACTATGCCTATACAAGTAAACGGCATTTACTGATGTATGAAGTCACAACTCTTCCCTTACTTATTTCTCTATGTTGTCTGTAGAAACAATAATACTAACATGATTAAATCACATCTTCATATGCATATCTTATACGTTAGGAAGGTATTTGTAACGATAATTGATAGGTAACTGTCGTTCGAATATTGTGAAACCGAAATAATCAAATTAATTGCTACGACATTCAATGTTTTCCTTAATATTGTGAAATAACGACTAATGAAATAACCAATTTACAGGTTTAAGGTTAATTGGTAAAAAATGATTAAGAGTAACAAAAAATACAATGCGCAATAACTACAATAGGTGCATTAGGTGCCTTATATGAAGTAGATATGGCATCCTGCTAATAAAAATGCTGAGATGGGCCATAATGGGATAGCAGGAATAGGCAAGGGAAGGTACAGAATAGTCATGAACCGAAACTATTTACATAGTTTTTTGATATATTTGTAGTCCGATTACAAATCTAACACGAAAAAAACTGGCAAATATGTCGTTGACGATGTAGCGGCAAATTATACAAATACGGCACCAAGCCTACACTAACATATTAAACAACACTAGCACTAGCAGCAGCATTAGTTTGTGCTGGCACTGTCGCTATCATTAAAATAAACCGATTTGGCAAACCTAAGCATGGATTTGAGAGCGACGAGAGCGTTGATGTCGGTAAGAACAAAAACAAAGTTGTAGCCAACCAACCGCAAGAGGGGCCTAATTTCGATTACGCCACTACAGCAACCTTACACAATACTTTCCCTTTGGAACAAATTGCTAATGCAGAAGTTTATAACATATAGGCAATTCCAACAGATTGTAAAGTACCTTAAAAACAGTATATAGCGACGTTCATTTGTCGGAAGATATGGATTATGGATTCAGATCGACATGAAATACCATTAAAATGTCATCATGTCATGTCAACCCAAATAGCCCGTCCAAACAACAGTTAGTAAGATCAAACAGTGTGACCATTTTACCAGTTTTGAAAATTTACATTCTGTTCATTTGGCATTTCACTCGAGCAAACAGCAATTTACCTTGTCTTCGAAAACCTCAATTCGGTCAAACTTAGTCATTATGTTGAATCAGAAGTTCCGAAATCATTACAACAAATACAAGCTCACGGAACACAAACGGGATATTACATTATACTCGAAGTTAGGGACTACATTGCAACCGCTAATGTTTATCAACAAAGTTCTGCAGTAAAGCTAATTTTAGGTGACAAATGTGCCAAGTTTGTGCCATTTGAAGAAGGGAAAATCCAAAAACGTGATCTTGAGCCGACACTTTGTCCATTTACTAATGAAGCTATATGTCTCACACTCCCACACCGTATCTGTTATGAAGCATCAATACGCCAACGGCGGGATATATCTATTTGGATGGTTACCCTAAAATAAGTTTGAAATTTGTGACGCCTACAAAATATTCCTATGCTGACAGTCGTGAAAGCAACAAAATCAATGAAATGTTAATCCAAATCAACAAAATCTTTGGCACTATAAATAAGATATACAAAACTGAAGATGTTGCAAATGTAAGTAGATACGGCATGCAAACGCTAGATTGTATTTTGCAAGGTACGCATAACGACATCATTGGAAAGTGTGTCAAGATTGCAATGGCAACGTGCAGTGCCGCCGGTGCACAAAGCGGGGAAATGCAACACACACAGATCAATACAACAAGATGGCCCTTACAGGGCGACTCGCGGTCACCAAGCATACGACAAATCAGGTTTATAAAAGTTTGAACGCGTGCGACACCGATCAGTAGCGCCCAAGTATACGACCCGCTAACAGTGTCCGTGTCCGCTCGGGAAAAAATCTTAAATAATCAATTTTGGTTGCAAACAATGGTCTCTTACAGCATAAAGTGGTGTGGCAAGTCTTCTAACACTTCTACATGTAACAAAGATGGAACAACATTCCACAGTTAAGTCAAATTAATTATTTTGTTGAATATTGTTTATTGTCCGCGGAGTTCATTTATACTGGTCAATATGGTTGTGCTGAGCGGCGCCGAGGCGCGTCCATCCCTCTTTACCGAGTTAACAATGTGATATGCTATCCCTTTCACGTAAACGACTAGGCATGGGGCCATGTTAGTTTATGTCTGTTGCGGGAACTTCGTACTGCCGTTCGTACCATGTGCTACCATTTTATGAAATATAAAAGAAAGCAGATTTGTAATAGTGAATAATTATCTAGAATCTGTAGAGTCTGTAGTGGTATTTAGTTCATTGATTAGTTTAGAATATTTAGTTGGTTATTTAACATAGTAAACGTAAGTAAAAATGCACAGTTTAGTTATTAGTTACTAGAATGATTTTTATTGAGATGCTATCACAATTATCATCCTCCTTGCGTTATCCCGGCATCGGCATTCGCCACGGCTCATGGGAGCCTGGGGTCCGCTTTGGAAACTACTACCAAGATTTGGCGTAGGCACTAGTTTTATGAAAGCGACTGCCATCTGACCTTCCAACCCGAAGGGTAACTAGGCCTTATTATAATTTAATTATAATATTATAATTTGTTGCAAAACAAATTCACCACAGTACTGGTACCGGTACCATTGTCTATAATAGACATGTCCCATTCCCATCCCTACTGCTAATCATAAAGGCGCGCCATTATTTGAAACGACCAATGGCAGCACCGTGCGCGCCCGCCTCACCCCGCAAGGATTGGTGATTTGCGTCTCGAACAATATCGCTTGCATTTGGCTTCTAGTGGGGTGTTCTGTGGCAACACATCAAACCATTACGCTGAGTAGTTAGCTTCCGCATGTCAAAGCGAATCTTTTTGTTGTATTTTTCTTTATTAATTTACTTTTGAGGGTGAGCTTAAGATCTAGTTCATTGATTATGATAATAGAAAAGGGGAAGTTACAGTTTAAAATAGGACTCAGGCTGGTTTTATAAAATATAACAAGTTGGATATAATCAGCATCAAATTACCCACCGATGTTAAGAGATGCTATGTGAAGAATTAAAACGTACCAATAACGAAAAAGGCAGTTGCATTATTTAATCATTTTCCTCTCAGAATCGTAAATTTATAAAAGAGAAAAGCATGAAAGTTAAACAGAACTATGAACAGTGCAGCGGAACACGCGAAAGAATATTTATGTGCTGGAAATGAAATTTTACAGAGAAATATTTTCAAGAAAAATGGCAGTGAAACTAAATTTAACTGCATTTGATCACCATGATAATGGCGGAGCTTTCATTTTGTGTCTGTTGAAAAAGAAAAATAAACGAAAAGTAATTAAAAACAGTGTACAAAATGAATACCAGTTTTCATCAGTATAGGACAAAGGCGTAATTTTCTTTGCTTTCTTTACTGGTTCGTTGCTGATGTAAGCGGACGCAAAGCAATCTTAGCTTTGTGACGGTCAGAATGTGGTGTAAAGAACTGAGTATCGACCATAACACTGTCCAGACAATATTCTGCCCTGGCAGAACGCCATACATTGTGGACTCTCGGTTTTGAAACGTAATAATGACATAGTACTTTCGGAAATTGACTTCTTATCGTTTTCATTGTTACCGTTTCTGTTTAGCTCTGTATATGGAACTTTTTTAGAAAGGCTAACTAAAAATAAAAATAAAAACTAAACATAGAACAATTGAAGTAGCTATTAGACAGTGTTGTTGTTAGAAATTTCGTTTTCGTTGCCGCCCACAAGCCTTTACTCATCTTGTCAAGCATGAAAAATGAAAACGGAATATGATTTATGTGTTGCCGGTGTTCCGCTTCCAACTGAACTCCATTAGTTTAGGTATGACCAAGTTTGCTAAATATTTAATACAATTCGTGTATTTATTTGATCGTGGTCCAAGTGAAATGTAAACATTTCAAAATATATTAACTGATACCACAAATATAGATAACTATCAAGTAGGTATTACAAGTTATAATTAATATTTCCTTCCATCGTCTACACAAAGTAATGTACTTACTTACCACAACAATTAAATGAAATGTCTATTTAAAAACCAATTAATCAAATTGGGTAATTAGGTAACTAATTATCCCAACAAGATTTTTCTTTGAAGATACCTAAAATTCGCGATACCTAAAAGTATTTTTAAACTCAAAGTGGTTATTTTCACCGAAAAGAAAACTAGCTATGAAAAAAGATTTGAACGGTTCTTTTTCGATATCAGTGAAGTCAATTTCGCTGCAAGGCGGGGCAGCTTCACTAGAAAACCCATAACCTAAACCTCAATTGGTACCTGTGAAATTCCTAAATTGCGACAAAAATTGAGTATCTTTGCATTTGGTGTTTCAATATGTAGAGAGTTGAGAGAATATTGTATATATATATAGTAGCAGAAAATAATCTATCATATTTTTTCGTACACATTTGCATACTTATTTCATAAACTTAAAAAAAACGGTTATTGCGATGTCGATGAAACTTACAACATAGGTGGGTATGAAAAAGACAAATAGGGCAACTTCAGGTTCATTTTTAAAACAATACGTATGCATGCATGGTAGCCCTGTGGGCCTTTGAAAAAACAATCCATCTACATTATATTGTTAGTAGGGTTCGCTATTTTGTAGTTTTTTTATAATAAGAAGTTCAATATTAGTAATATACATGATTAGTGTGGGTAAAGTATCTAATCCGCATAAGGCTCTCGTGGCTGTCCACGGGCCACGTGCAGTGGGTCCTAAGACTCGTAAGTATTCAAATAGGTACACATTTGTAATGATGATACAATAGTTGTTTACTTGATATAGAAGTCTAATTTTAAGAATTTTCGACTTGTTTTCGATATATAGCCAGTATGATAGATTTATTCCGCTGCTGTATTATTCTTCTTTAAAGGAATATTCCCTAATTCTAACCAATGCATGTTACTCATTTTACCCTGTGAATTATACTGGTACGCCTCAGAGGCAAGCCCGGCACTTGTCAGGTCTTTGCAAATAAGCCCACATTGTCAATGTAGTGGGTCTAAACGTCCGACCGGTTCATGTTTGTGTCGTGTTCTGACCCCGAAGAGTTCGTGACGGACACCGTTTTAGTCCACCAGTACTGCACGCAAACGAAACGCGTTCGGGTGAACGTTCTCAAAGGTAACTTGGCTACAAATTTCTTGGCAATCAAATGGATCGTTACGTTTACGTTATGGCAGCAATGTGCCCACGTAAACGGAACCGTGTATTTTAGGTCATATGCAAATCTTACTAAACTACATTCTCATGGCTATAAAAAGTTGTTTTGTTTAATTAAATTATTAGGTCGGTAAGTTTTTTAAACTATCAGTTGGGTTGAATTCTCGATAAAAAAAGATGTAAAATTTGACCAATTTGTTACTTTTACGATTGATTCGTGTGCAGAATGGCTTGGAGGGGTTTGTAGTTCTTTTCGTTTCGTTTGTAGTTGCCAAATAAGGCCAAAAATTTTCATTTCACCAAAAACTCAATGACACTTCAATATTAAGGAATGTATAGGGGAAATTCGTAACTTTTGTTATTGATTCTTGTTCGGACCGGTCTCTAGAGGTTTGTAGTTGTTTTCATTTCATTTGTAGTTGGTAAACAAGCCCTTAATTTTTTTTAGAAAACTGCATTTCACAACGATCGGCCTTTGTAGTCTTTTACATGGAGGAGACCAAATAAAAAAAAAGTTCTAAATTTCTTCGTTTTCTTGATTGATTCTGGTGCAGAATCGTTTGTAGTTGTTTGTAGTTCTTTTCATTTCTTTCGTAGCCGCCAAATAACCCGGAAAATTTCGTTTTGAAGTTTCGATGAAAGCTTTTTTTTGAAAGTTCAATAAAAGGTTGAAAATTTGATCAAGTTGTTACTTTTACGATTGATTCGTGTGCAGAATGGCTTGGAAAGGTTTGTAGTTCTTTTCGTTTCGTTTGTAGTTGCCAAATAAGACCAAAAATTTTCATTTCACCAAAAACTCAATGACACTTCAATATTAAGGAATGTATAGGGAAATTCGTAACTTTTGTTATTGATTCTTGTTCGGACCGGTCTCCAGAGGTTTGTAGTTCTTTTCATTTCATTTGTAGTTGGAAAACAAGCCCTTAATTTTTTTTAGAAATCTGCATTTCACAACGATCGGCCGTTGTAGTCTTTTACATGGAGGAGACCAAATAAAAAAAAAGTTCTAAATTTCTTCGTTTTCTTGATTGATTCTGGTGCAGAATCGTTTGTAGTTGTTTGTAGTTCTTTTCATTTCTTTCGTAGCCGCCAAATAACCCGGAAAATTTCGTTTTGAAGTTTCGATGAGAGCTTTTTCTTAAAAGTTCAATAAAAGGTTGAAAATTTGACGATTGATTCGTGTGCAGAATGGCTTGGAGGGGTTTGTAGTTCTTTTCGTTTCGTTTGTAGTTGCCAAATAAGACCAAAAATTTTCATTTCACCAAAAACTCAATGACACTTCAATATTAAGGAATGTATAGGGGAAATTCGTAACTTTTCTTATTGATTCTTGTTCGGACCGGTCTCTAGAGGTTTGTAGTTCTTTTCATTTCATTTGTAGTTGGAAAACAAGCCCTTAATTTTTTTTTGAAAACTGCATTTCACAACGATCGGCCGTTGTAGTCTTTTACATGGAGGAGACCAAATAAAAAAAAAGTTCTAAATTTCTTCGTTTTCTTGATTGATTCTGGTGCAGAATCGTTTGTAGTTGTTTGTAGTTCTTTTCATTTCTTTCGTAGCCGCCAAATAACCCGGAAAATTTCGTTTTGAAATTTCGATGAAAGCTTTTTTTTAAAAGTTCAATAAAAGGTTGAAAATTTGATCAAGTTGTTACTTTTACGATTGATTCGTGTGCAGAATGGCTTGGAAAGGTTTGTAGTTCTTTTCGTTTCGTTTGTAGTTGCCAAATAAGACCAAAAATTTTCATTTCACCAAAAACTCAATGACACTTCAATATTAAGGAATGTATAGGGGAAATTCGTAACTCTTGTTATTGATTCTTGTTCGGACCGGTCTCTAGAGGTTTGTAGTTCTTTTCATTTCATTTGTAGTTGGAAAACAAGCCCTTAATTTTTTTTAGAAAACTGCATTTCACAACGATCGGCCGTTGTAGTCTTTTACATGGAGGAGACCAAATAAAAAAAAAGTTCTAAATTTCTTCGTTTTCTTGATTGATTCTGGTGCAGAATCGTTTGTAGTTGTTTGTAGTTCTTTTCATTTCTTTCGTAGCCGCCAAATAACCCGGAAAATTTCGTTTTGAAGTTTCGATGAGAGCTTTTTTTGAAAGTTCAATAAAAGGTTGAAAATTTGATCAAGTTGTTACTTTTACGATTGATTCGTGTGCAGAATGGCTCGGAAAGGTTTGTAGTTCTTTTCGTTTCGTTTGTAGTTGCCAAATAAGACCAAAAATTTTCATTTCACCAAAAACTCAATGACACTTCAATATTAAGGAATGTATAGGGGAAATTCGTAACTTTTGTTATTGATTCTTATTCGGACCGGTCTCTAGAGGTTTGTAGTTCTTTTCCTTTCATTTGTAGTTGGAAAACAAGCCCTTAATTTTTTTTAGAAAACTGCATTTCACAACGATCGGCCGTTGTAGTCTTTTACATGGAGGAGACCAAATAAAAAAAAAGTTCTAAATTTCTTCGTTTTCTTGATTGATTCTGGTGCAGAATCGTTTGTAGTTGTTTGTAGTTCTTTTCATTTCTTTCGTAGCCGCCAAATAACCCGAAAAATTTCGTTTTGAAGTTTCGATGAAAGCTTTTTTTTGAAAGTTCAATAAAAGGTTGAAAATTTGATCAAGTTGTTACTTTTACGATTGATTCGTGTGCAGAATGGCTTGGAAAGGTTTGTAGTTCTTTTCGTTTCGTTTGTAGTTGCCAAATAAGACCAAAAATTTTCATTTCACCAAAAACTCAATGACACTTCAATATTAAGGAATGTATAGGGGAAAATCGTAACTTTTGTTATTGATTCTTGTTCGGACCGGTCTCTAGAGGTTTGTAGTTGTTTTCATTTCATTTGTAGTTGGTAAACAAGCCCTTAATTTTTTTTAGAAAACTGCATTTCACAACGATCGGCCGTTGTAGTCTTTTACATGGAGGAGACCAAATAAAAAAAAAGTTCTAAATTTCTTCGTTTTCTTGATTGATTCTGGTGCAGAATCGTTTGTAGTTGTTTGTAGTTCTTTTCATTTCTTTTGTAGCCGCCAAATAACCCGGAAAATTTCGTTTTGAAGTTTCGATGAGAGCTTTTTCTTAAAAGTTCAATAAAAGGTTGAAAATTTGACCAAATTGTTACTTTTACGATTGATTCGTCTGCAGAATGGCTTGGAGGGGTTTGTAGTTCTTTTCGTTTCGTTTGTAGTTGCCAAATAAGACCAAAAATTTTCATTTCACCAAAAACTCAATGACACTTCAATATTAAGGAATGTATAGGGGAAATTCGTAACTTTTCTTATTGATTCTTGTTCGGACCGGTCTCTAGAGGTTTGTAGTTCTTTTCATTTCATTTGTAGTTGGAAAACAAGTCCTTAATTTTTTTTTGAAAACTGCATTTCACAACGATCGGCCGTTGTAGTCTTTTACATGGAGGAGACCAAATAAAAAAAAAGTTCTAAATTTCTTCGTTTTCTTGATTGATTCTGGTGCAGAATCGTTTGTAGTTGTTTGTAGTTCTTTTCATTTCTTTCGTAGCCGCCAAATAACCCGGAAAATTTCGTTTTGAAATTTCGATGAAAGCTTTTTTTAAAAGTTCAATAAAAGGTTGAAAATTTGATCAAGTTGTTACTTTTACGATTGATTCGTGTGCAGAATGGCTTGGAAAGGTTTGTAGTTCTTTTCGTTTCGTTTGTAGTTGCCAAATAAGACCAAAAATTTTCATTTCACCAAAAACTCAATGACACTCCAATATTAAGGAATGTATAGGGGAAATTCGTAACTTTTGTTATTGATTCTTGTTCGGACCGGTCTCTAGAGGTTTGTAGTTCTTTTCATTTCATTTGTAGTTGGAAAACAAGCCCTTAATTTTTTTTTAGAAAACTGCATTTCACAACGATCGGCCGTTGTAGTCTTTTACATGGAGGAGACCAAATAAAAAAAACGTTCTAAATTTCTTCGTTTTCTTGATTGATTCTGGTGCAGAATCGTTTGTAGTTGTTTGTAGTTCTTTTCATTTCTTTCGTAGCCACCAAATAACCCGGAAAATTTCGTTTTGAAGTTTCGATGAGAGCTTTTTTTTGAAAGTTCAATAAAAGGTTGAAAATTTGATCAAGTTGTTACTTTTACGATTGATTCGTGTGCAGAATGGCTCGGAAAGGTTTGTAGTTCTTTTCTTTTCGTTTGTAGTTGCCAAATAAGACCAAAAATTTTCATTTCACCAAAAACTCAATGACACTTCAATATTAAGGAATGTATAGGGGAAATTCGTAACTTTTGTTATTGATTCTTGTTCGGACCGGTCTCTAGAGGTTTGTAATTCTTTACGTTTCATTTGTAGTTGGAAAACAAGCCCTTACTTTTTTTTAGAAAACTGCATTTCACAACGATCGGCCGTTGTAGTCTTTTACATGGAGGTGACCAAATAAAAAAAAAGTTCTAAATTACTTCGTTTTCTTGATTGATTCTGGTGCAGAATCGTTTGTAGTTGTTTGTAGTTCTTTTCATTTCTTTCGTAGCCGCCAAATAACCCGGAAAATTTCGTTTTGAAGTTTCGATGAGAGCTTTTTTTTGAAAGTTCAATAAAAGGTTGAAAATTTGATCAAGTTGTTACTTTTACGATTGATTCGTGTGCAGAATGGCTCGGAAAGGTTTGTAGTTCTTTTCGTTTCGTTTGTAGTTGCAAAATACGATCAAAAATTTTCATTTCACCAAAAACTCAATGACACTTCAATATTAAGGAATGTATAGGGGAAATTCGTAACTTTTGTTATTGTTTCTTGTTCGGACCGGTCTCTAGAGGTTTGTAGTTCTTTTCATTTCATTTGTAGTTGGAAAACAAG
This sequence comes from Leguminivora glycinivorella, assembly GCF_023078275.1. Classification (NCBI taxonomy): domain Eukaryota; kingdom Metazoa; phylum Arthropoda; class Insecta; order Lepidoptera; family Tortricidae; genus Leguminivora; species Leguminivora glycinivorella. Next base: position 8,032,072 of record NC_062976.1, read on the forward strand.
CCCTTAATTTTTTTTAGAAAACTGCATTTCACATCGATCGGCCGTTGTAGTCTTTTACATGGAGGAGACCAAATAAAAAAAAAGTTCTAAATTTCTTCATTTTCTTCATTGATTCTGGTGCAAAATCGTTTGTAGTTGTTTGTAGTTTTTTTCATTTCTTTCGTAGCCGCCAAGTAACCCGGGAAATTTCGTTTTGAAGTTTCGATGAGAGCTTTTTCTTAAAAGTTCAATAAAAGGTTGAAAATTTGACCAAATTGTTACTTTTACGATTGATTCGTGTGCAGAATGGCTTGTAAAGGTTTGTAGTTCTTTTCGTTTCGTTTGTAGTTGCCAAATAAGACCAAAAATTTTCATTTCACCAAAAACTCAATGACACTCCAATATTAAGGAATGTATAGGGGAAATTCGTAACTTTTGTTATTGATTCTTGTTCGGACCGGTCTCTAGAGGTTTGTAGTTCTTTTCATTTCATTTGTAGTTGGAAAACAAGCCAAGTAGTCTTTTACATGGAGGAGACCAAATAAAAAAAAAGTTCTAAATTTCTTCGTTTTCTTGATTGATTCTGGTGCAGAATCGTTTGTAGTTGTTTGTAGTTCTTTTCATTTCTTTCGTAGCCGCCAAATAACCCGGAAAATTTCGTTTTGAAGTTTCGATGAGAGCTTATTCTTAAAAGTTCAATAAAAGGTTGATAATTTGACCAGATTGTTACTTTTACGATTGATTCGTGTGCAGAATGGCTTGGAAAGGTTTGTAGTTCTTTTTGTTTCGTTTGTAGTTGCCAAATAAGACCAAAAATTTTCATTTCACCAAAAACTCAATGACACTTCAATATTAAGGAATGTATAGGGGAAATTCGTAACTTTTGTTATTGATTCTTATTCGGACCTGTCTCTAGAGGTTTGTAGTTCTTTTCCTTTCATTTGTAGTTGGAAAACAAGCCCTTAATTTTTTTTAGAAAACTGCATTTCACAACGATCGGCCGTTGTAGTCTTTTACATGGAGGAGACCAAATAAAAAAAAGTTCTAAATTTCTTCGTTTTCTTGATTGATTCTGGTGCAGAATCGTTTGTAGTTGTTTGTAGTTCTTTTCATTTCTTTCGTAGCCGCCAAATAACCCGAAAAATTTCGTTTTGAAGTTTCGATGAAAGCTTTTTTTTGAAAGTTCAATAAAAGGTTGAAAATTTGATCAAGTTGTTACTTTTACGATTGATTCGTGTGCAGAATGGCTTGGAAAGGTTTGTAGTTCTTTTCGTTTCGTTTGTAGTTGCCAAATAAGACCAAAAATTTTCATTTCACCAAAAACTCAATGACACTTCAATATTAAGGAATGTATAGGGGAAAATCGTAACTTTTGTTATTGATTCTTGTTCGGACCGGTCTCTAGAGGTTTGTAGTTGTTTTCATTTCATTTGTAGTTGGTAAACAAGCCCTTAATTTTTTTTAGAAAACTGCATTTCACAACGATCGGCCGTTGTAGTCTTTTACATGGAGGAGACCAAATAAAAAAAAAGTTCTAAATTTCTTCGTTTTCTTGATTGATTCTGGTGCAGAATCGTTTGTAGTTGTTTGTAGTTCTTTTCATTTCTTTCGTAGCCGCCAAATAACCCGGAAAATTTCGTTTTGAAATTTCGATGAAAGCTTTTTTTTGAAAGTTCAATAAAAGGTTGAAAATTTGATCAAGTTGTTACTTTTACGATTGATTCGTGTGCAGAATGGCTTGGAAAGGTTTGTAGTTCTTTTCGTTTCGTTTGTAGTTGCCAAATAAGACCAAAAATTTTCATTTCACCAAAAACTCAATGACACTTCAATATTAAGGAATGTATAGGGGAAATTCGTAACTTTTGTTATTGATTCTTGTTCGGACCGGTCTCCAGAGGTTTGTAGTTCTTTTCATTTCATTTGTAGTTGGAAAACAAGCCCTTAATTTTTTTTAGAAATCTGCATTTCACAACGATCGGCCGTTGTAGTCTTTTACATGGAGGAGACCAAATAAAAAAAAAGTTCTAAATTTCTTCGTTTTCTTGATTGATTCTGGTGCAGAATCGTTTGTAGTTGTTTGTAGTTCTTTTCATTTCTTTCGTAGCCGCCAAATAACCCGGAAAATTTCGTTTTGAAGTTTCGATGAGAGCTTTTTCTTAAAAGTTCAATAAAATGTTGAAAATTTGACCAAATTGTTACTTTTACGATTGATTCGTGTGCAGAATGGCTTGGAGGGGTTTGTAGTTCTTTTCGTTTCGTTTGTAGTTGCCAAATAAGACCAAAAATTTTCATTTCACCAAAAACTCAATGACACTTCAATATTAAGGAATGTATAGGGGAAATTCGTAACTTTTGTTATTGATTCTTGTTCGGACCGGTCTCTAGAGGTTTGTAATTCTTTTCATTTCATTTGTAGTTGGAAAACAAGCCCTTAATATTTTTTAGAAAACTGCATTTCACAACGATCGGCCGTTGTATTCTTTTACATGGAGGAGACCAAATAAAAAAAAAAGTTTTAAATTTCTTCGTTTTCTTGATTGATTCTGGTGCAGAATCGTTTGTAGTTGTTTGTAGTTCTTTTCATTTCTTTCGTAGCCACCAAATAACCCGGAAAATTTCGTTTTGAAGTTTCGATGAGAGCTTTTTTTGAAAGTTCAATAAAAGGTTGAAAATTTGATCAAGTTGTTACTTTTACGATTGATTCGTGTGCAGAATGGCTCGGAAAGGTTTGTCGTTCTTTTCTTTTCGTTTGTAGTTGCCAAATAAGACCAAAAATTTTGATTTCACCGAAAACTCAATGACACTTCAATATTAAGGAATGTATAGGGGAAATTCGTAACTTTTGTTATTGATTCTTGTTCGGACCGGTTTCTAGAGGTTTGTAGTTCTTTACATTTCATTTGTAGTTGGAAAACAAGCCCTTAATTTTTCTTAGAAAACTGCATTTCACAACGATCGGCCGTTGTAGTCTTTTACATGGAGGAGACCAAATAAAAAAAAAGTTCTAAATTTCTTCGTTTTCTTGATTGATTCTGGTGCAGAATCGTTTGTAGTTGTTTGTAGTTCTTTTCATTTCTTTCGTAGCCACCAAATAACCATGAAAATTTCGTTTTGAAGTTTCTATGAGAGCTTTTTTTTTAAAGTTCAATAAAAGGTTGAAAATTTGACTAAATTGTTACTTTTATGATTGATTCGTTTGCGGAATGGCTTGGAGGGGTTTGTAGTTCTTTTCGTTTCGTTTGTAGTTGCTAAATAAGACCAAAAATTTTCATTTCACCAAAAACTCAATGACACTTCAATATTAAGGAATGTATAGGGGAAATTCGTAACTTTTGTTATTGATTCTTGTTCGGACCGGTCTCTAGAGGTTTGTAGTTCTTTTCCTTTCAAATGTAGTTGGAAAACAAGCCCTTAATATTTTTAGAAAACTGCATTTCACAACGATCGGCCGTTGTAGTCTTTTACATGGAGAAGACCAAATAAAAAAAAAAAGTTCTAAATTTCTTCGTTTACTTGATTGATTGTGGTGCAGAATCGTTTGTAGTTGTTTGTAGTTCTTTTCGTTTCTTTCGTAGCCGCCAAATAACCCGGAAAATTTCGTTTCGAAATTTCGATGAGAGCTTTTTTTTGAAAGTTCAACAAAAGGTTGAAAATTTGATCAAGTTGTTACTTTTACGATTGATTCGTGTGCAGAATGGCTCGGAAAGGTTTGTAGTTCTTTTCGTTTCGTTTGTAATTGCAAAATACGATCAAAAATTTTCGTTTCACCAAAAACTCAATGACACTTCAATATTAAGGAATGTATAGGGGAAATTCGTAACTTTTGTTATTGATTCTTGTTCGGACCGGTCTCTAGAGGTTTGTAGTTCTTTTCATTTCATTTGTAGTTGGAAAACAAGCCCTTAATTTTTTTTAGAAATCTGCATTTCACAACGATCGGCCGTTGTAGCACAGTATAAAACCAGTAATAACTCTTCTTACAAACTTCACGCCGCGCGGTGTGTCCCCCTCCCACCCCTCGCATGCGGCGAAAACATGCGAAACTGGTGATTATTGGGCTGAACAGTCGGGGCCGCGTTTGCGCGCTGTGTTGACGTGTTGAGTTCGGGAGAAAATGACGTCAGCACCGAAGACATATTTTCGTTACTGTAGTGTTTATGGGTGTATGGAAAGTTCTCAAAATGCGGAAATGTCATTCTTTAGAATTCCTAGACACCCAGAAAAGTAAGTGGTTGTTATATTTTTGCAGTGTTAGGTACATTATTGCTTACGTAAATGGCGTAAAAGTGAGATTTAAAGCTAGAATGACACATTAAAATCAATAAGGATTTATCTGTAACGACATTTAGGTAGATGCTGCGATCTATCTAGCTCGAAAGTTTGGTACCTACTTAAATATTGTGCAAACATCTATTCAAACATTTTATGTAAATATGATTTCGTCAGTATTTAAGAAACAAATACGTACTTGAATCTTTATTAGATAAAAAGGTAGAAAGAGCGTTGGTACTAGCATAGCGCCATACACAGTTACTACGAGTAGGACAGTAGCACAGGTACAACCCTGCGTGACCTTGCGCAGTAGTAACGACCGCGCCGCCGCTGCCGGAGATTAACTACTGATATATCCTTATACTGTGGTTGTAGTCTTTTACATGGAGGAGACCAAATAAAAAAAAAGTTCTAAATTTCTTCGTTTTCTTGATTGATTCTGGTGCAGAATCGTTTGTAGTTGTTTGTAGTTCTTTTCATTTCTTTCGTAGCCGCCAAATAACCCGGAAAATTTCGTTTTGAAGTTTCGATGAAAGCTTTTTTTTTGAAAGTTCAATAAAAGGTTGAAAATTTGATCAAGTTGTTACTTTTACGATTGATTCGTGTGCAGAATGGCTTGGAAAGGTTTGTAGTTCTTTTCGTTTCGTTTGTAGTTGCCAAATAATACCAAAAAATTTTCATTTCACCAAAAACTCAATGACACTTCAATATTAAGGAATGTATAGGGGAAATTCGTAACTTTTGTTATTGATTCTTGTTCGGACCGGTCTCTAGAGGTTTGTAGTTCTTTTCATTTCATTTGTAGTTGGAAAACAAGCCCTTAATTTTTTTTGAAATCTGCATTTCACAACGATCGGCCGTTGTAGTCTTTTACATGGAGGAGACCAAATAAAAAAAAAGTTCTAAATTTCTTCGTTTTCTTGATTGATTCTGGTGCAGAATCGTTTGTAGTTGTTTGTAGTTCTTTTCATTTCTTTCGTAGCCGCCAAATAACCCGGAAAATTTCGTTTTGAAATTTCGATGAAAGCTTTTTTTTGAAAGTTCAATAAAAGGTTGAAAATTTGATCATTTTGTTACTTTTACGATTGATTCGTGTGCAGCATGGCTTGGAAAGGTTTGTAGTTCTTTTCGTTTCGTTTGTAGTTGCCAAATAAGACCAAAAATTTTCATTTCACCAAAAACTCAATGACACTTCAATATTAAGGAATGTATAGGGGAAATTCGTAACTTTTCTTATTGATTCTTGTTCGGACCGGTCTCTAGAGGTTTGTAGTTGTTTTCATTTCATTTGTAGTTGGTAAACAAGCCCTTAATTTTTTTTAGAAAACTGCATTTCACAACGATCGGCCGTTGTAGTCTTTTACATGGAGGAGACCAAATAAAAAAAAGTTCTAAATTTCTTCGTTTTCTTGATTGATTCTGGTGCAGAATCGTTTGTAGTTGTTTGTAGTTCTTTTCATTTCTTTCGTAGCCGCCAAATAACCCGGAAAATTTCGTTTTGAAGTTTCGATGAAAGCTTTTTTTTGAAAGTTCAATAAAAGGTTGAAAATTTGATCAAGTTGTTACTTTTACGATTGATTCGTGTGCAGAATGGCTTGGAAAGGTTTGTAGTTCTTTTCGTTTCGTTTGTAGTTGCCAAATAAGACCAAAAATTTTCATTTCACCAAAAACTCAATGACACTTCAATATTAAGGAATGTATAGGGGAAAATCGTAACTTTTGTTATTGATTCTTGTTCGGACCGGTCTCTAGAGGTTTGTAGTTGTTTTCATTTCATTTGTAGTTGGTAAACAAGCCCTTAATTTTTTTTAGAAAACTGCATTTCACAACGATCGGCCGTTGTAGTCTTTTACATGGAGGAGACCAAATAAAAAAAAGTTCTAAATTTCTTCGTTTTCTTGATTGATTCTGGTGCAGAATCGTTTGTAGTTGTTTGTAGTTCTTTTCATTTCTTTCGTAGCCGCCAAATAACCCGGAAAATTTCGTTTTGAAGTTTCGATGAGAGCTTATTCTTAAAAGTTCAATAAAAGGTTGAAAATTTGACCAAATTGTTACTTTTACGATTGATTCGTGTGCAGAATGGCTTGGAGGGGTTTGTAGTTCTTTTCGTTTCGTTTGTAGTTGCCAAATAAGACCAAAAATTTTCATTTCACCAAAAACTCAATGACACTTCAATATTAAGGAATGTATAGGGGAAATTCGTAACTTTTGTTATTGATTCTTGTTCGGACCGGTCTCCAGAGGTTTGTAGTTCTTTTCATTTCATTTGTAGTTGGAAAACAAGCCCTTAATTTTTTTTAGAAATCTGCATTTCACAACGATCGGCCGTTGTAGTCTTTTACATGGAGGAGACCAAATAAAAAAAAAGTTCTAAATTTCTTCGTTTTCTTGATTGATTCTGGTGCAGAATCGTTTGTAGTTGTTTGTAGTTCTTTTCATTTCTTTCGTAGCCGCCAAATAACCCGGAAAATTTCGTTTTGAAGTTTCGATGAAAGCTTTTTTTTGAAAGTTCAATAAAAGGTTGAAAATTTGATCAAGTTGTTACTTTTACGATTGATTCGTGTGCAGAATGGCTTGGAAAGGTTTGTAGTTCTTTTCGTTTCGTTTGTAGTTGCCAAATAAGACCAAAAATTTTCATTTCACCAAAAACTCAATGACACTTCAATATTAAGGAATGTATAGGGGAAATTCGTAACTTTTGTTATTGATTCTTGTTCGGACCGGTCTCCAGAGGTTTGTAGTTCTTTTCATTTCATTTGTAGTTGGAAAACAAGCCCTTAATTTTTTTTAGAAATCTGCATTTCACAACGATCGGCCGTTGTAGTCTTTTACATGGAGGAGACCAAATAAAAAAAAAGTTCTAAATTTCTTCGTTTTCTTGATTGATTCTGATGCAGAATCGTTTGTAGTTGTTTGTAGTTCTTTTCATTTCTTTCGTAGCCGCCAAATAACCCGGAAAATTTCGTTTTGAAGTTTCGATGAGAGCTTTTTCTTAAAAGTTCAATAAAAGGTTGAAAATTTGACCAAATTGTTACTTTTACGATTGATTCGTGTGCAGAATGGCTTGGAGGGGTTTGTAGTTCTTTTCGTTTCGTTTGTAGTTGCCAAATAAGACCAAAAATTTTCATTTTACCAAAAACTCAATGACACTTCAATATTAAGGAATGTATAGGGGAAATTCGTAACTTTTCTTATTGATTCTTGTTCGGACCGGTCTCTAGAGGTTTGTAGTTCTTTTCATTTCATTTGTAGTTGGAAAACAAGTCCTTAATTTTTTTTTGTAAACTGCATTTCACAACGATCGGCCGTTGTAGTCTTTTACATGGAGGAGACCAAATAAAAAAAAAGTTCTAAATTTTTTCGTTTTCTTGATTGATTCTGGTGCAGAATCGTTTGTAGTTGTTTGTAGTTCTTTTCATTTCTTTCGTAGCCGCCAAATAACCCGGAAAATTTCGTTTTGAAATTTCGATGAAAGCTTTTTTTTAAAAGTTCAATAAAAGGTTGAAAATTTGATCAAGTTGTTACTTTTACGATTGATTCGTGTGCAGAATGGCTTGGAAAGGTTTGTAGTTCTTTTCGTTTCGTTCGTAGTTGCCAAATAAGACCAAAAATTTTCATTTCACCAAAAACTCAATGACACTCCAATATTAAGGAATGTATAGGGGAAATTCGTAACTTTTGTTATTGATTCTTGTTCGGACCGGTCTCTAGAGGTTTGTAGTTCTTTTCATTTCATTTGTAGTTGGAAAACAAGCCCTTAATTTTTTTTAGAAAACTGCATTTCACAACGATCGGCCGTTGTAGTCTTTTACATGGAGGAGACCAAATAAAAAAAACGTTCTAAATTTCTTCGTTTTCTTGATTGATTCTGGTGCAGAATCGTTTGTAGTTGTTTGTAGTTCTTTTCATTTCTTTCGTAGCCACCAAATAACCCGGAAAATTTCGTTTTGAAGTTTCGATGAGAGCTTTTTTTTGAAAGTTCAATAAAAGGTTGAAAATTTGATCAAGTTGTTACTTTTACGATTGATTCGTGTGCAGAATGGCTCGGAAAGGTTTGTAGTTCTTTTCTTTTCGTTTGTAGTTGCCAAATAAGACCAAAAATTTTCATTTCACCAAAAACTCAATGACACTTCAATATTAAGGAATGTATAGGGGAAATTCGTAACTTTTCTTATTGATTCTTGTTCGGACCGGTCTCTAGAGGTTTGTAGTTCTTTTCATTTCATTTGTAGTTGGAAAACAAGTCCTTAATTTTTTTTTGTAAACTGCATTTCACAACGATCGGCCGTTGTAGTCTTTTACATGGAGGAGACCAAATAAAAAAAAAAGTTCTAAATTTCTTCGTTTTCTTGATTGATTCTGGTGCAGAATCGTTTGTAGTTGTTTGTAGTTCTTTTCATTTCTTTCGTAGCCGCCAAATAACCCGGAAAATTTCGTTTTGAAATTTCGATGAAAGCTTTTTTTTAAAAGTTCAATAAAAGGTTGAAAATTTGATCAAGTTGTTACTTTTACGATTGATTCGTGTGCAGAATGGCTTGGAAAGGTTTGTAGTTCTTTTCGTTTCGTTTGTAGTTGCCAAATAAGACCAAAAATTTTCATTTCACCAAAAACTCAATGACACTCTAATATTAAGGAATGTATAGGGGAAATTCGTAACTTTTGTTATTGATTCTTGTTCGGACCGGTCTCTAGAGGTTTGTAGTTCTTTTCATTTCATTTGTAGTTGGAAAACAAGCCCTTAATTTTTTTTAGAAAACTGCATTTCACAACGATCGGCCGTTGTAGTCTTTTACATGGAGGAGACCAAATAAAAAAAACGTTCTAAATTTCTTCGTTTTCTTGATTGATTCTGGTGCAGAATCGTTTGTAGTTGTTTGTAGTTCTTTTCATTTCTTTCGTAGCCACCAAATAACCCGGAAAATTTCGTTTTGAAGTTTCGATGAGAGCTTTTTTTTGAAAGTTCAATAAAAGGTTGAAAATTTGATCAAGTTGTTACTTTTACGATTGATTCGTGTGCAGAATGGCTCGGAAAGGTTTGTAGTTCTTTTCGTTTCGTTTGTAGTTGCCAAATAAGACCAAAAATTTTCATTTCACCAAAAACTCAATGACACTTCAATATTAAGGAATGTATAGGGGAAAATCGTAACTTTTGTTATTGATTCTTTTTCGGACCGGTCTCTAGAGGTTTGTAGTTGTTTTCATTTCATTTGTAGTTGGTAAACAAGCCCTTAATTTTTTTAGAAAACTGCATTTCACAACGATCGGCCGTTGTAGTCTTTTACATGGAGGAGACCAAATAAAAAAAAAGTTCTAAATTTCTTCGTTTTCTTGATTGATTCTGGTGCAGAATCGTTTGTAGTTGTTTGTAGTTCTTTTCATTTCTTTCGTAGCCGCCAAATAACCCGGAAAATTTCGTTTTGAAGTTTCGATGAGAGCTTTTTCTTAAAAGTTCAATAAAAGGTTGAAAATTTGACCAAATTGTTACTTTTACGATTGATTCGTGTGCAGAATGGCTTGGAGGGGTTTGTAGTTATTTTCGTTTCGTTTGTAGTTGCCAAATAAGACCAAAAATTTTCATTTCACCAAAAACTCAATGACACTTCAATATTAAGGAATGTATAGGGGAAATTCGTAACTTTTGTTATTGATTCTTGTTCGGACCGGTCTCTAGAGGTTTGTAGTTCTTTTCATTTCATTTGTAGTTGGAAAACAAGCCCTTAATTTTTTTTAGAAAACTGCATTTCACAACGATCGGCCGTTGTAGTCTTTTACATGGAGGAGACCAAATAAAAAAAAAAGTTCTAAATTTCTTCGTTTTCTTGATTGATTCTGGTGCAGAATCGTTTGTAGTTGTTTGTAGTTCTTTTCATTTCTTTCGTAGCCGCCAAATAACCCGGAAAATTTCGTTTTGAAGTTTCGATGAGAGCTTATTCTTAAAAGTTCAATAAAAGGTTGATAATTTGACCAGATTGTTACTTTTACGATTGATTCGTGTGCAGAATGGCTTGGAGGAGTTTGTTGTTCTTTTCGTTTCGTTTGTAGTTGCCAAATAAGACCAAAAATTTTCATTTCACCAAAAACTCAATGACACTTCAATATTAAGGAATGTATAGGGGAAATTCGTAACTTTTGTTATTGATTCTTGTTCGTACCGGTCTCTAGAGGTTTGTAGTTCTTTTCATTTCATTTGTAGTTGGAAAATAAGCCCTTGATTTTTTTTTTAAACTGCATTTCACAACGATCGCCCGTCGTAGTCTTTTACAGCGATAGAACCAAATAAGAAAAAAGTTCAACTTTTCTTCGTTTTCTTGATTGATTCTGGTGCAGAATCGTTTGTAGTTGTTTGTAGTTCTTTTCATTTCTTTCGTAGCGGCCAAATAACCCGGAAAATTTCGTTTTGAATTTTCGATGAGAGCTTTTTCTTGAAAGTTCAATAAAAGGTCGAAAATTTGACCAAGTCGCTACTTTTACGATTGATTCGTGTGCAGAATGGCTTGAAATGATTTGTAGTTCTTTTCATTTCGTTTGTAGTTGCCAAATAACACCAAAAATTTTCATTTTACTTTTCTGTTGTAAAAATTCATGATACTTCGATTTTAAGAAATATATAGGGGAAATTCGTAACTTTAATTATTGATTCTTGTTCGGAACGGTCTCTAGAGGTTTGTAGTTCTTTTCGTTTCATTTGTAGTTGTGAAATAAGCCCTTGATTTTTTTTGAAAACTGTATTTCACAACGAACGCCCGTTGTAGTCTTTTACACGGAGAGAACCAAATTAAAAATAAAGTTCTAATTTTCTTCATTTTCGTGATTGATTCTGGTGCAGAATCCTTTGTAGTTGTTTGTAGTTCTTTTCATTTATTTCGTAGCGGCCAAATAACCCGGAAAATTTCGTTTTGAGTTTTCGATGAGAGCTTTTTCTTGAAAGTTCAATAAAAGGTCGAAAATTTGACCAAGTTGTTACTTTTACGACTGAATCGTATGCAGAATGGCTTGAAATGATTTGTAGTTCTTTTCATTTCGTTTGTAGTTGCCAAATAACACCAAAAATTTTCATTTTACTTTTCTGCTGAAAAACTTCATGACACTTCGATACTAAAGAATATATAGGGGAAATTCGTAACTTTAATTATTGATTCTTGTTCGGAACGGTCTCTAGAGTTTTGTTGTTCTTTTCGTTTCATTTGTAGTTTGGAAATGAGCCCTTGATTTTTTTTTGAAAACTGCATTTCACAACGAGCGCCCGTAGTAATCTTATACACGGAGAGAACCAAATAAAAAATAAATTCTAATTTTTATCTGTTCTATTTTTTATTTGTTGATAAACCGAGGAAACCGGCCCTTTCCCATTGTCTTTGTGGGGGTTAGTGACGTGCGATTTCATGACTATTGAGCTAAATCGGATCAGTTTGACCCAAGGAACAATTTTGTGAAGCAACATCGCCACAGGTAAAAGAACAAAGTCGCTAGTCTATCTTATTGTTTAGGTCACCAAAGAGAAATATTGTTCGGGGAAAATGAGTATAGCTTGGAAATTATAAGTTCTAGCTTTATACTACCAAAGACAATATTGTAGAGAATTTTAATTATGAAGAATATACTTCTCCTAGACATCGTGATGGTTGGTTTCACGGTTTTCATGGAAATTTTAAAATACTGAAATCAGGGATACAAAAGTAGGGGGAAAGAGAGGAAACATTGACATCTCGGCGTGTTTCTACTTCCATATATTCTTATAAACATATAGGCTATATACATGCCAAGTTTCATGCTTTCTGCCAGCAGGGACTGTACATCTGGTTAAGCACTCGGACTATAAACACTTTAAATATTACAATACAAAACTGTACTGCAAGAAAAGAAAACATCTGATTTTTTGCAGACTTGTTTATGTTGTTGGCCTAATGAATAATCCAAGTTTGTGACCTCGAGCCGAACGCAACTTTGTCAAAAATGGAAAAAACCGAGAAAAAATAGTTTACATATTTTTCAAATTTGGCGATTATAATCTTTAAGGACTAATTTTTGAAAAACATTGCTTTGGACGTTTTAAAGTAGACTCAATTTGCTACTACAACATGATACTAAAATTGTACTTTCAAAGTTTATAATTTTTTTGAACTTCTCAAATTTTTACGTTACTTTAGACGTCACTCGAACTATGGACTTCAGGCTGGCCTGTCCATGACGTCGATGCCGACCTCTCTTAGGTACCTACTCTTTAGTGATCCGTGCTGAATGCGGCCGAGCGTTATCTTGCATAAACAAGAAGTCATCGCCGATATAACCCTCAAATGGGACCACATGATTGACCATCAGAATATCCTCTATGTATCGGCCGCCGGCCGGCAGTCATACCGCGAGCATTCGGCCTGGTCCCTGGCCCTGTGATGAACACGATGTCCGTCTTCGCTTCCAAAGAAATGCCAGCCCAGACCATTATAGATCCGCCACCCAGGCCAACATGTTCCTCGATGCAGCATTGAAAAAACCGCTGTCCAGTCCTTCGTTAGACTTGTGCCCGTCCGTCATTACGGAATAAAGTTTTTCTACTCCCGTACTGTTATTCGTGAGTTACATACAAGGTCCTGCATAGAACTTTAAAACCCTACATAAAAGATGTCAGGACAAGTCTATCTAGTCTATACCCAGAAAACATTTAGTAGCAGTAGCACGATATAGCTGTTACAGTTCAGTAAATACATTGCTACCAACTTAACGAACCAATTCGCAGAGTCGAGACTTTTTCGTTTTCTGCTGCGTTCATTGGCGACGCGTCGAATCGCATTCAAATGTATGAGAACTCGATTCAACTCGGCTCGATTCGTCTTAGTGGCCAAGCTTCAAAGAACCATACCATAGACAGTTTTATTTTCATGTTTGCACTCAAACTGCATATTCAAAATGGTAGGCGGTCCACTAGATAACTAAAGATGACTGAAAGTAGGTATTTGTTGATTTATAATTTTCTTTCAAAATAAGTGCTTGGTCGTAGAAAAAGTATTGTATGCAACGGTGTTTAACTGAGTCAAAAAATGCTCGTGGCGTCTTTATTAACAATTTTCGGCTTCGCCTCAAATTGTTACCCACGCCACTCACCTTTTTTGACCTCTTTTAACCACCAGTTGCATAAAATACTATATCCTGCACTCTTCGGATCGGACGGGCCTCCAGCCCTTCATTGCTCGAGGGTCCAACCTTCATGTTTCTTAGCGAAGACACGTCGTGCAATTTGGTGATTTGTGGTGATTTTGCATATCTGTGGGATTTCCATTTATTTTCTTTCAGTCTTCTTCTAATAGTCCATAGGCTGATACAAGCATTGCGGGTCTCTCAAAGCTTTTGCTGGAGCTGAACAGCGTTCAGACGACGATTTCTTAGAGAAGTAATAACGATAAATCGGTCATTCCTCTCTGAAGTACAGCGAGTTCTGCCTGCTTCGGGTCTACTAGAGAACGTATGGCCTTCTTCAAAACCTCGTGAACACACGTTAACTGTTTTCAGTTGGCAAGTCCATCGTTCACACTCCTCATTATCTTTTTGAAAATTCAAAAAATTCAAAATTCAAAATAATTTATTCAGCAAATATGCCACAGGGGCGCTTTTACACGTCACATGTACATATTTAGAAAATATTTAAAAGTGAATTGAAATTACAATTGATATACAAACTCTAAGTTCTAACTAAAGTTAACTTAATACAATTAATTGGAGATGTAGAAGGTTTCCAAATGTCGAATTACAACCAAGAACTACACTAAATATAAAAGTACAAATACAAAAAAAAGTCTAAAATTACTATAGAGGTGCAAATGACTCTAAATGTCATAACTAACCCTTCGAGCCCCAAGCATTTATACGTATTTACTTATATTTTACTGACATCATATGATGTCGCTGGGACTCGAAGGGATAAAGATAAAATGTATACTTAATCTAATTCTCCTTACAGGTGTATATGGTTTACAAGAGTCAAAATCATATATTTAAAATATTCACTAAAAGAAAGGAAACAAACGAGAACCGAACAAAGTGTCCTAATGTAATATAAATTAGAATTAAAGTTACTAAGTTATAATAGCTCCAGTAAGCTTAAACAGACCGGTCTTCACAGACGGCACCCGTTCACGAGTATGACGCGTATCTCAGCCAGCCAGAAAAGATTGCGAATTTCGAAAAAAAATTATAAATTTTGAAAGGCTTAATCTAGTAAACTGTTGGGTCTACAGAGAAAATTTTAGTATCATGTTGTAGCAAATTTAGTCTACTTTAAAAACGTCTTCAGCAATGTTGTTCAAAAATTTGTCTTTAAGGGCTATAATCGCCAAAATTTGAAAAATAAACGATTTTAAGAGTTTTGAATGATTCACGGTTATTTTCATTAGACTTATATTGACCGGGATATAGACCGTGATTACCTTTTTGATTTTTGTCGAGCTCCCGATATTTCGGCGCAGTTGCGACGCGCGAAGGAGGGTAGATCGCGCGCTGTCTATACAACTTTAACATCCACCCGCCTTCGTCAGTTTTCCGTGATCATGATGCATGCAACCTCGGAGGAAATATAGACTGGAGTAGCCTTCATGTTGCGTCTACGTACAAATAATTCTGCCAAGATTCGCGGGAGGTGAGGAAATAACACATGTAAAGGAGTACTCACAAATGCAAAAAATATTATTGTCAATACACACGCACATTATGATAAAAAAATAACACATGCTCATTATGATGATCAATGTCTCATTACGATGTCAATATTATTATATGCTCTATTCTAATTGAAATTAGGTTAATTCTTACAAAATATATAAATGAAGTCTCGTGGGGAGTGCGTCTTTTTATGAATAAATTGATACATAAATATCGACCCTATTGTAAACCACATTAGGTAACTTCTTAAACAGCAAAAAATCGAAGTCTCGTGGGGAGTGTTCGTGACGTAATTTCTACCCACCAACAAATTTCAAATCGATTGCATTCGATCAAATAAATCGATATTCGATGACGTATGACAAAAATATTATCATTTAGATAATAAAAACAGTAATATAACAATATTAAAATTACTTACAAATGGAATATTATGCCATCTTTTTGCAAACTTGAGGTATTTGAGCGCTTATTACAAGTGTTCACAGCACACGCGGCCATTTTTAATTACCAGTGATATGTGTCGTGGCGATTCTGTGAATGAGCATGAATCGATTGTGAAATTGTATTTACGTGACTTTATGAACATTTGTTCAAGTTTTTTGGCAGAGGGGTAAGTAACTGAAAGGCTACTCCAGTCTATATTTCCTCCGAGCATGCAACTGCGTCGAAATATCGGGAGCTCGACAAAAATCAAAAAGGTAATCACGGTCTATATCCCGGTCAATATAAGTCTAATAAACGATTTTTTCGCGGTTTTTTCGATTTTTGACTAAGTTGCGTTCGGGGCTCGAGGATCACAAACTTGGATTATTCATTAGGCCAACATTATAAACAAATCTGCAAAAAATCAGAACTGTAGTTCAGATAGACAGAATACTACACAAATGTATAAAGTTACTGGATTTAAGTTTAAATTTAGTACACTGGACTATTTGAAGCCGTCGGCGAAGCAGGTTTCGGTGAAATTATTTCCGACGTCCGAATATACAAAAGGACATTTAAGTTGTGCGGTTGTTGAAACGTCTTTTTTGAAACCGGTGCAACTTTTAATTTTAAATCATTGTGTTCCTCCCATTTGCCCGTCACACGTTTCACTATTGCAAAATAGTGTCCCGCTGAATGTACTATTGCCGATACTAATTTAAAAGTAAATCCTTCGAACACCAGCTTATCCGGGATTTCTTGGACACTAAATAGCTTTTGGCAATTTGAAAATCCGAGTCTTGCAGCTAATAAACTGTTACCGGCATCTTCGACGTCAATCACAAGGTGACGGCCGATAGTGGTACATTTATCCACCTGCTGACTATGGCACCGCGAGCATGCATTAGTGCCAAATGTAGCACCGTTCACTGCGTCCTGAAGCCCTGCCATTCCGTGCTCGTATATAGGGACGGGAAATACATATATCACCGGAATACACTCGCTTAGTGATGACGAGCACGAGAAACATTTGATTGAGCTTACAATTGAAGGAACGTCTTTTAAAATATGTTTTTCCAACAAATATGAAACGTTGATTGTGCAGTCAATCACGCCGCTTTTAATTTTTTGTGCGGCACTAAGGATCACTCCCCGCGACTCATATAATTTGGCCGTCACACCCCTATCTCTCAGTGTCTGTAGGAACTGGCCTACAGAGGGATTGAGGGCATCAATTATATAATTAGAGTAAACCTCATGATCATGGCACGCAGCGAGCACACTTTGCATTGCGGAATCAAAAGCGCACGTATTTTTAACGCTTACAAATGTGTTGGCTATCTTTACTGGCTTTAAGTGGTTACCGTTAGACAGTAATGGCATCCGAGCGCTGAACTTAGGTTTTTTATGAACAATGTCCATGTCTGGAAAGGCCTCTAAATATTTACCCCTTTTCTTTTTCTGCGCGGGAGGTTTTTCACTATAATTTGAGCTTTTATTAAGCCCTCTCCAGTCCTCCTCCTCCTTCAAGCCTCGCGCTATTTTGCCACTCTCACTTGATTGAGGCGTGTTTATTGGATCATCTGCAAATTCGGTGGTGGTGGGTGAAATTGGAGTATGTATACCAGTTGCGTCAATTGATTCTTTTCTTTCACCACATTTCTGTGAAGTTTTCTTGTCAGTGGTGGACATTTTCTTTTCCGGAGCGTTCAGAAGGTTACAGGTGCCCTCTAGAGACCTTAAATGCGTGACCAGAAACTTGTCAACGCGGTTTGTTTTGGCTTTTGAAAAGACCAGATTTTTTAGCTCCCTGAAATACTCCTCACTTCGAGCTGAAGTCGCAACAAGTCTTTGCGAGGCGTGATCCGATTCTCCGACCATCACAGCTGTCCATAAAACGAAATGTCTAAACAATTTTAATAATTTTGTACAGAAATGGGGACAATGGTAAGGGTTCAATCGGCCATCCTTCAGATTTTCGGCACTGAGGCTGTTTAAATTAACATTTTCAATTATTTTATTCATAACGCTGTTCGATCGCATTACGTTAAGATCTAACTCGTCTGAATCGAAATCTACGCAGAGTTCTGACTCACCAGTAGTTTGGGCATCGGCAATGTCACCTATAGTATCTAGGGACACATTGAAATGTTTCAACTTATTGATAAGTCTGGTACTTGCAGCGAAACAGAGACTTTCTTTGTCATCTATGTCTTCGTGAGTCGAACGAGCCACGATCATGATATCCGTACATGTCTGGATTGCCTCATCTACGTCGGTAAGTGTGCTCAGTAGACCGATACACCTTACAAAGAAATCTTTTTTCAGTGAGTTTTTCTGATAGCAGTCCCATCGAGTGACTAATTTGACTAAATGTGCAATATCTATGCGAATCAGGCATTGCGGGCGTTGAAATAAAAACTTGCCAGATTTTTTATCAATGACGATACATTCATCAACATACGTCTGTAGATCCTTATTATTGAATGCTAATGACACGGCGTTCAATAATGCCAGTGAGTAGTCTGTGACTACTTGACCGGGAGATGAGCCTCCACAACGAAGCCACTCTCGAATCCAGTAAGTCAGGGTGTTTGCGTCGTGTTTTTCTGATATAAGTTGAAAAAGGGGAAGAATTTTTTGTCTGAAACCACAGACAGCCTGATATAGAAAGATAGGCCTTTTTGAATCGTCAGGACGCTGAATTTGTTTGACTAGGCTACCTGTTGCATCCAAACTAATTTGGCCGATATTGTCTTCCTTTACAAACTTCTTCCAAAGGAAGAGCTGAGTCTGGGTCCAGTACATTAGATAAAATTTGTCAAGGGCTATTTCATGAATCGACCCACTGAACTCCTGGCCGTATTTCAGGTCCCACAAAGAAGCTATAACGGAATTCACTTTAAATAGTCCCAGCTCTTTGTCTCGCGTTTCCTGCTTGGCTTTGCGTACTACGCTTTCGTTGGGGATATTGGCTGGGACCACATCGCCGAAATCCATTAATTTGCGAGCTTCGTCACGGCGCCACGCGTATGTGGATTTACCCTGGAGTTCTTTGCCGATTCGTGATCTTTTTTCTCCTCTAATTTGGCGTTTCTTTATGTGCGGGACCCCGCGAGAGTCGAAAGTCGATACATAGACGGCTAGATCTTCGCTGTCGGCGGGCTCATTTGGGCAATATATATGAATATTGGACCCGCATTCCGAACAGTGGCCTTTTATAGATAAATATATTTCGCCCGGGTTCATGTTTATTTTGGCATGTTTAAAAGAAAACGGGCAGGGCAATTTAAGGTTTTTCCATATGAGATCATACATTGTATCTGTCCAACCCTCTGCAAGTACGTTATATTTTCGGTCTTTATAATTTACTACCTTCCGTTTTAGAGCGCTCCATTCGTTTTGAGATATCACAAACGATTCACGCAGAAACGGCAAAGAGCAACCCGTATTACCAGTGGACCAATTTAGGTCGTCCGGATTCTCTATATTACTTGTCAGGGAGCTATTTGGCACAGAATCATCCGGTGATTTTTCAGCAACTTCTAAACCGTGAATTCGGTCGAAGACTCCGTTCCTTTTTTGTGACAAATACACATAGATGTAATCTTTAGACATTTTACCCTGCATCGCAATGGCCGCGTCAGTCCAAACATTGTCACCCCACGGTAACAAATCCCCTTTTTCGTCAATGAATCGAAGATTTTTCAATGCCTCATACACCTCGTCAGGTGAATTGGTCGGTGGACGAGGCATTATTATAGCATACTATGAATAGCAAGAACAGACAAAATGGCACCCGAGATAGCGATAGTTATTCTCTAGTAGCAAATCAATATAAGTAACATCATTGTGTTAAAACGAAACATCCAAAAAAAAAATGGTTTCAACCATTATCAAATTATTGTAGGTACCTACTTATTCGCCGATCGGAACGACTCAACGCAAAAAAAATACTTAATTTGAAATGATTGCTAAATATTAGGAGAAATATTCTTTTGTGACAAAAACAAATTGTTTTGAACTAAAATGAAAATAATTATAATCGCCGATGAACGGCCAAAGCAGAAAATTATTTAACTATGTAATGCTAAACACTTTACAGGTCAAGAAAACAACTCGCCGAAAGAGCACAAGCCAAAAATATTATTGGTTTATGCACCAAGTTAGATTCTATTCGAATCAAAATTGTATTCAAATCGAAATCTGTGTCGGAATCCAGAAACAAGCCGAAGTCAATATGAGGTAAATCAGAAGAGTCCAAGACGAATAGCAAAGCTCGTGAGAAGTTTTCGAGATCGAACTGTAGGTTTAAGTTACGGTACCTAGGTAACTTCAGCTAATTAACGGGTTTAAAGTGAAGTTTTACTGATACAAAATAAATTGTAACAATTTAATGCTACTACTACTATCAAGTGCTTCAGGAATAACAAAATATATTATTTATCATGTTTTACTTTGAAATTGAGATATGTACTTAACAAGCAACAACAAGTACCTGACAAGCTAAAGAAACTATGAATTAATAAATGTTATTACTCTATACAACAGCGTAAACTCTATAACTCTATTATAGTGCCCTTAGTATATCTCGCTTGTACCAGGAGAGAGAGCGAGAGGCAATTAATTATTAACCTGACCGACCCTTCCGTTGGAAAAATTATACACACATACTTATTTTAACCTCTGCCTCAAATTTCTCAAGGATGGTGGTTCTTACAAATAGCCAATTACACTAGTTTAAGGACATTCATTGTGTTAGCAAACAAATTTGTATTAGTCAGGTTAATAATTAATTGCCTCTCGCTCTCTCTCCTGGTACAAGCGAGATATACTAAGGGCACTATAATAGAGTTATAGAGTTTACGCTGTTGTATAGAGTAATAACATTTATTAATTCATAGTTTCTTTAGCTTGTCAGGTACTTGTTGTTGCTTGTTAAGTACATATCTCAATTTCAAAGTAAAACATGATAAATAATATATTTTGTTATTCCTGAAGCACTTGATAGTAGTAGTAGCATTAAATTGTTACAATTTATTTTGTATCAGTAAAACTTCACTTTAAACCCGTTAATTAGCTGAAGTTACCTAGGTACCGTAACTTAAACCTACAGTTCGATCTCGAAAACTTCTCACGAGCTTTGCTATTCGTCTTGGACTCTTCTGATTTACCTCATATTGACTTCGGCTTGTTTCTGGATTCCGACACAGATTTCGATTTGAATACAATTTTGATTCGAATAGAATCTAACTTGGTGCATAAACCAATAATATTTTTGGCTTGTGCTCTTTCGGCGAGTTGTTTTCTTGACCTGTAAAGTGTTTAGCATTACATAGTTAAATAATTTTCTGCTTTGGCCGTTCATCGGCGATTATAATTATTTTCATTTTAGTTCAAAACAATTTGTTTTTGTCACAAAAGAATATTTCTCCTAATATTTAGCAATCATTTCAAATTAAGTATTTTTTTTGCGTTGAGTCGTTCCGATCGGCGAATAAGTAGGTACCTACAATAATTTGATAATGGTTGAAACCATTTTTTTTTTGGATGTTTCGTTTTAACACAATGATGTTACTTATATTGATTTGCTACTAGAGAATAACTATCGCTATCTCGGGTGCCATTTTGTCTGTTCTTGCTATTCATAGTATGCTATAATAATGCCTCGTCCACCGACCAATTCACCTGACGAGGTGTATGAGGCATTGAAAAATCTTCGATTCATTGACGAAAAAGGGGATTTGTTACCGTGGGGTGACAATGTTTGGACTGACGCGGCCATTGCGATGCAGGGTAAAATGTCTAAAGATTACATCTATGTGTATTTGTCACAAAAAAGGAACGGAGTCTTCGACCGAATTCACGGTTTAGAAGTTGCTGAAAAATCACCGGATGATTCTGTGCCAAATAGCTCCCTGACAAGTAATATAGAGAATCCGGACGACCTAAATTGGTCCACTGGTAATACGGGTTGCTCTTTGCCGTTTCTGCGTGAATCGTTTGTGATATCTCAAAACGAATGGAGCGCTCTAAAACGGAAGGTAGTAAATTATAAAGACCGAAAATATAACGTACTTGCAGAGGGTTGGACAGATACAATGTATGATCTCATATGGAAAAACCTTAAATTGCCCTGCCCGTTTTCTTTTAAACATGCCAAAATAAACATGAACCCGGGCGAAATATATTTATCTATAAAAGGCCACTGTTCGGAATGCGGGTCCAATATTCATATATATTGCCCAAATGAGCCCGCCGACAGCGAAGATCTAGCCGTCTATGTATCGACTTTCGACTCTCGCGGGGTCCCGCACATAAAGAAACGCCAAATTAGAGGAGAAAAAAGATCACGAATCGGCAAAGAACTCCAGGGTAAATCCACATACGCGTGGCGCCGTGACGAAGCTCGCAAATTAATGGATTTCGGCGATGTGGTCCCAGCCAATATCCCCAACGAAAGCGTAGTACGCAAAGCCAAGCAGGAAACGCGAGACAAAGAGCTGGGACTATTTAAAGTGAATTCCGTTATAGCTTCTTTGTGGGACCTGAAATACGGCCAGGAGTTCAGTGGGTCGATTCATGAAATAGCCCTTGACAAATTTTATCTAATGTACTGGACCCAGACTCAGCTCTTCCTTTGGAAGAAGTTTGTAAAGGAAGACAATATCGGCCAAATTAGTTTGGATGCAACAGGTAGCCTAGTCAAACAAATTCAGCGTCCTGACGATTCAAAAAGGCCTATCTTTCTATATCAGGCTGTCTGTGGTTTCAGACAAAAAATTCTTCCCCTTTTTCAACTTATATCAGAAAAACACGACGCAAACACCCTGACTTACTGGATTCGAGAGTGGCTTCGTTGTGGAGGCTCATCTCCCGGTCAAGTAGTCACAGACTACTCACTGGCATTATTGAACGCCGTGTCATTAGCATTCAATAATAAGGATCTACAGACGTATGTTGATGAATGTATCGTCATTGATAAAAAATCTGGCAAGTTTTTATTTCAACGCCCGCAATGCCTGATTCGCATAGATATTGCACATTTAGTCAAATTAGTCACTCGATGGGACTGCTATCAGAAAAACTCACTGAAAAAAGATTTCTTTGTAAGGTGTATCGGTCTACTGAGCACACTTACCGACGTAGATGAGGCAATCCAGACATGTACGGATATCATGATCGTGGCTCGTTCGACTCACGAAGACATAGATGACAAAGAAAGTCTCTGTTTCGCTGCAAGTACCAGACTTATCAATAAGTTGAAACATTTCAATGTGTCCCTAGATACTATAGGTGACATTGCCGATGCCCAAACTACTGGTGAGTCAGAACTCTGCGTAGATTTCGATTCAGACGAGTTAGATCTTAACGTAATGCGATCGAACAGCGTTATGAATAAAATAATTGAAAATGTTAATTTAAACAGCCTCAGTGCCGAAAATCTGAAGGATGGCCGATTGAACCCTTACCATTGTCCCCATTTCTGTACAAAATTATTAAAATTGTTTAGACATTTCGTTTTATGGACAGCTGTGATGGTCGGAGAATCGGATCACGCCTCGCAAAGACTTGTTGCGACTTCAGCTCGAAGTGAGGAGTATTTCAGGGAGCTAAAAAATCTGGTCTTTTCAAAAGCCAAAACAAACCGCGTTGACAAGTTTCTGGTCACGCATTTAAGGTCTCTAGAGGGCACCTGTAACCTTCTGAACGCTCCGGAAAAGAAAATGTCCACCACTGACAAGAAAACTTCACAGAAATGTGGTGAAAGAAAAGAATCAATTGACGCAACTGGTATACATACTCCAATTTCACCCACCACCACCGAATTTGCAGATGATCCAATAAACACGCCTCAATCAAGTGAGAGTGGCAAAATAGCGCGAGGCTTGAAGGAGGAGGAGGACTGGAGAGGGCTTAATAAAAGCTCAAATTATAGTGAAAAACCTCCCGCGCAGAAAAAGAAAAGGGGTAAATATTTAGAGGCCTT
Source organism: Leguminivora glycinivorella (assembly GCF_023078275.1). Taxonomy (NCBI): domain Eukaryota; kingdom Metazoa; phylum Arthropoda; class Insecta; order Lepidoptera; family Tortricidae; genus Leguminivora; species Leguminivora glycinivorella. The sequence continues at coordinate 8,055,389 of NC_062976.1, forward strand.
TCCAGACATGGACATTGTTCATAAAAAACCTAAGTTCAGCGCTCGGATGCCATTACTGTCTAACGGTAACCACTTAAAGCCAGTAAAGATAGCCAACACATTTGTAAGCGTTAAAAATACGTGCGCTTTTGATTCCGCAATGCAAAGTGTGCTCGCTGCGTGCCATGATCATGAGGTTTACTCTAATTATATAATTGATGCCCTCAATCCCTCTGTAGGCCAGTTCCTACAGACACTGAGAGATAGGGGTGTGACGGCCAAATTATATGAGTCGCGGGGAGTGATCCTTAGTGCCGCACAAAAAATTAAAAGCGGCGTGATTGACTGCACAATCAACGTTTCATATTTGTTGGAAAAACATATTTTAAAAGACGTTCCTTCAATTGTAAGCTCAATCAAATGTTTCTCGTGCTCGTCATCACTAAGCGAGTGTATTCCGGTGATATATGTATTTCCCGTCCCTATATACGAGCACGGAATGGCAGGGCTTCAGGACGCAGTGAACGGTGCTACATTTGGCACTAATGCATGCTCGCGGTGCCATAGTCAGCAGGTGGATAAATGTACCACTATCGGCCGTCACCTTGTGATTGACGTCGAAGATGCCGGTAACAGTTTATTAGCTGCAAGACTCGGATTTTCAAATTGCCAAAAGCTATTTAGTGTCCAAGAAATCCCGGATAAGCTGGTGTTCGAAGGATTTACTTTTAAATTAGTATCGGCAATAGTACATTCAGCGGGACACTATTTTGCAATAGTGAAACGTGTGACGGGCAAATGGGAGGAACACAATGATTTAAAATTAAAAGTTGCACCGGTTTCAAAAAGACGTTTCAACAACCGCACAACTTAAATGTCCTTTTGTATATTCGGACGTCGGAAATAATTTCACCGAAACCTGCTTCGCCGACGGCTTCAAATAGTCCAGTGTACTAAATTTAAACTTAAATCCAGTAACTTTATACATTTGTGTAGTATTCTGTCTATCTGAACTACAGTTCTGATTTTTTGCAGATTTGTTTATAATGTTGGCCTAATGAATAATCCAAGTTTGTGATCCTCGAGCCCCGAACGCAACTTAGTCAAAAATCGAAAAAACCGCGAAAAAATCGTTTATTAGACTTATATTGACCGGGATATAGACCGTGATTACCTTTTTGATTTTTGTCGAGCTCCCGATATTTCGACGCAGTTGCATGCTCGGAGGAAATATAGACTGGAGTAGCCTTTCAGTTACTTACCCTCTGCCAAAAAACTTGAACAAATGTTCATAAAGTCACGTAAATACAATTTCACAATCGATTCATGCTCATTCACAGAATCGCCACGACACATATCACTGGTAATTAAAAATGGCCGCGTGTGCTGTGAACACTTGTAATAAGCGCTCAAATACCTCAAGTTTGCAAAAAGATGGCATAATATTCCATTTGTAAGTAATTTTAATATTGTTATATTACTGTTTTTATTATCTAAATGATAATATTTTTGTCATACGTCATCGAATATCGATTTATTTGATCGAATGCAATCGATTTGAAATTTGTTGGTGGGTAGAAATTACGTCACGAACACTCCCCACGAGACTTCGATTTTTTGCTGTTTAAGAAGTTACCTAATGTGGTTTACAATAGGGTCGATATTTATGTATCAATTTATTCATAAAAAGACGCACTCCCCACGAGACTTCATTTATATATTTTGTAAGAATTAACCTAATTTCAATTAGAATAGAGCATATAATAATATTGACATCGTAATGAGACATTGATCATCATAATGAGCATGTGTTATTTTTTTATCATAATGTGCGTGTGTATTGACAATAATATTTTTTGCATTTGTGAGTACTCCTTTACATGTGTTATTTCCTCACCTCCCGCGAATCTTGGCAGAATTATTTGTACGTAGACGCAACATGAAGGCTACTCCAGTCTATATTTCCTCCGAGGTTGCATGCATCATGATCACGGAAAACTGACGAAGGCGGGTGGATGTTAAAGTTGTATAGACAGCGCGCGATCTACCCTCCTTCGCGCGTCGCAACTGCGCCGAAATATCGGGAGCTCGACAAAAATCAAAAAGGTAATCACGGTCTATATCCCGGTCAATATAAGTCTAATGAAAATAACCGTGAATCATTCAAAACTCTTAAAATCGTTTATTTTTCAAATTTTGGCGATTATAGCCCTTAAAGACAAATTTTTGAACAACATTGCTGAAGACGTTTTTAAAGTAGACTAAATTTGCTACAACATGATACTAAAATTTTCTCTGTAGACCCAACAGTTTACTAGATTAAGCCTTTCAAAATTTATAATTTTTTTTCGAAATTCGCAATCTTTTCTGGCTGGCTGAGATACGCGTCATACTCGTGAACGGGTGCCGTCTGTGAAGACCGGTCTGTTTAAGCTTACTGGAGCTATTATAACTTAGTAACTTTAATTCTAATTTATATTACATTAGGACACTTTGTTCGGTTCTCGTTTGTTTCCTTTCTTTTAGTGAATATTTTAAATATATGATTTTGACTCTTGTAAACCATATACACCTGTAAGGAGAATTAGATTAAGTATACATTTTATCTTTATCCCTTCGAGTCCCAGCGACATCATATGATGTCAGTAAAATATAAGTAAATACGTATAAATGCTTGGGGCTCGAAGGGTTAGTTATGACATTTAGAGTCATTTGCACCTCTATAGTAATTTTAGACTTTTTTTTTTGTATTTGTACTTTTATATTTAGTGTAGTTCTTGGTTGTAATTCGACATTTGGAAACCTTCTACATCTCCAATTAATTGTATTAAGTTAACTTTAGTTAGAACTTAGAGTTTGTATATCAATTGTAATTTCAATTCACTTTTAAATATTTTCTAAATATGTACATGTGACGTGTAAAAGCGCCCCTGTGGCATATTTGCTGAATAAATTATTTTGAATTTTGAATTTTTTGAATTTTCAAAAAGATAATGAGGAGTGTGAACGATGGACTTGCCAACTGAAAACAGTTAACGTGTGTTCACGAGGTTTTGAAGAAGGCCATACGTTCTCTAGTAGACCCGAAGCAGGCAGAACTCGCTGTACTTCAGAGAGGAATGACCGATTTATCGTTATTACTTCTCTAAGAAATCGTCGTCTGAACGCTGTTCAGCTCCAGCAAAAGCTTTGAGAGACCCGCAATGCTTGTATCAGCCTATGGACTATTAGAAGAAGACTGAAAGAAAATAAATGGAAATCCCACAGATATGCAAAATCACCACAAATCACCAAATTGCACGACGTGTCTTCGCTAAGAAACATGAAGGTTGGACCCTCGAGCAATGAAGGGCTGGAGGCCCGTCCGATCCGAAGAGTGCAGGATATAGTATTTTATGCAACTGGTGGTTAAAAGAGGTCAAAAAAGGTGAGTGGCGTGGGTAACAATTTGAGGCGAAGCCGAAAATTGTTAATAAAGACGCCACGAGCATTTTTTGACTCAGTTAAACACCGTTGCATACAATACTTTTTCTACGACCAAGCACTTATTTTGAAAGAAAATTATAAATCAACAAATACCTACTTTCAGTCATCTTTAGTTATCTAGTGGACCGCCTACCATTTTGAATATGCAGTTTGAGTGCAAACATGAAAATAAAACTGTCTATGGTATGGTTCTTTGAAGCTTGGCCACTAAGACGAATCGAGCCGAGTTGAATCGAGTTCTCATACATTTGAATGCGATTCGACGCGTCGCCAATGAACGCAGCAGAAAACGAAAAAGTCTCGACTCTGCGAATTGGTTCGTTAAGTTGGTAGCAATGTATTTACTGAACTGTAACAGCTATATCGTGCTACTGCTACTAAATGTTTTCTGGGTATAGACTAGATAGACTTGTCCTGACATCTTTTATGTAGGGTTTTAAAGTTCTATGCAGGACCTTGTATGTAACTCACGAATAACAGTACGGGAGTAGAAAAACTTTATTCCGTAATGACGGACGGGCACAAGTCTAACGAAGGACTGGACAGCGGTTTTTTCAATGCTGCATCGAGGAACATGTTGGCCTGGGTGGCGGATCTATAATGGTCTGGGCTGGCATTTCTTTGGAAGCGAAGACGGACATCGTGTTCATCACAGGGCCAGGGACCAGGCCGAATGCTCGCGGTATGACTGCCGGCCGGCGGCCGATACATAGAGGATATTCTGATGGTCAATCATGTGGTCCCATTTGAGGGTTATATCGGCGATGACTTCTTGTTTATGCAAGATAACGCTCGGCCGCATTCAGCACGGATCACTAAAGAGTAGGTACCTAAGAGAGGTCGGCATCGACGTCATGGACAGGCCAGCCTGAAGTCCATAGTTCGAGTGACGTCTAAAGTAACGTAAAAATTTGAGAAGTTCAAAAAAATTATAAACTTTGAAAGTACAATTTTAGTATCATGTTGTAGTAGCAAATTGAGTCTACTTTAAAACGTCCAAAGCAATGTTTTTCAAAAATTAGTCCTTAAAGATTATAATCGCCAAATTTGAAAAATATGTAAACTATTTTTTCTCGGTTTTTTCCATTTTTGACAAAGTTGCGTTCGGCTCGAGGTCACAAACTTGGATTATTCATTAGGCCAACAACATAAACAAGTCTGCAAAAAATCAGATGTTTTCTTTTCTTGCAGTACAGTTTTGTATTGTAATATTTAAAGTGTTTATAGTCCGAGTGCTTAACCAGATGTACAGTCCCTGCTGGCAGAAAGCATGAAACTTGGCATGTATATAGCCTATATGTTTATAAGAATATATGGAAGTAGAAACACGCCGAGATGTCAATGTTTCCTCTCTTTCCCCCTACTTTTGTATCCCTGATTTCAGTATTTTAAAATTTCCATGAAAACCGTGAAACCAACCATCACGATGTCTAGGAGAAGTATATTCTTCATAATTAAAATTCTCTACAATATTGTCTTTGGTAGTATAAAGCTAGAACTTATAATTTCCAAGCTATACTCATTTTCCCCGAACAATATTTCTCTTTGGTGACCTAAACAATAAGATAGACTAGCGACTTTGTTCTTTTACCTGTGGCGATGTTGCTTCACAAAATTGTTCCTTGGGTCAAACTGATCCGATTTAGCTCAATAGTCATGAAATCGCACGTCACTAACCCCCACAAAGACAATGGGAAAGGGCCGGTTTCCTCGGTTTATCAACAAATAAAAAATAGAACAGATAAAAATTAGAATTTATTTTTTATTTGGTTCTCTCCGTGTATAAGATTACTACGGGCGCTCGTTGTGAAATGCAGTTTTCAAAAAAAAATCAAGGGCTCATTTCCAAACTACAAATGAAACGAAAAGAACAACAAAACTCTAGAGACCGTTCCGAACAAGAATCAATAATTAAAGTTACGAATTTCCCCTATATATTCTTTAGTATCGAAGTGTCATGAAGTTTTTCAGCAGAAAAGTAAAATGAAAATTTTTGGTGTTATTTGGCAACTACAAACGAAATGAAAAGAACTACAAATCATTTCAAGCCATTCTGCATACGATTCAGTCGTAAAAGTAACAACTTGGTCAAATTTTCGACCTTTTATTGAACTTTCAAGAAAAAGCTCTCATCGAAAACTCAAAACGAAATTTTCCGGGTTATTTGGCCGCTACGAAATAAATGAAAAGAACTACAAACAACTACAAAGGATTCTGCACCAGAATCAATCACGAAAATGAAGAAAATTAGAACTTTATTTTTAATTTGGTTCTCTCCGTGTAAAAGACTACAACGGGCGTTCGTTGTGAAATACAGTTTTCAAAAAAAATCAAGGGCTTATTTCACAACTACAAATGAAACGAAAAGAACTACAAACCTCTAGAGACCGTTCCGAACAAGAATCAATAATTAAAGTTACGAATTTCCCCTATATATTTCTTAAAATCGAAGTATCATGAATTTTTTCAACAGAAAAGTAAAATGAAAATTTTTGGTGTTATTTGGCAACTACAAACGAAATGAAAAGAACTACAAATCATTTCAAGCCATTCTGCACACGAATCAATCGTAAAAGTAGCGACTTGGTCAAATTTTCGACCTTTTATTGAACTTTCAAGAAAAAGCTCTCATCGAAAATTCAAAACGAAATTTTCCGGGTTATTTGGCCGCTACGAAAGAAATGAAAAGAACTACAAACAACTACAAACGATTCTGCACCAGAATCAATCAAGAAAACGAAGAAAAGTTGAACTTTTTCTTATTTGGTTCTATCGCTGTAAAAGACTACGACGGGCGATCGTTGTGAAATGCAGTTTAAAAAAAAAAAAAATCAAGGGCTTATTTTCCAACTACAAATGAAATGAAAAGAACTACAAACCTCTAGAGACCGGTACGAACAAGAATCAATAACAAAAGTTACGAATTTCCCCTATACATTCCTTAATATTGAAGTGTCATTGAGTTTTTGGTGAAATGAAAATTTTTGGTCTTATTTGGCAACTACAAACGAAACGAAAAGAACAACAAACTCCTCCAAGCCATTCTGCACACGAATCAATCGTAAAAGTAACAATCTGGTCAAATTATCAACCTTTTATTGAACTTTTAAGAATAAGCTCTCATCGAAACTTCAAAACGAAATTTTCCGGGTTATTTGGCGGCTACGAAAGAAATGAAAAGAACTACAAACAACTACAAACGATTCTGCACCAGAATCAATCAAGAAAACGAAGAAATTTAGAACTTTTTTTTTTTATTTGGTCTCCTCCATGTAAAAGACTACAACGGCCGATCGTTGTGAAATGCAGTTTTCTAAAAAAAATTAAGGGCTTGTTTTCCAACTACAAATGAAATGAAAAGAACTACAAACCTCTAGAGACCGGTCCGAACAAGAATCAATAACAAAAGTTACGAATTTCCCTATACATTCCTTAATATTGAAGTGTCATTGAGTTTTTGGTGAAATGAAAATTTTGGTCTTATTTGGCAACTACAAACGAAACGAAAATAACTACAAACCCCTCCAAGCCATTCTGCACACGAATCAATCGTAAAAGTAACAATTTGGTCAAATTTTCAACCTTTTATTGAACTTTTAAGAAAAAGCTCTCATCGAAACTTCAAAACGAAATTTTCCGGGTTATTTGGCGGCTACGAAAGAAATGAAAAGAACTACAAACAACTACAAACGATTCTGCACCAGAATCAATCAAGAAAACGAAGAAATTTAGAACTTTTTTTTTATTTGGTCTCCTCCATGTAAAAGACTACAACGGCCGATCGTTGTGAAATGCAGTTTTCTAAAAAAAATTAAGGGCTTGTTTACCAACTACAAATGAAATGAAAACAACTACAAACCTCTAGAGACCGGTCCGAAAAAGAATCAATAACAAAAGTTACGATTTTCCCCTATACATTCCTTAATATTGAAGTGTCATTGAGTTTTTGGTGAAATGAAAATTTTTGGTCTTATTTGGCAACTACAAACGAAACGAAAAGAACTACAAACCTTTCCGAGCCATTCTGCACACGAATCAATCGTAAAAGTAACAACTTGATCAAATTTTCAACCTTTTATTGAACTTTCAAAAAAAAGCTCTCATCGAAACTTCAAAACGAAATTTTCCGGGTTATTTGGTGGCTACGAAAGAAATGAAAAGAACTACAAACAACTACAAACGATTCTGCACCAGAATCAATCAAGAAAACGAAGAAATTTAGAACGTTTTTTTTATTTGGTCTCCTCCATGTAAAAGACTACAACGGCCGATCGTTGTGAAATGCAGTTTTCTAAAAAAAATTAAGGGCTTGTTTTCCAACTACAAATGAAATGAAAAGAACTACAAACCTCTAGAGACCGGTCCGAACAAGAATCAATAACAAAAGTTACGAATTTCCCCTATACATTCCTTAATATTAGAGTGTCATTGAGTTTTTGGTGAAATGAAAATTTTTGGTCTTATTTGGCAACTACAAACGAAACGAAAAGAACTACAAACCTTTCCAAGCCATTCTGCACACGAATCAATCGTAAAAGTAACAACTTGATCAAATTTTCAACCTTTTATTGAACTTTTAAAAAAAAGCTTTCATCGAAATTTCAAAACGAAATTTTCCGGGTTATTTGGCGGCTACGAAAGAAATGAAAAGAACTACAAACAACTACAAACGATTCTGCACCAGAATCAATCAAGAAAACGAAGAAATTTAGAACTTTTTTTTTATTTGGTCTCCTCCATGTAAAAGACTACAACGGCCGATCGTTGTGAAATGCAGTTTACAAAAAAAAATTAAGGACTTGTTTTCCAACTACAAATGAAATGAAAAGAACTACAAACCTCTAGAGACCGGTCCGAACAAGAATCAATAAGAAAAGTTACGAATTTCCCCTATACATTCCTTAATATTGAAGTGTCATTGAGTTTTTGGTGAAATGAAAATTTTTGGTCTTATTTGGCAACTACAAACGAAAAGAAAAGAACTACAAACCTTTCCGAGCCATTCTGCACACGAATCAATCGTAAAAGTAACAACTTGATCAAATTTTCAACCTTTTATTGAACTTTCAAAAAAAGCTCTCATCGAAACTTCAAAACGAAATTTTCCGGGTTATTTGGTGGCTACGAAAGAAATGAAAAGAACTACAAACAACTACAAACGATTCTGCACCAGAATCAATCAAGAAAACGAAGAAATTTAGAACGTTTTTTTTATTTGGTCTCCTCCATGTAAAAGACTACAACGGCCGATCGTTGTGAAATGCAGTTTTCTAAAAAAAATTAAGGGCTTGTTTTCCAACTACAAATGAAATGAAAAGAACTACAAACCTCTAGAGACCGGTCCGAACAAGAATCAATAACAAAAGTTACGAATTTCCCCTATACATTCCTTAATATTGGAGTGTCATTGAGTTTTTGGTGAAATGAAAATTTTTGGTCTTATTTGGCAACTACGAACGAAACGAAAAGAACTACAAACCTTTCCAAGCCATTCTGCACACGAATCAATCGTAAAAGTAACAACTTGATCAAATTTTCAACCTTTTATTGAACTTTTAAAAAAAAGCTTTCATCGAAATTTCAAAACGAAATTTTCCGGGTTATTTGGCGGCTACGAAAGAAATGAAAAGAACTACAAACAACTACAAACGATTCTGCACCAGAATCAATCAAGAAAACGAAAAAATTTAGAACTTTTTTTTTATTTGGTCTCCTCCATGTAAAAGACTACAACGGCCGATCGTTGTGAAATGCAGTTTACAAAAAAAAATTAAGGACTTGTTTTCCAACTACAAATGAAATGAAAAGAACTACAAACCTCTAGAGACCGGTCCGAACAAGAATCAATAAGAAAAGTTACGAATTTCCCCTATACATTCCTTAATATTGAAGTGTCATTGAGTTTTTGGTAAAATGAAAATTTTTGGTCTTATTTGGCAACTACAAACGAAACGAAAAGAACTACAAACCCCTCCAAGCCATTCTGCACACGAATCAATCGTAAAAGTAACAATTTGGTCAAATTTTCAACCTTTTATTGAACTTTTAAGAAAAAGCTCTCATCGAAACTTCAAAACGAAATTTTCCGGGTTATTTGGCGGCTACGAAAGAAATGAAAAGAACTACAAACAACTACAAACGATTCTGCATCAGAATCAATCAAGAAAACGAAGAAATTTAGAACTTTTTTTTATTTGGTCTCCTCCATGTAAAAGACTACAACGGCCGATCGTTGTGAAATGCAGATTTCTAAAAAAAATTAAGGGCTTGTTTTCCAACTACAAATGAAATGAAAAGAACTACAAACCTCTGGAGACCGGTCCGAACAAGAATCAATAACAAAAGTTACGAATTTCCCCTATACATTCCTTAATATTGAAGTGTCATTGAGTTTTTGGTGAAATGAAAATTTTTGGTCTTATTTGGCAACTACAAACGAAACGAAAAGAACTACAAACCTTTCCAAGCCATTCTGCACACGAATCAATCGTAAAAGTAACAACTTGATCAAATTTTCAACCTTTTATTGAACTTTCAAAAAAAGCTTTCATCGAAACTTCAAAACGAAATTTTCCGGGTTATTTGGCGGCTACGAAAGAAATGAAAAGAACTACAAACAACTACAAACGATTCTGCACCAGAATCAATCAAGAAAACGAAGAAATTTAGAACTTTTTTTTTATTTGGTCTCCTCCATGTAAAAGACTACAACGGCCGATCGTTGTGAAATGCAGATTTCTAAAAAAAATTAAGGGCTTGTTTTCCAACTACAAATGAAATGAAAAGAACTACAAACCTCTGGAGACCGGTCCGAACAAGAATCAATAACAAAAGTTACGAATTTCCCCTATACATTCCTTAATATTGAAGTGTCATTGAGTTTTTGGTGAAATGAAAATTTTTGGTCTTATTTGGCAACTACAAACGAAACGAAAAGAACTACAAACCCCTCCAAGCCATTCTGCACACGAATCAATCGTAAAAGTAACAATTTGGTCAAATTTTCAACCTTTTATTGAACTTTTAAGAATAAGCTCTCATCGAAACTTCAAAACGAAATTTTCCGGGTTATTTGGCGGCTACGAAAGAAATGAAAAGAACTACAAACAACTACAAACGATTCTGCACCAGAATCAATCAAGAAAACGAAGAAATTTAGAACTTTTTTTTTTATTTGGTCTCCTCCATGTAAAAGACTACAACGGCCGATCGTTGTGAAATGCAGTTTTCTAAAAAAAATTAAGGGCTTGTTTACCAACTACAAATGAAATGAAAACAACTACAAACCTCTAGAGACCGGTCCGAACAAGAATCAATAACAAAAGTTACGATTTTCCCCTATACATTCCTTAATATTGAAGTGTCATTGAGTTTTTGGTGAAATGAAAATTTTTGGTCTTATTTGGCAACTACAAACGAAACGAAAAGAACTACAAACCTTTCCAAGCCATTCTGCACACGAATCAATCGTAAAAGTAACAACTTGATCAAATTTTCAACCTTTTATTGAACTTTCAAAAAAAAGCTTTCATCGAAACTTCAAAACGAAATTTTCCGGGTTATTTGGCGGCTACGAAAGAAATGAAAAGAACTACAAACAACTACAAACGATTCTGCACCAGAATCAATCAAGAAAACGAAGAAATTTAGAACTTTTTTTTTATTTGGTCTCCTCCATGTAAAAGACTACAACGGCCGATCGTTGTGAAATGCAGTTTTCTAAAAAAAATTAAGGGCTTGTTTACCAACTACAAATGAAATGAAAACAACTACAAACCTCTAGAGACCGGTCCGAACAAGAATCAATAAGAAAAGTTACGAATTTCCCCTATACATTCCTTAATATTGAAGTGTCATTGAGTTTTTGGTGAAATGAAAATTTTTGGTCTTATTTAGTAGTAGTAATTTAGTCAAATTTTCAACCTTTTATTGAACTTTAAAAAAAAAGCTCTCATAGAAACTTCAAAACGAAATTTTCATGGTTATTTGGTGGCTACGAAAGAAATGAAAAGAACTACAAACAACTACAAACGATTCTGCACCAGAATCAATCAAGAAAACGAAGAAATTTAGAACTTTTTTTTTATTTGGTCTCCTCCATGTAAAAGACTACAACGGCCGATCGTTGTGAAATGCAGTTTTCTAAGAAAAATTAAGGGCTTGTTTTCCAACTACAAATGAAATGTAAAGAACTACAAACCTCTAGAAACCGGTCCGAACAAGAATCAATAACAAAAGTTACGAATTTCCCCTATACATTCCTTAATATTGAAGTGTCATTGAGTTTTCGGTGAAATCAAAATTTTTGGTCTTATTTGGCAACTACAAACGAAAAGAAAAGAACGACAAACCTTTCCGAGCCATTCTGCACACGAATCAATCGTAAAAGTAACAACTTGATCAAATTTTCAACCTTTTATTGAACTTTCAAAAAAAAGCTCTCATCGAAACTTCAAAACGAAATTTTCCGGGTTATTTGGTGGCTACGAAAGAAATGAAAAGAACTACAAACAACTACAAACGATTCTGCACCAGAATCAATCAAGAAAACGAAGAAATTTAAAACTTTTTTTTTTATTTGGTCTCCTCCATGTAAAAGAATACAACGGCCGATCGTTGTGAAATGCAGTTTTCTAAAAAATATTAAGGGCTTGTTTTCCAACTACAAATGAAATGAAAAGAATTACAAACCTCTAGAGACCGGTCCGAACAAGAATCAATAACAAAAGTTACGAATTTCCCCTATACATTCCTTAATATTGAAGTGTCATTGAGTTTTTGGTGAAATGAAAATTTTTGGTCTTATTTGGCAACTACAAACGAAACGAAAAGAACTACAAACCCCTCCAAGCCATTCTGCACACGAATCAATCGTAAAAGTAACAATTTGGTCAAATTTTCAACATTTTATTGAACTTTTAAGAAAAAGCTCTCATCGAAACTTCAAAACGAAATTTTCCGGGTTATTTGGCGGCTACGAAAGAAATGAAAAGAACTACAAACAACTACAAACGATTTTGCACCAGAATTAATCAAGAAAACGAAGAAATTTAGAACTTTTTTTTTATCGTATTTTGCAACTACAAACGAAACGAAAAGAACTACAAACCTTTCCAAGCCATTCTGCACACGAATCAATCGTAAAAGTAACAACTTGATCAAATTTTCAACCTTTTATTGAACTTTCAAAAAAAAAGCTCTCATCGAAACTTCAAAACGAAATTTTCCGGGTTATTTGGCGGCTACGAAAGAAATGAAAAGAACTACAAACAACTACAAACGATTCTGCACCAGAATCAATCAAGAAAACGAAGAAATTTAGAACTTTTTTTTTATTTGGTCTCCTCCATGTAAAAGACTACTTGGCTTGTTTTCCAACTACAAATGAAATGAAAAGAACTACAAACCTCTAGAGACCGGTCCGAACAAGAATCAATAACAAAAGTTACGAATTTCCCCTATACATTCCTTAATATTGGAGTGTCATTGAGTTTTTGGTGAAATGAAATTTTTGATCTTATTTGGCAACTACAAACGAAACGAAAAGAACTACAAACCTTTCTAAGCCATTCTGCACACGAATCAATCGTAAAAGTAACAACTTGATCAAATTTTCAACCTTTTATTGAACTTTCAAAAAAAGCTCTCATCGAAACTTCAAAACGAAATTTTCCGGGTTATTTGGCGGCTACGAAAGAAATGAAAAGAACTACAAACAACTACAAACGATTCTGCACCAGAATCAATCAAGAAAACGAAGAAATTTAGAACTTTTTTTTATTTGGTCTCCTCCATGTAAAAGACTACAACGGCCGATCATTGTGAAATGCAGTTTTCTAAAAAAAATTAAGGGCTTGTTTACCAACTACAAATGAAATGAAAACAACTACAAACCTCTAGAGACCGGTCCGAAAAAGAATCAATAACGAAAGTTACGATTTTCCCCTACACATTCCTTAATATTGAAGTGTCATTGAGTTTTTGGTGAAATGAAAATTTTTGGTCTTATTTGGCAACTACAAACGAAACGAAAAGAACTACAAACCTTTCCAAGCCATTCTGCACACGAATCAATCGTAAAAGTAACAACTTGATCAAATTTTAAACCTTTTATTGAACTTTTAAAAAAGGCTTTCATCGAAATTTCAAAACGAAATTTTCCGGGTTATTTGGCGGCTACGAAAGAAATGAAAAGAACTACAAACAACTACAAACGATTCTGCACCAGAATCAATCAAGAAAACGAAGAAATTTAGAACTTTTTTTTTATTTGGTCTCCTCCATGTAAAAGACTACAACGGCCGATCGTTGTGAAATGCAGTTTTCAAAAAAAAATTAAGGGCTTGTTTTCCAACTACAAATAAAATGAAAAGAACTACAAACCTCTAGAGACCGGTCCGAACAAGAATCAATAAAAAAAGTTACGAATTTCCCCTATACATTCCTTAATATTGAAGTGTCATTGAGTTTTTGGTGAAATGAAAATTTTTGGTCTTATTTGGCAACTACAAACGAAACGAAAAGAACTACAAACCCCTCCAAGCCATTCTGCACACGAATCAATCGTAAAAGTAACAATTTGGTCAAATTTTCAACCTTTTATTGAACTTTTAAGAAAAAGCTCTCATCGAAACTTCAAAACGAAATTTTCCGGGTTATTTGGCGGCTACGAAAGAAATGAAAAGAACTACAAACAACTACAAACGATTCTGCACCAGAATCAATCAAGAAAACGAAGAAATTTAGAACTTTTTTTTATTTGGTCTCCTCCATGTAAAAGACTACAACGGCCGATCGTTGTGAAATGCAGATTTCTAAAAAAAATTAAGGGCTTGTTTTCCAACTACAAATGAAATGAAAAGAACTACAAACCTCTAGAGACCGGTCCGAACAAGAATCAATAACAAAAGTTACGAATTTCCCTATACATTCCTTAATATTGAAGTGTCATTGAGTTTTTGGTGAAATGAAAATTTTTGGTCTTATTTGGCAACTACAAACGAAACGAAAAGAACTACAAACCTTTCCAAGCCATGCTGCACACGAATCAATCGTAAAAGTAACAAAATGATCAAATTTTCAACCTTTTATTGAACTTTCAAAAAAAAGCTTTCATCGAAACTTCAAAACGAAATTTTCCGGGTTATTTGGCGGCTACGAAAGAAATGAAAAGAACTACAAACAACTACAAACGATTCTGCACCAGAATCAATCAAGAAAACGAAGAAATTTAGAACTTTTTTTTTATTTGGTCTCCTCCATGTAAAAGACTACAACGGCCGATCGTTGTGAAATGCAGATTTCAAAAAAAAATTAAGGGCTTGTTTTCCAACTACAAATGAAATGAAAAGAACTACAAACCTCTAGAGACCGGTCCGAACAAGAATCAATAACAAAAGTTACGAATTTCCCCTATACATTCCTTAATATTGAAGTGTCATTGAGTTTTTGGTGAAATGAAAACTTTTTGGTATTATTTGGCAACTACAAACGAAACGAAAAGAACTACAAACCTTTCCAAGCCATTCTGCACACGAATCAATCGTAAAAGTAACAACTTGATCAAATTTTCAACCTTTTATTGAACTTTCAAAAAAAAGCTTTCATCGAAACTTCAAAACGAAATTTTCCGGGTTATTTGGCGGCTACGAAAGAAATGAAAAGAACTACAAACAACTACAAACGATTCTGCACCAGAATCAATCAAGAAAACGAAGAAATTTAGAACTTTTTTTTTATTTGGTCTCCTCCATGTAAAAGACTACAACGGCCGATCGTTGTGAAATGCAGATTTCTAAAAAAAATTAAGGGCTTGTTTTCCAACTACAAATGAAATGAAAAGAACTACAAACCTCTAGAGACCGGTCCGAACAAGAATCAATAACAAAAGTTACGAATTTCCCCTATACATTCCTTAATATTGAAGTGTCATTGAGTTTTTGGTGAAATGAAAATTTTTTGGTATTATTTGGCAAGTACAAACGAAACGAAAAGAACTACAAACCTTTCCAAGCCATTCTGCACACGAATCAATCGTAAAAGTAACAACTTGATCAAATTTTCAACCTTTTATTGAACTTTCAAAAAAAAGCTTTCATCGAAACTTCAAAACGAAATTTTCCGGGTTATTTGGCGGCTACGAAAGAAATGAAAAGAACTACAAACAACTACAAACGATTCTGCACCAGAATCAATCAAGAAAACGAAGAAATTTAGAACTTTTTTTTTATTTGGTCTCCTCCATGTAAAAGACTACAACGGCCGATCGTTGTGAAATGCAGATTTCTAAAAAAAATTAAGGGCTTGTTTTCCAACTACAAATGAAATGAAAAGAACTACAAACCTCTAGAGACCGGTCCGAACAAGAATCAATAACAAAAGTTACGAATTTCCCCTATACATTCCTTAATATTGAAGTGTCATTGAGTTTTTGGTGAAATGAAAATTTTTGGTCTTATTTGGCAACTACAAACGAAACGAAAAGAACTACAAACCTTTCCAAGCCATTCTGCACACGAATCAATCGTAAAAGTAACAATTTGGTCAAATTTTCAACCTTTTATTGAACTTTTAAGAAAAAGCTCTCATCGAAACTTCAAAACGAAATTTTCCGGGTTATTTGGCGGCTACGAAAGAAATGAAAAGAACTACAAACAACTACAAACGATTCTGCACCAGAATCAATCAAGAAAACGAAGTAATTTAGTACTTTTTTTTTATTTGGTCTCCTCCATGTAAAAGACTACAACGGCCGATCGTTGTGAAATGCAGTTTTCAAAAAAATATTAAGGGCTTATTTTCCAACTACAAATGAAATGAAAAGAACTACAAACCTCTAGAGACCGGTCCGAACAAGAATCAATAACAAAAGTTACGAATTTCCCCTATACATTCCTTAATATTGAAGTGTCATTGAGTTTTTGGTGAAATGAAAATTTTTGGCCTTATTTGGCAACTACAAACGAAACGAAAAGAACTACAAACCCCTCCAAGCCATTCTGCACACGAATCAATCATAAAAGTAACAAATTGGTCAAATTTTACATCTGTTTTTATCGGTCACAATTCACTCCATATAAAAGACATCAACGGGATCTGAAGGTTATTATTCGTATTTCATTTTGGATTTTTCCGAGTTTAATGGCCACTACAAATGAAAAAACGAGAACTACAATCAACTACAAACGATAATTAACAACAATCAACAATAAAAATATAAGATTTCAAAAGTGGGGTGCTGCGATTTTTCTTACCCCCCTAACTTTTTTTGGGTTCAACTACAAATGAAATCTTTTGAACTACAATCAACTACAAACGAACCTCTATCAGAAAAAAAAAATATAAAAAAATTCGTCAAGGTCGGGCGCCAAGTTCACATAGGTTTGAATTCTTGCTTCGAAATCGAAAGGATTAGCATGAACCGGCAACATCATACATGTGTATATGCAAGTAAAGAAAATTATGAATGTTAAATCCTAAAAAATTACAACAACACATTCAGTTTCATAAATTATATGTATGCTTAAACAAGGTTGCTCTTCAAAGTAGGCGACACAATGTCATGAACAACAGCTATGCAAATTTGATGACGCGTATTTTCTATTACGGTTTGTTCAATCCTTACAATTGATTGGGTTTAACAGACAACACAAGATGTACGAATTTGAGGAAGATCATAATTTTAAAAACTATGAGATTAATGCGACTTGCACGGGAATTTGAATTTTTATGTTTCTAGGTATCTGACCTATGTGTTGTTTATGGTATGTAGGTATCTATTGCTCTGTAGATCGTATTGGTTTGTTTATTAAATCAGTTTCAATAAAGAACACATAAACTCGAAAAAGATGAAACCTGGGTAGTAAATTGACTGAAATTCCTCAAAGTACAACCCCATTACCCAGACTATGATTGATACCGCACGCAGTGAGACCGTCACGATAACGCCTTATATATTCCCATTACTATTTAAACTAGGTTAAAGTTATTTGAACCAGTGTAACTTTGACCACGAAAACCATGAAACGTACGCCTAAAAGCAGTCCGCATTATGCTGATTCGGCTGTAGGCAGTAAACTGAGGGAATTATAGCCTTGATGTATTCCACGCGGTTTGTCTCGCGGTGCAATCTAGCCTAACATGTTATCGGACTCCATGAAGCTGGTACGGACTTTGAATATCCAATGTACCTTCGCTAGACACGGAAACCTAGTTCCATTCCATAGGCAAATATACAGGGAAAATGTAACGTAAAATATCAAACGTATGGGCAGTGTTATTAATAGAATTGGTTACCAACACGAAGGCTACGTCGAAAGAGTAGAAGCAGTTAAGGGAAAAGTTAACGATGGAGCAACTGGCGTAAGCAATCGATTGATCGTTTTTTTATGACAACTAATGTCTACAACACGGAACCGTACGCATCTCTAAAATGTATAAAGAAGGCATAGAAGCTCTATAGAGAGAGCGACTAACCATAAAAGTGTCTATTTGCTAGGCTTACCTTTAAGTAGGATCCATAATATTTAGTGACGTACGGGCTATCGCACTGCGACAGCACCATGATTTCTTGCTGTATATCTTCGATTTCATCTTCAGCTTCTTCCAAGTCAATTATCTTTATGGCGACGACTTGCTGTGTCCTATTGTCCACCCCTTTGAACACCTCACCGAACGAACCCTTGCCGATCTTCTCTTGTTTCGTGAAGATCAGCTCGGGATCGACCTTCTGCAAAGAAGAAAAAAGAAAATAAATGACTTTTATACGTTGATAGTTACTAAAGTTACTAGTCATTCAAAAAGAATGAAAAGATTAAGAAAGCATCAGAAGTGTGTCAGGGTCAGGTAAGAGGATTGCGTTGCTGATGTTATGACCGAGCTTACTAAACCGGCACCTAAACTACTAGATACCGTCTTAGCAAGCCAGCCAACCTTTCGAATGTATCCTTGTGATTGTGTTGATCATTGTTTCTATGAATACGCGCCATGACTACGTTAACCACAGGTTAGCTTTCTGCAGATAGCTATATAGTGTGGGTTTAAAGCGTGGTGCAACAGTCAGCGATGGCTTCAATACATTTAGGTCGCTGGTATAACAGTTTACACTTTACACACAACCAACACAGCAATTTGTTAGCGTAGCCATTGTGTATTCTACGAAAATTGGTAGTAATTTTCAATTAGATCCGAAGCTTGTTTCCAACCATGACAAGCCACAACTCAAATCATGCGTCGTAATTAATCAATGCTAAGTCTTTTGCAGTTCCATCAGAGACGCGTAAATAACAAAGACTGGTAGTCTCAATTCAAATCTCCGTTCCTAATAAATATTTGTTGTAAATAAATTAAGACACTTCCGAGTTTCGACCCTGTTGAAATCGCATTAATTTCACACCTTTTTTGAGAAGATTCGCATGAGAGAGACGTACAATTTAATTGGCTCGATATTACCACATTTGCGTTGTCGCCCTGTTTACATAATTATAGAAACATTACAAGTAAAATAAATACTTTCACAAATATGGAATTGGCATCCAGAACTCAAAGCGCTCCGCATCCGCAAATCATAAACAGGGTGGTGCGCGGTGACATCACCTACAATACAATTATGACAAGGAACGCGATTTGTATGAAATTGACAATCTTCATTATTGAATTGTCTTCAAGTTGAATG
This sequence comes from Leguminivora glycinivorella, assembly GCF_023078275.1. Classification (NCBI taxonomy): domain Eukaryota; kingdom Metazoa; phylum Arthropoda; class Insecta; order Lepidoptera; family Tortricidae; genus Leguminivora; species Leguminivora glycinivorella. Next base: position 8,074,527 of record NC_062976.1, read on the forward strand.
TAATAAACACTCGCGCACTGGTACACGTATAACGGTTCTTTCTACGTAATAGGATGTTCGTAGCGGCGATTGATTTATTCATGGAGCTGTATAAAATATTCATACACACGACCAACCCGGATAATTGAGAGTTTTACACATTTTTAAAGCGAAAAATTTTTCATGAATGTGTACAATACAAATACTCTTTATTGCACACCTCAATACACGAAACAACATAGCAAGTATAAACAACAACTTAAGAGGTAAAACAAGAGGCGGTCTTATCGCTAAAGAGCGATCTCTTCCAGACAACCTAGAAAAATAAATTTAACCTTGTAAGTAGGTGTACTAAATGTAGACTTAGAGGAAATCTAGCACAAACTATACTACGCAAAACAATATACTACACACATAAAAATAAAATACAATAGATAAACATACAAATACATAAATATATAACAAATTACATGCCAGCTATAGGGGACATAAGTCTATCAAGGTATCATTGATCAATGATCAGATAAAAAGTGAAGCTTGAGAAGTATCTTAAAAGAAGTAGGAGATTGAGCGCGTCCAATATTTGGGGTAGGGAATTCCAAAGCCGCACAGCTTGAAATGTAAAGGAGTTGTTATAGAATTTAGACGAGGACGACGGAACGGAAAGAAGCAAATTCTGACAGGACCGAGCAGAACGGAGATAGCTGAAACGGTTCTTAAGATAGCGGGGAGTCGTTGGGTTAAAAAGAATGGAATACAAAAGGGACAGCACGTGAGAGTTACGACGAAAACGAATACATGTGTATTGTGTACATTACAGAAAGAATCGGAAAACCGATATCAACTTCTTCAATGCGTGATTTTGAATTTTGAGTTTTTACACGGGAATTTTCAGGATTTTTTAAAGGATTAATCTCTCACTAATTTACCAAAAAAAATCTAAATAGTCTCCCGGAATATACGCGCACATTCTATACAAAGGGGACAACCTTTCATTGCCCTTACTTTTATTTAAGTAAATAATTTTATTGAAGGCCTTTACAATTTTATATAAAGTACCTTTGCATATTTGACCCTTGAGTCCCTTGACGAATGAAATTACATACGTATGTTACTGCATATAATACTATAATAGTAACTGGAATAAATAACTTTTCAAGCATAGTGAAATTGACGTTAATGCTGGTATTTTCCTGAATAACCCCTCGTTCCTACAGTATATTTTTACTCGACCGCGTCACATAGATTCTCATAAAGTTGAATGCGAGACCTCTTGGCATTTAGCTGACATTGCCGCACGAGTCAAGGCTCCTGACATCGATTTCCCGCTAGACTGTGCACTATAGTACATTGTGCAACAAGGGGAGGAAGTTGAATATTACTAACGAGAGTAAGTTAAATCGCGACGGCTTGCCGGAGCGATTTAAAGACTCGAGTTAGTAATATTCATACTCCCCGAGTTACACACAATGTTTTTCATCACACTCTCAATGTAAAAAATATGTAAATAGATGTAAAAAAGTTAAGTTCGGTACAAGAAATTTCATTATTCCCTTGGGAGAACGATTTTTCTATAACTCACGTTCCGCCTGCGCGCAATAGCACATTTAAAGTGCGGGTGTGATGAAATAGTACATTACGATACAAGTGCGTAAAAAAGGAAGTTCGAAACGAGTGGCGATAAATTAAAACACGACCGAAGGGAGTGTTTTAAATCGACACGAGTTACGAATTTCCTTTTCGCACGTGTATCGTACGACGTTTTTCAGTATAGATGAGCCTTCGAAGTTTTGACCTGGCATATAATGAACCACTTCTCGCACTAGTGCGTAAAAAAAACACCATCTGTACTGAAAAGAATATTATGCACTTAGTTGTGCCTTTATGCAAAGTTACACACATGTGCACCCATGTTGATACATGTGTTTAAATTTTGGTTCAATAGGAAAATGACTGACTCTCTACTTTTGGCTGGTTCTGGTATTGAATTCCTATAGTTTTTATTTTATGATAAAGGTAGCAAATGAGCCGCCTGATGGGAAGCAGTCATTGCCGCCCATAGACATAAGCAACATCAGGGGAGCCGCTTATGCGTTGGCCACCCTTAAGAACCCTAAATAACTGCTTCTCGAAAACCCCATGTCATAGAGCAAAGGAAACAGCTCAGAAAATAGCTCACTCCACAACTTGCACTTGCACTTCGTGTGTGAGACTAAGCGTTCATTATACATGTTTGACAGTTTGTAAGAGGGAATGATGCTTCATCTAGCGATAAAGAGAGATCTGTCTCAGGCTTTGCCGCGCCGCGCGTCGATGCAGCCAAACGTTGGCCTACGTGACGCTTTTACGTAAACACATGCACATCCCACGTACATTCTAATGCAAATGCACACTATGATGCACTAATCTGTGTTAAATTGTTTATAGCATGGCAAGTTATACTGTTGTTACCGATTGCAAAGACTGTGAAGCCTATTTCTGAAACAGCTACAACTTAAACGTTGCCTGACATGCCGATCATTTAATATTAAAAAGTTCTTGAGTCATAACACTCATAACATACTAGTACTAGTATTCTCTTATTTCATTCAGTAAGCAATGAATAATCATTGAGATAATACTACTATTAATTTTTTCTACGCCGAAACTATTATTCGTCATTTACAGGGTCATGCAGATCTTTTAAACAATACGGGAGGGGTCAATTCTCCATACAATCGCTCTCGACTATTTCCTCCCTGGTTTTTGACGATAGAGCAATGATTTTTTCAACACAGATTATTATATTTTTTAATACAGTTGCTCAAAAATGCCCGTTTTTGGCTGTTTAGCGTGCGAGAAGTTGTATTTTACGCACTAGTGCGTAAAAAGTATGCGTTCCATTTTACGACTACATACCGAGCTGTTTTAATATTAGTCTATTTTACTAAGACGGAATAAAACTATAAACATAATATTAAGTGATTAATGTTTAAAACATTGATATTTCATATGTAATTGTTTATTTTTAGTCATACTAAACATAATTTATAAAATGGTTTATACTTTGAAAAAGTGGCTCATAATGAGTCGTGTAAACAGAACGTGAAATGGAACGGAACGCGTCGTCTGTCATTTAAAGTAATGGCGTCTTACCAATGTTACCAACTTAATGCAAGCACGTTCAAAAACCTTAATATCTTACGCGATTTGTCATAATTATTTTATGTTATTTGCAATACTTCGAGGCATAAATGGTCGATTGAATTAAAATGTAGGTATATATTAAACAATCGTCTCAAATCGTAAATGTTTATGTTTTTAAGGCACACAATGAAATAAATAAATTGTGTTGGATGGATAGCAAAATCGAAAATATGAAATTTCGGCTTCGCCTCAAATTGTTATCCACGCCACTCATCTTTTTTGACCTCCTTTAAACGCCTGTTGCATAAAATACTATATATAACCATTAACCAAACACAATTATGTAGTTACACAATTAGTTTGCATTGTTTTGACATAGAATCCTTGCTATCTCATATGCCCATCATCATCAACCAACTTACACATCAATGTGAATCTCAACTCGGAAGAATAATGTGAAGATTGTGAAGTGTTGTGCAGACATTTAGCTTGTAAGATTTGACCGAACATTGCAAAGTTAAATGAAGTCTTTATGGTCTAGTCTAGTGCATCCAGATATAAATAAAAATAAGAAAGCCTATCAAAAATGACAAATGTTTCATATAAAGAGGTATTTGAACTCATATAAGACTTTGAATTGTACGTAAGTGCCAATTAAGAAAGAATAAAACTTTCGAGCCTACAAAAATGTAATCATAGTCTGTTATCAAAAATATTCTTTATATTATCATCTAGTCAATAATATTTATCGACTTACATGAAAATCATAAAATATTTACGAACGTGATAATGAAAACAGCCTCCTAATGAAAGTAAGAAACGTATGTTTATTATCAGGGTTAATTTACTGCAATGAGATACCTAAAACGAATGATAAGCATAAATCAAGCGTGAATACCTAGGTATATTTTAGGTACTTAAGCAGGTTCCATTCTAGTTACGATACATAGACACCTTCTATCAGGCGACATTGTGATCAAAGCTTTTATCCCAGCAGTCCCACCCCACCATGGATAATAAAAATAAAAATGTCCAAATTAAGTTGCACGAATCATCACAGAACAGAAAATAAATGACAATCCAGTAAACAAAACGCGCTAATTAATGATAAAATACCAGCCAAATAATATTCTTAAGGAACTACACCAAAAACGCACCTAAAGCAGGAAAGTTTCTCGGCTGTGAAAAGGACTGAAATGTAGCAAGGGCCAGTATAAAATGGTGTATTGCGCGTGAAACTTAAACGTGGTCGTAATAATCGGGGTTTACTGTTGTGCCCGTGCACGACAAGGTAATAGAACCCATAAAAGTACCAGTGATAAGCTGATTGAGCGCGCAGCGTAGAAAGTGAACATTCCTCGGAATTAATAGGACACGCGAGAATATACACAGTAAGCACTGTAGACAAGTATGTGTGCAAGAACCTTATATTCAAGTTAATAAATCAATACATTCAACGTTTCCTTTAAGTAATTGACAATAGAAAACGAAACCCTCCCTTATATGGTTAAGGAAATAGAAAATAATAGAGTGCGAGTCATGTATAGTTGAATTAGGTGATACAGTGTCTCTAATGCTGTCAGGTAACGGTTACAACAGTTCCTATTTATGAAACTAGAAAACTATTTGATACTACATATGGACGTGCAAAAAGAGAAGTATTTGGATATCTAAATCTGATCCCTTTTTTTAATGCAAAAGGTTTAAACGAATCTAAACAACAATAACACAAGTTTGAGCTTCACCTCGTTTGCTTTCCACTACTACAATAATACAATTTACCTACAACAGGAAACCAGGCAAATGAAATTGTTTTGTCTTATTGAAAGAGTGTTGGCAAAGCACGTGTAGCTTCGAGATTGCTCCGAGATAGAGCGCGCATAGAGATAGAGGCACGAGACACAGTTGCGGGGACGTGACCGGACTGGTGATGAGATAGATGCAGCTAGTGCATATTGAGGCGTGAATCTTTGGCCTTTTAAATCGCGGAGTCCGATGCCGCATACTGATTAAGATGCAGGCGATGCAGCACTTAACCGGCACAATAATGAAATATACGGTACTAAAAAAGGGTCACCAACATTTAAACCGGCAATGTAAAACCTTGACCTACCATTGAACTATGACAAAGTAACGTAATGGACTTAATTGTATAAAATTCATACTATTTGTTAATTTTATGTGGTTACTCGGTGGGTCAGGGTTTCATTAAGCGGATTTCCGATGCGCCTAAAATAAGTAAGCTTCTAATAAAAGCATATCTCGTGATCTTAACAACTATTAAAAACTTATGCATAACTTCGCTATTACGCATGGAAATATCGAATCGAATGAGCAATAACTGCTATCTTCAACGACTGCAAAAAAACTCCTTTTCAAGTGGCCCGTAACAAACGTCCATCACAGTCACTTCATACATGTTCTGCTTTCCGATTTTACTCTAGAACCTGTCGCTAGCGCACACAACATATTGCTATTCTGCTTCAATCACATGACGTTCTAAAAACTCTGCAATAATAATTAAGATAATACTAGAAACTTGTTGGTGTCAGTGTCACGTCAACTTAACGAAGAATAAGTAAAACGCTTTAAAAAATACAACGCAAGTGGTGGGCCACCGATGGTAGAAATTCACTCTACAGAGAGTTGAAAGCTTGTCAAAATATAGAAGTGGAATAGAATTTAATCAGAGGGTAGACCGTCCGTAAAATGGGCGTAATATAAGAGAAAGGACGTAACATCATTACATCCTCTTAAAAATTCCGCGCGTAAAGGGTCCTAAAGGGGATGATAAAGTGAACGGCTCATCGCGACGCGAACAAAAAAGCTTATTGAGTTTGGGAGAGCAATTTTAGAGAGGGCTACAAAAAGTCGCAGCTAATTCCGTAGGCACAACCTTTAGATAAGAGAATTTAGCACGAAGCAAAATTTAAATGCGGAAACCATAAAATCGTGAACAATTTGCGAGCGGAATTACAAAAATGTTAATCGACGGATCTAGATGGTGATGGCGAAAACGTTCGGACTCAAAACAAAGTTTGTTTTCCAGAAGTTAATAATGCCTGAAGATTAACAAGACTGGATTTCAAAGCCAGCTCATTAAAACTTTATTAACAGCAATAATAAAATGCTCGAAAATAAAAGATCATAACAATCCAAAAAAAAACTTTTCTGAAATGGGTCATAACATTTAGGCGCGAGTAGGTATTTCGCAGTATTTGACATTTGGGACAGAAAGCCGGCAGAAAGGTAATCGTGCGTGAAGTAATTGCAGTGCGGTGACAGATAAAATTAATTAATGAATAAGTTACACAAACAGATAGGTACCCACCGAGTCGATTTGCTCACGTTAAAAGGTCGATTAATCACCACTCAAGTAGGCAGTTATGATTTAATAAGAGGATAAGTAAATTGCAATAATGGCACACAACACGCAGAAAACGCGTTAAGTCACGTAGGCATGAGCAAAAGAAATAACATGCATTCTTCGACCATATATTCCCGACTATATTTGCGGCTATATGTCCGAGCTCATATAACCCGGCAACCTTCAAATCAAGAGTGAACAGCCATCTTCTAGGCGAGCTCACTCCATCGTAGGCCACGTATTTGCCTTTGGCTAGTCTGTAGTTTGGTAATTAAGGGAGGGAAGGGAAGGGAAGAGGGACAAAAAAAAACGAATGATAACATCATCAAAAATACAGAAAAGGTAAATATTCCACGGTTGTGATGAAACGTCGCAATGGTATGCACGATTTTGTTAATCCACGCGTATCCATCTAATTGTCAGATAAGGGACGTGCGATAAAGTTGCTATTTTTGTTCGATAAGACCTCTTTCAGAATACCGCAACCGCAAGTGACTAACTACTCTAACTAGCCACAGTCAGATACAATGGCTGGGTATACTGGGGACCTACATACCGTGAAACAAAATGTCTTTTTCTGTCTCTGCTCTACCCAACGATTGTGCAAAAGATATAGAGGCAGATAACGATACTTAATAATCGCGTTTAGCGTTTATAGATACCCAGTAAATGAGTTAATTTTCACTTTGCCTATTTTATTGTGTTTGAAACAATTCTGAGCAGAATAAGTACGAAAGCTGGCCAGACAAAATTACTTTACGACATACGGCGAAATTGGGCTTAGGCATATTAATCCAGAATACGCCACGTATCTGTTCACTGTTATTGAAAATAAGGAAACCGACCGAAAAAGAAAATAACAAAATAAAATTCAGCTTACAAATCGTTTTCCTCTAATGTATGCTAAAAAAGGGCATATCGCTTAATTATTCATCTATATTGATTTACTGTCGCATCGCGTAATGTTTCATTTCGCCAATCACAAAATCAACTTTTATAAAGGATAAGAATTTTTCTATATCAGTGCGTCATTGATGAGATAGACAACTTCATCTAACTACATATATGTAGGGAACTATATGAGCCCTACAACTATTTAATTTTAATTTAAAGCAGAATTAGCAAGAATAAGATAAGTCTGTCGCTTTATCAAAATGTATTTAATATAAATCCACATATCCGTTATATCAACATATTAAAAAATTGCGCAAGGCGGAAGGTTTACCACAGAAACCCCTTTTAGACCATTAAATTGGCATACAAATTTTTACTACATATAAGTATAAGAAAAACAGCTGATTGACAGATATCCGATTTATCCGAATAATAAATAATACTTGCACCACTGTCCAATGAAGCTTAGAGGCAGATTATGTTTTCTTCTTCATTCTTTTTATTTCAATTTGTTAAAGTCAATATGATCACTATGACCAGTGACAACTTGTAACATCATTGCAATTTTAAGCCCGTAATGCCTTTCCAACTGCTACAAAAATATTTTATTCGAGTGTTCGTAATATTTTTATATAATAAAGTACAATAAAATCAAATGTAGATAGGCAAATCTGTCCAAGTCGCAACTAAATTCCAGGTAACTGGTAATGAATGATAAATTATAACTGTACGCGTAATTTTTACCCTTACTGTAAATATACCTAAATAACAAAACTAACTACAAAAATCCCCACATGCAAAGCAAAATATGTAGGAAAGTCTAGTACTTCAAAACAAATACACCAAAGAATTTTGTTGAGTTATAGTTATAGCAGAGACGAATGATAAAACATTAAATTCATCTACCTATATGTATAACTCTGAACCAATTCCTTCCGCTATACAATAAATAAAAATGTTGTTTACCTAACAAAAACTGACAATACTATATAATCCCATAATTGATCAGATAGTTCATGTCATAGTAGACTACGAAATGCAATATTTAGTTCAGTCGCCTTTGCGCCAGTGTTCATTTTCCGTAGAGAACAGCCTCTGTTACGACTGCATTTGCTATTCATTAGATCCTACCCTATATAGGAAATCGTCTTACGCCGGCTCGCTATAAAAGGGCTATTGGAATGTGCTCAACGAATACGAGATTTTTTGTCGAGCCTCTGTAAGAGTTACGTAAATAAGTAAACATTGAAGCTGATGAGGACAAGCAAGGGATTCGGGAGAAAATATTTAACGAGGTAATTTTAAAATTAAAGCGACTAAAATTAAACTGAACGTGAAATTTGATCATAATGAAAGTCGTGATAATGACTCGACGATGCACGCAATAACATTAGGGTTTTTATTATAAATAGCTGCGGTCTTCGGCGCATTTGATTTATTTATAATAGTAGTTATACAGAAGCCGCATGCCTTGATTAAATATGTGCAGTTAACCTAAGAAAGCTCGGATCTCTAATCAGCATGTTATCATTGTAATACCATCCTTATAGCAGATATAATAAAATGCAAATTTAAAAACATTAGAGAAGCAAGATAAGAAGTTGAGAAAGTAACTTGTCGATAGTAGAGAAACTTGTTCGTGTCGGGTGACGCGCGCGCAGACATCCGACACGCGTTGCAAGAGACGAGGAAATAAATTATGGCAATACGAAACAGCACAGCGCACGCATATTGTGCGAGGACACGACACACAGTAACGCAGTCTATATTAATGCAATAGATAGCTGCAGTCAAGTGAAACACTAGAAATTATCATAGTTTACAAGAAATCGGTTTCGTAGTGTTTATAATTGGCCACTTACATTGTTAGCAGTTCCTTGCCTAGCCTGAGCGGGGCGCACGGGAGCTGGTCTAGCTGGTTGAGGAGGCACTTTTAGCTGCCTGCGGTCGAAGGACGAGGCGTGACTGCCCGACCAACCCCACCGACCAGGCCCATTGCTACCATGAGGTAGAGAGTATGAGGATTGCGGTCTCAAATGTCTAGGACCTAAGATTGGTCCGTTAGGGCCCGCCATCATGGAACCATTTGGCCCCAGTAGCATGGGACCATTCGGTCCACCCTGAGGCATAGGTCCGCCCGGTCCTTGGACATAATGATAATGCGGCGGATTGGATACCGCCGCCCCCCACATATTCCGAAACACTTCTAGGTCTCACTTACACAGCGGTAGCACTAAACACAGATCACCTCATCACAGTGACAACGAATTCACACTAATATCTATTTTAAAAACCTACAAATTTAATTAAGCTTCTTATCACTAATGGACGATAATTGAGCAACACAATTCCATTTATAAAATCAACACTTAAATGATAACGCACAGTAATCGGCTACCATCAGTTGACGGTAGGTAGCGGGCAACGAGTGAACCAGGCCACTGTTCGCGATAGAAAGACACCTCGAAATCAACAACACTCGAAAGCAACCTCCACCGGACACGGTCGAGACGCGTAAAGAATTAATTTGTTTTTGATGGACAATTGTCCCAACGATAAAGGCCGCTAATGAACTCCTGGTGATTTGGCCACCTATTATACAAATTACTTTTTGGGAGAATCTCGGTCAACGAATCGCTGTATAATGGTCCGCTTTACATATTTCGCGGTAAGTACAGCGAACCTTGGCGATTGTGGAACATCGCATTACGCAAATGTTAACATTAGCAGTAAAGCGAGAAAGTGCAAGCCAATGTTTTCGAAGCGGCGGCACAAAACGAGCAAAAAGTAAAAGTACACGTCACTGAATTCGAGCATCCAACGGTTTTCAGCGGCGATCACCACGCGGACAATTTCCACTTCAGCGGCCACCTGAAGAGAAATCAGTTTCCCGGTCCGACTAAGCCATCATCGTGATGGACGGCGTGTGAGTTTCGACGCATTGAATTGCAGACTGGCCGGGTGTTGCGAGTGGTTGTTGAGCGTTCCACACCGGCCGTCCTGGTGATTGCATTATGATTTTTTCGCAAGGGAACGCGGGGGCAGACGAAGTGTGCGGGCGGCGTGGTCGCCAGCGGAGCGTGCAGCAGAGCTGTTGTTCCAATCGTTCACCGAGTGAAGGCGTGTTGAAGGGTCTAGGAACCAATGTAAGCGCTCTCTCCGCCTGCGCATAATTATTAGGGATCTTAAAGTCACAGTTACACCGGTTTGCCTGAGCGTTTGCTTCGTCTACGTTTAGTAATCAATGGGAATAATAAGAAGCCAGCCGGCGCCCGCCGCCGTGCCGGCCGCTGCGGCGCAACGCATTGAAACTTGCGGCGCTGACAACAGCAGTGCATATTCATGGCAACGCAACGCATTCCTATTGCCTTGCCATCTCGCGCCACGCCAGCGATCTACAAATTATGCAAATACGGGCGGACCCCGGCATCACTATCGTTCCGCATAACGGCTAAATATACCCTACTGAATTAAATATCTGGGAACGTACTGTAGTTACAAACGTTATAGATAAGGTTCTTCTAATAGCTCAGAGAATAAGATACGCAATGGTATAAGCAACGTGGATGGGTACAGACTCATGAATACAAGTGTTTTGCTAGCTTCGTGCAACTATTTGTTCTAAAAAGTTGGTATCAATAACTGTCAAGAGTCTCCACAAAAAACTCATTCGGAGCGCTACAGGCAATCTGTCAAAAGAATGTTCCAGTTAGCGATCGCGAAAGTCAGCAAGACAAAGGCGTTACAAAACTTTCGTTGGGCCGCGAAGGCGAACGTCGGGGTTTGGACGCACAATAGAAGGCGTATTAGTATTCGAGGTAGAACACGGCGGCGACGACAGCAGAGTGGAGTGTCCTGAGGAGTCAGCGTCCTCTTTGCGCCGTGAGCTGAATACGGTCCCTTCTGGAACGCTGACATTCCACGCCTATATGGCAACACCTCAGACTGCCATAACCGCGCGTAATTTTTCGATGCAAAACACGTACATAAATACTTTTGGTTTATGGACCGTTAGCTCCTTCTATGGGCGTACCCTGTAGAACTAATAAAGAACCAAGATCACGCGGAACCTACATATCTATACTGAGAGTCACAAAACCATAGGGAGAATATAAGTTAAATCCTTGAGCAGTCTTTCGAATGTACGCAACAGGTGTGCCAGTCTGCGTGGGTTTCGGTTAGGAATTCTGCGTGGTATGCCCGTGTCTTTTATTCCGCATTCTGCACTGTCGCATCGAGAGATAAGTATCTCGAGTGGTTAACGCTAAGGTGGAAATGTACCAGATACAATTCAAAGACAAAGTTACGATTATAGCCTAAAGAGAAACGCGCGGTGGCCCGATTCACTTGCTTTTTAAATATTCCAACCATTTGTACAGAATAAAAGCACTATCACACGGTTTTTAACGTTCTCACTTTATGCTTATGTCAAGGACCAAGTGGCATTAAAAACAAAGCCATCCGACCGACAGGCGGCGATGCCTACGCGTGACTAAAATCGACGACGAACGAATACCGACAATAGGTGTAAAGAACGGGGACAAGACAATATAAGAACGAAGATTGGTTCTTTAACTGGGCTGACACAAAAGGACCTAAGCCGTTCAAATTAAATCTGAAATTATTTAACATGGCAATGAGTGTTCCAGCCCGCAGTGACGCTTTAGCCAGAGACATTATCAAATTATGTTAACACACTTCAGGCGAAAATTTATGCAGGTCGATCAAGAACGATATATTCAACTATCGTGATATTATGACATTGATACGAACGTAGAAACAGTGAGCATTGGCAACCCCTGCTTAAATATTAATGTTAGAAAGGAATGAGCCCAGGTAACCACATCGATGGATATATTCGCTGTATACCTTAAGTACCTAGTTACAATTATCTAATAGTTGCAATTGCGCCGACTGACCTTACTCTATCAATTTACAGTAAGCTTGTAAAACGTTTGCTTGTCTACCGCAATATTGAACAGACATGAATCAGCTGTACGTAAACAAGCTAGCGACCACCGCGAGTGCTAGCAACGGCGCATAAATCCTCTAAACGCATTGGCTCTAGGATTTATAGCTTCGGTTTAAAATTCGCTATTCACGGAGATAAACCCACTATCCCATTACAGCTCAAGCATTGGGAGCACCAAGACCAGATGGGGCAATGCGAGATTAAATCAATGAACAGTCTAAATCGTTGAGATGGGCGTACCATTTGATTTCGTCAAACGTTGATTAGCAAAAATAGCAAACCAAATATTTAAATTATGACAGTAGCACAAGGATGTGAAGCATACGAAAGAAGATGAGAATTTACAGTAACGTTCCCACAATGAGAGAAAATACAACCAGTTTTCATGTTCGTTCAACAAGTTTTTTGGTTAAAATAGCGCCTACGTGCTCTTTGGTTCAAACAACAAGCTACTTGTCATTTGAATCGGCAATATATTTGAATCAACAAGTCGATTTTATAAAAACAACCTGACACATATTGTTTTAAACATACGTTTGGCTGATTCAAACGGATAAACCGCAACAAGTCGAACTTGTTAAATTCACAATGCAAATTTCTCTCAGTGCAGTACCTAATGCTGGTCTTCCTGAAAGAGAGAGGAGACATTCCGGATTGCCTGTAAATACCAAAACTTTTCCTCAAGTTATGCAAATTAAATAATAATTATAGATTTATCATTACAAATGAATGTTGGATTTACACTAACTTACGTGTATACTGATAATACATGTAAGCATTCGAGATTAGGGTTGCAAAAAACAGTTTTTTTTCTGGCTTGAAAACAAACCGTGAAAAAAAAACAGTATGTTTTTTTTTCTAAAGTATGAAATCTCAAAATTTGCAAAGTAGTTAATACTTTTATACGGTTTTTTAGATTTAATGTTAACTATTAAACGAATTTAGTCAAATAACTTTAATTTCTGGTCTTATAAAAGTAACATTTACGAAATCTGTAGTTGGTAGTTATCACTATTTACTGTTGGCAACACCACCGCCTCTCCACGCTACACGCAGTATCGGGGATTCCCCAATAAACGTTTGTATACTGAATGTTAATTGAATTAAAATGTACGTTATTGTTATATCGAAACACGTTACAACTCACGAAAAACCGTTATTGTCGTATTATTTGTTCATCTGACAAAAAAACATATTTAGAAAAAAAAACCATGGTGCTCGGTTTTTTTTCATGTTTTTTTTTCATAATTCTGAAAAAACACATTTGTTTTTTTTTCTATTTACAACCCTATTCGCTTTTCGGTGAAGGAAAACATCGTGAGGAAACCGTACTAATTCCAATAAGGCCTAGTTATAGTTACCCGTCGGGTTGGAAGGTCAGATGGCAGTCGCTTTCGAAAAAACTAGTGCCTACGCCAAATCTTGGGGTTAGTTGTCAAAACGGACCCCAGGCCCCCATGAGCCGTGGCAAATGCCGGGATAACGCAAGGAGGATGATGATGACAACCCTATTCGAGATACAATACGACATAATACTACCGCCAAACATCTATGACATGTGCAAGTACCATTGGTATGATAGAGATTAGCAGTTAATACACCTGTGCTCGGAACCAAATGGTCCAAGGGCGAGCAAAACATCCCATTTGCGTCACATCGGAAACGCATTAAGCGAGCCGACGACGCCATAACAGCGCAATATCCGACCGGCGGAGCACCGGTAGTACCACTCTACGCAGACATTTTCAACTGGCTGAATTGCGGTAACTATTTATTAATAAAACAAATGACAGGATCGAGCACCATGTATAATATCGTTTCAGGATATTGATGGCAAATTATTGAAAGGACTTTTTGCAGTAGGCAAAATAAATAATATAAGACTTCTTACACAGATTGACTGAATCCCACGGTAAACAGTTAAATAACAGAAATAGTTAAATAACTAATATAAGTTATAACTATTATGGATGGGAAAGTACAATAAGGAAGAAAAATAGTATGAACTGAAGAAATCGACGAACTAATTTACCGAAGAGAAATTTTCTTCAATCAAGGCTGATGATGATGACTCTTTTAGATATTAGTATTACTGTTAATTTAATGGAGATTTGCGCAAATAAGGACTGATTCGTAACGAATTTGACAAATTCGAAACTGTGTTAAATGTATCGAAGCCGGGCGAATCAAAGATTGTTTTTCTATAATGTGTTAAAAATGTATTGAAAAATCATTATTTATTAGTAAATTCTCCGTTTCTCCTTGCTCATGTTGTAAGTTTTGTTGTATGCCCTCCATCATACATCCGACAGTGTTTTTTGACACATTCTTAGTTTTAGTCCTATCAAGGGCTACCCTTTTTTAAAATATTTTGGTTGCTCATCGTGGGTGTCATTTCAATGAACGAATTTCTTGGACACTACATCCTATACCGATTAATGAGTCAATACTGTGGGACTTCGTTATATCAAGTCTTTTGTCCCGATTTCGAGAGCACTGGCTTTAGCAAGCTGCTGGCTTCATAAATATCGTGGATGATATAAAGCTATTGTGAAAATAAAGTTGAAAGATCGTATTTTTAAATAAAATCTGCTAACAGATTCTTTCAGCAATTTTTGATATGGATTTCTCTATCGAAAAGTAACCAATGCCAGGTAACTAATACCGCATCAACTTAATTCCTGGTAAAGTAGATATTTGGAGACACGTCTACATTTTACAAATGAATCGTAAAGAACTTGCCTTTCAGATATGTTATAATCTTGGTTGCCGGGTAGTCTTCAAAATTACTTAAATGCAAGTTTCGTCAACAGAAATCAAGATTTTGACAGCAGTTTGTCGCCGAATTATTTTCAGCGTTCACTTTAATTTTATTTATCTAGTTAGTTGAGATTTGCTTTTAAAAATAATTTTACATATAATAATTTTGTGATTCTGGCAATTTCAATGGTGTATGTATAATACAAAGTAAACAAGAAATTATCCAAGAAAAAGCACTCTGAATTTATCAAATTTGTTACGAATCAGTCCTTATAAATAATTTCCGTAAAGGTAGCGTATTATAAGAACTCCTAATTAAATTATTCAGAATAATAAGGGTCTTTCCCCTTCTACCTTTTTGAAAGAACCCTGTTCCGTCCCCCGCGGCTGTAAACGAAAATGTCGAAAATGGAACGGGAAGTGTTCCTTAAGCTTTATAAGAATACAAATTCTACGTTAAGTAGAGTAACTCTTCTCATTTCAATTTTAATTAGACCTCAAGATCACTTTACTCTGAGTTTATGTTTTGTAGTACGAAATTGGGCTACGTAATTTATTAGATAGGTATGACCTTCTCTACCTTCATTAATGGAACCAAATGGAAAAGCTTTTACTATCGAGTATTTCTAGTCATGTTCAATATACCTATTATTTTAATCATTTCCAAGTTTCCAACTAACCAACATTATTTCTAAGCTGTCGGAAAATGCATTGTGAAAATTTTAGCAACGGCAATTCGCTGAAATACTTAACGCGCTATATTTTCCTCGTTGGCACATTTTCACAGTAGTGTCAGTCCATTTGTTAAAATGGTTACCCCATATTAAAAGACCCTAGGTGTACTTCTACTATTACAAGAGATTTACGGAGCTAAGCAAGACGGCATGCGACATCGGTTATAGTTGTATTCTACATCAGGGAACTAAACAAGGTAGTATAGTCTGGTCGTAAAGCGCTGAATGGGATGAGTCATTCTATTGGGTTGGTAAGAAAGTAATGAGCGAATCATAACCAATATTGTAATTTTTATTTAATTTATTATTTTAATCATTTATCAAAAATATAACGGCCTTCGTTATCTACTACTTGTCTCCATCGTTCTGGTAAAGAATGAATAGCATCGGCGAAGAAGTTCTTAGGTTTAGATTCAAAAAACTCAGCTATGTACTGTCGTAGATGGGCTTGATCATCGAACTTTTTTTCATTCAAGGCATTGCTTAGCGATCTGAACAATGGAGAGTACGGTGGATGAGGTATCACTTTCCAACCTAGCTCCAATAGCTTTAGCCGAGTCACTTTCGCAATGTGTGGGCGAGCATTGTCGTGTAAGAAAAAACTTTAGCATGCTGTGGACGATTCTGACAGATTTTTTGGTTTAAATTTTCAAGCTGATTACAGTATACTGATGCGGTAACAGTCATTCCACTTGGTAGGAGTTCCCAGTGAATAATACCATGAATATCCCACCAAACGGACAGCATAACTTTTTTCGGGTGAGGCTCTGTTTTTGGTGCCTCTATTGCTTTTTCGTTTGGAGCTAGCCACTGACGTTTGCGTGTGTGATTTATATATAAGACCCATTTTTCATCTCCAGTGATAAGATGGTCCAACCAGTTGAATGTGCGGCGAAAAGACAGAAGTTGTATGCAGATATCGGCACGGCGGTTTAGTTGATCTCTATCAAGTTCGTGCGGTATCCAAACACTGTATTTGTAGTTTTTTCCCAACTCGTGTAAATGTGTTTCTATGGTGACATGAGAGCAGCCTAACTCGGTAGCAAGAGTACGACTCGTTAGCCTCGGATCTCCTTCAATTAAGGTTTTTAATTTGGCTACATCAATCTTCACCGGTCGACCAGACTTAGGTTGATCTGATAATGAAAAGTCGCCACTACGAAACCGCTGGAACCATCGTTTCGCCGTGGCCTCAGACACAACTTCAGGAGCAACACGCTGACATATATTACGCACTGCTTCGGCGGCTGAATGGCCAGACTGAAATTCATATAGTAAGCAATGCCTTACATGCACTTTTAATTCGTCCATTTTCTTCCTTATATTAGCTCGGCGACAGCTAGTGAATGACTGACGAGAAACTGTGCGACTCGCCCTTTATATACTTTCGACCATAGAAGATTCTAGAACTCTCTCAAAAATTTTATGTGGAATTCAATCGATCGCTCATTACTTTCTTACCAACCCAATATATACCCACGTCCGTCACTGAGTTTAGATTTATATAGCTTCAAGTAAGGACCAATATACATGTACACCATGGTCACCATGCCATACAGTCTATTGCTTTCCACGTTGAAGATTTGTGCTATATTCTTAAGGGTCAATTTTGAATTGACCATAGTTAAGTTTTCTGTTGACGTTCTAAGATAAAACATGTGCATATGTGCATTCGTTGCTTCAAATATATTTTAAACATAAATCGTACTGCGATAAAATAAGCTTTGACACGAAAGTGCGAAATCTCATTCAGCGAATTCCCTCTTCGGAAAGCCCTATCGCAGAACGGAATTGCAATAAAATTCTGCTTCTTCCAATACGTTCGAGCCGTTCGAGGTAAAGAGCCCTCGATTATTCAGTGTGAACAAGCGTGTATGGAGCGAATGCAAGTGTCAATGGTCCGAAAAGAGCTATTTCTAAGAGAAAAAGAAAATCGGTTGCCGCAACTTACGTGCTCACGACCTCCGTCTACGGGATATATTTGTTAGAAAAGTTTTCCAGCGAAGTAAAAGAAGCTACGTGAGAAACGATTCAAACTCCAGCTACAACAAGGTACCTTTAAAATGGATTCTTTAAACGTATTACAGCGAAATTGGACGTGTAAAGTATTACAGTGGCTGCGGTTGGGAGCAGAAACCAAAACTACTCTGAAACATTCTAAAATAATAATAATTCATCTCTCACAGCATTTCATGACTCAACTTTTCCCTCTGGGGAACTTTCTATAGTTTTTGAAGATAAAAACTGACACTGTTGTTTTCTCTACTGAGCAATCTATAAAATACTTTCGCTATAAAAAGTTCTGTTGACGCGTTAAGGTCATGCGGTAGTCGCCCCCTGAATTGCTATGTAGATTATGACAAATTCTAGGAATTACAAGTTACCACGTGTTCACAGTGGTTGCACTACAAAAACTTACAGGAAGTAATACTTGCAATTAGAGATAGACATGTTTTAATAGTTACACACTGATTGTGTAGGCCTGTATTACCAATACTACATGATGTTATAAAGTAAAATGTACAATACAAATAATGCGGATATTACGTCGCGGAGGTGGCGACGCGAAAACATCACGTTTTCATAGTAAACATTATTGCGTTTGCACTGTAACCTGACGCGACCGCTGGGTGCGTGTGCGCGTGGTTAGGGCGAATTATTTTGTTTTGACTGAAACAGAGAAGAAATAATTGTTGAAACATTAGAATCAAAGCAGCTCTTTCATTATCAAGTGTCAACCAAGGCTCACATCTACCTAGATGTGCCTCTGCCCTCTACTAATACGTATGTGAGGTCGATCTATCAGAAAACAAAATCAAATCTATACAACTGCTGTAAATCTAAGACGAAACTACGCATTTAAAAATATTTTAAGCGGGTTACTCACGTATTAAGTCGATATAGCGTTCGACATGTTTCGGCTCAATTTCGAGAACCTTTCTCAAGAGTAGCGACACCCCGCCTTTACATGTCGAGAGCGCGACGCATACTGCGGGCGCTTGCTCGGTGCGCGCGGCTGCTGAGGACAGGCGCAGGGGGGGTCGATCTCGCCACGGTGACGTACTCTTGAGAAAGGTTCTCGAAATTGAACCGAAACATGTCGAACGCTATATCGACTTAATACGTGAGTAACCCGCTTAAAATATTTTTAAATACGAAACTACGCCTAACAGGTTCCATAAATTTAAAAGTATTCGAACAACAGATAGCAAATCATGTTATGTAAATGTTTGTAGCAGGACAACTAACCTTGCACTTGAAAGCAGCTGAATAATGAGTGTGCATGCATCATATGATGCTATTATGCAAAAAAGACCCATTTAACGTGGCTGGTCAGGTAGCAACGGCAATTACAGATAACTTTAATGGACGGTTATAAGCCTGCTTTCGAGCTATCAAATCTCTTTCAATTCAGGCCAACTGGCTATTAAGCGCTCAGTGCTGGTGGCGATTCAATAATTTAATACAGCTAAGAATATAATAGGCTGATATGTGATATTATAGGACATTCTTACACAGATTGACTGAGTCCCACTCCCACGGTAAGCTCAAAGAAGGCTTGTTTTGTGGGTACTCAGAAAAACGATATATATAATATATAAATACTTATATACGTAGAAAACATCCATGACAGGAACAAATATCTGTGCTCGTCACACAAATAAATGCCCTTACCGGGATTCGAACCCGGGACCGCGGCGTGGCGTGGATGTGATGACTAGTAATTGCACTTTACTCGCTAATAAGGATGTTCTGCGTACAAGCGCCTCGTTGCTGCACATTGCACAATGAGTTGCAAATTAAATGTATTTGATAAAGATCATCCATAAAGTAGCCCATGCGCTTTTGCTGGTCGATCTGCATATAAAAATACACACATCAGCAATCAACAATGTAGGTTTTGAAGCATATGTACAAAATAAGTAAATATTCCCCAACTACCTATATTTTATATACTATACTATAAGATTACAAGTCCTTAGTCGAAGTAAAAACGAAATCGCAGACTCGCCTCTCACCAACGCGGACCATCCAAGTGCCCTGTAATTGTCTAAGGCTTAGACTTAGACTCTAGCCTCCGCCACACATAAAGCGTTTTGATAGCGTAGCGTTAGCGGAGCGTTAGCGGAGCGTCAGCGGAGCGCCATGATAGCGGTGCGCAGGCGGAACGCCGGCGTTCCGCTCGCAATCCGCGCGCAATCCGCTCGCAATCCGCGCTCGTTAGTTCCCGTCGGCGTCCGCTGGGCGCAACGCCGGCGTTCGTCAGGCGCACCGCTATCGGTGCGCTCCGCTGACGCTCCGCTACCGCTCCGCCTACGCTCCGCTACCGCTCCGCCTACACTATCAAAACGCGCATGTGTGGCCGAGCTTTAAGCGATCCCCGAACCACTCAAGCTTTGGTTGCTGTTAATTAATTAACTTGTATCTTTCATCTACGAGGACTCGCGGCGAATTAACTCAATTTTGGAAAGTGGCGTCACGCGTGATCCTTGATTGACTCAATCATGTTTAATGGCGGAATGACGGGCGACTTATTAATCAATCTGGTTTATCGCTACGTAAGTTAATTTGTTTAATTAGGAGCCCTTTGATGAATTATTGTTGTTAAATTTAATAGTACAGTCGTTTGCAAAAAGTTACATATCAAAGTTTGTAAAAATATCAGATTTTATTTGTCAAGCTATTTAACTAGTAATTTAACAGTAAAATAAGTAAAATAATTATTGTTGATCAATAATTCAAAATATAGTCAATCGAAAGTATCTAAACGTAGTTACACCCTCATAGATATTTGTACCGTGATTATGTATCTTGGCTACAAAATTTAAAACATATATACTGGTGCAGTATTTTGAATAAAAATAGCGACAAAGTAAAAATAATAAAAACAACTCCTACAATTCACTCCATTTAATGAGTTCTGACATTTCCATATGAAAAACACAAAAACCACACTGAACTTAAATTTAAATAAAATCACTACGGGGTGCCTTCGGAATTGTGACGCCTAAAATATTTTGTGTATTTCCATGTGTTTACTTCGGGTAAGCAGTGTTAACACTCATGTCAATACATATTGCCACCGGCACGAGCTGGGTAGTTATTAAAATCACAAAAATGGAATGTCGAACATACTGGAAAACCAAAATTGTAGTTGACATACGTACTATTTACTATTTCCTAGCTTTTAGTGTTGCACACCTAGCATACAAGTAACATACAAGTGCAACGTCACCACGCCCACGTATACTCGTCATCAAAATATCGATGCGGGCAAGGTGCTTAAAAATATCGGCACACGCCTCTATTGTTTAGACGTTTATAGTTCGGTTGCCGAATTTGTATTATGAAAATTAATGTTCAATCACAATAATTGCCTTATCACTATCACCCTCTTTATCCTTTATTTATCTCTCAAATATGCAAGAGTTCATATGAGCAACTCACCTGCGCTCGATCAGCAACGGGAATATGAGGCTTGTGTTGTGACGAAGTGTCTTATGGAAATCGTAATTGTTTCGCATCTTCAAGGCCAGTCAGGTATTTAACCCTTAAATGCATGAATTTTTCTTTTAACGAGATATTGATATATGTGATAGATAACGGTTTTCTGAGTCTGGGAAAAATAATAAAAAAAATATTTAATACCGATTTTAATACTAAATCAGTGTTAGAAGTTAAATAGGCCAAAACTTATTTATATAAATATATAATTATTGGTAAGTTTTATTTGTAAAGTTTTACTACTATTAGAAAGGTACACTATTTGTGAAACCCCCATGATAAAATGTTTAAACATAAACTAATTACTAACTCCGAATAAATCTGCCTAAATCACATACTAAAAATCGCCATCATCCTGTTTTTTCACACTTTTCCGCCATTTCATCTTTATCCTTAAATAATAAATAGTAAATCATAAATATCATAATATTCTTTAATTTATTTATTAAATAATAATAAATAATAATAATAAATAAGAAAGCGGTGTACACCTCTCGACACCCTTGAGTTCTCACACCGGTGTTGCCCTTGAGCCATCTTGGATGTCGCTTTTTGTGAGGGCCCATCTTGTGGGGACGAGTCACCGTCTGCCGGAAATAAAATTGGATACCGTTTTATTAGGCAGGCGTCCGGTTTTTTATCCATAGCCCAGTTAATTAGTCCATCACTTTCATCAAAATAGACCAGTTCATTTTAGATTCCATTAACTCTCAAATAGTCCTTACACCCTGGCGGGTGTTGCCTCTGCGTGTGTCCCATGATACGGGCAAGGGCAACATCCGCTCGGTGTACCCCTTACATTTCATTAAAGTGTCGAAAGGGCCTCTACGTATTGGCTTCGGCCCCGCGCACGCCTCCCAAAGGTCCGGAACACCATTGTTCCGTGATGGGAAAGAAATACTGAATAATAATTAAGCTATAAATGTGATTTTGGATAGCTACATATTGAGCCACAGGTCATCAAATATATGATGCATATATACATCACCATGCATTTAAGGGTTAAATTACGAAACAAATAGAGGGATTCATGGAGAATTGGAGATCAATTCATGTTTACATGGATCAGAAAGATAAATGATTATAGATATATGATATGCTTATAGTTTCTAATATAATTATGTAAATATGTTGATGTAAATAAAGACGTATTAATTTAAAAAATATACATATATGTTTTTCATACCTACTATGTAGACATTTTTGGGAGCATAGCACAGTACCCTATTCATTTAAAAATATAGTGTAATTAAAATACAGTGAAAATATACTTCTTCAAATGTTTTTTTTTTATAAGCCTAGCCTACCTAAAAACTACTAAGGATGTCACTTCCTCCTTAGTAGTTTTTAGGTACCTAGGTACCTAAAAACTACTAAGGAGGAAGTGACATCAAATTACTGAAAAACAAAGAGATATGAAAATAGTTATTTGTTATACAAGAGTGCAAAGTTGTATTTTAACGCCGAGTGTGGAATTGAAAAACGAGCATGCGGAAGGATTCTATAGTTGAACCACGAGCGAAGCGAGTGGTTCGAGAATAAATAAATAATAAATATTATAGGACATTCTTACATACAATAGAATCCTGAGCTTGCGAGTTTTTCAATACACGAGAAGTAAAATACATTTGCACTCGTGTGTAACACAAAACTTTTCCCCTCACTATAGCGAGGAAACTACAACGCAAAAAAACGCGTTTATCACTGCTTCCAGTAGTTCCACAGGTGGTAAAACATCTTCATCACTAGATTAACCCACTTTTATCAATTTTAAAGCAGAAAATTTGCCTCTATTCAATGTCAAATTATTTTATCCACTAGTGGATAAAATGCGTTTTTACCCGCTAGTATTAAAGGACAAACACGTGTTTCCGGGCTAGTGAGGGGAAAAAACATATAACGCATGGAGAAATCGGAGAGCATTTTACACTGGTACTGCAGCGCCTCGCCAGAATCCTCGAAGTGGTTGGAACTGTCGTCTCATTGCTTGTAATCAGCGTGAATTTACACCCATACCGTCATAAGCATACATTACGTCTCACAACACAACCCACGCAGTGATGAAACATACTTGCAAATAATAAATATTCAATAGGGAAACTTGATTTGCTGCCACTTACCTTAGTGTTAATTGAAAGCATTAGCAAAATGTATTAATTACAAGTTAAGTGACCAATATTAGGTAGTGACGTAATTAATAGTAACAGAGATGAGTAATATAAGGACATCACTAGTCGAACGTCCCCTTCACTAGCATCGCTGTCAAAAATGGCGGCAGACGGACTCAGAGCGTCACTTGAAGATAGCTTGTCATTGAACTTGTATTTTGAGATTCCGTTTAATAAACTGTATAATTAATAGTGGTATCCTGGTGTTTTTACTCTAACAGTTTCAGAAGCGCGATATTAAGTTACCCATATACGCCCGTACTATGAAATTTGTCCGAAATTGACAATGTCATCATTCTCGCGCCGCGCTCGTAACCATTCATTGTCATCCAACAGTATTTAATTAACACCAGTCGATCTGATTCGACGAGTAAAGACACTAGCACCATATACTACAGTTAAAAGTCTAAGGCAAAGGCTTTGATCAAATACCTGTCCGTAATTGTGCCAACAAAGAGATAGAACATGCCTAGTGTGCTGGCGTGTCTTGTGTTTTCTTTCAGCTTATTCATTGCAGTTTACGAGATATTCACACTTTGGAGTAATAATTGATCATAATGAGTGTGAAATCGGAAGTAAAAGTGATCCAAACACAGTGTTCTGGGGCTGAAGTGATCAACATCCACTATTAGCCAATAGTGTGTTGTTTCTTTCTTTCAGATCAAATTATGTACATGTTGAAGAAGTACTAATACTTGCTCCCAAAGTGTATCACAATAAGTATCACAGTAACCCATGGACTGTGAGATATGAACCACATCCAAGTTGTCATTCACAAAAATGCTCCGGGCAAAGAATATTATTAGTATAATATGTGTAGAGGGGCCGCAGTAATGAATAATCATTGGCTCACTTGTGTGTTGTGTTTTTGTGCTTCCAGATGAGTTTCAGATTCATAATACATATTGTACTTGGGATATATTGACAATTGTCACGGTGTCACAGTGAAACAGAGTATAAGATACAAGTACTTAGATCTAAATTACACCTAAATGATTCCTTATAACAGGTGACTTTATGAGTTTTATGATCTACAAAGAGAGATGATCATTATCTTGCCCTATTTGTCATATTAAATATAAGTTTGTCCGGAATGACATGGAATAAGGTATTTATCCTACTCAATAATATTGTACCATTGCATCTGGCTTATGTAAGTATACTGACAGTAAATACATTTTAAATTCACTACAGGTTGGTATAAAGGGATGAGTAAATAAGCATAAGAAACTTTGACAACTGTTGACTATAAGTTCACTAACACTTCTCCGGGGACTGTATTTTGAAATCTGTCTTAGTGACATTCTTATGCATATAAACTCTGTATGATCTTGCATTTTTCTAAATGAGGAAACATGTTGCTATATTACATGGCACAAATTTATCAAAAATGTTGAGAAAATAATAATAATATTAACATAATATTTTGATGAGGTTAATTATGCATCTTGTTAAAACCATAATGTGTGTCAAAATTAAGGGCATAGCACTGAAGTATAGTGTATTGTTGATGCTGTTTTGTGTATAATAATGTTGGTTTAGCATTGCAAACATTTTTGACAAGAAATGTAATCATGTTCTAAATTGAACCAAAGACAAATATATTCCCTAGACAGACACTTGGAACATTTATTATCATGACATAGTCCAGTGTCCATTTAATGCATTATCAGTGATATAATTTGTTCCTTAATTACATTCCTTTCCAGATTAATTTATTGATTACAGTAGTTGCCTGCCGGTAACCTGGTGAATATTGACCATAAGTTGAAAATACTTGCATTGATAAGGCATGATTCCAGAAGTTCCTGAGGTTAAATCTTGCTAAAAGCTGGAAACACCAAACTGGATATCTATTGAACTATTTATGACACTGGTAAAATTTGTCATAGCTAATGGTAAGAGATTTTGATATTTATAGACCTGATGGACTTTAACGGTCTACATGCTATACTTGTCTGTTACAACAAATCAGTTTGATTTGGAATTGGGCTTGAAACATGCCAATCAGTTAAGTTTTTAACAGATGTGCAATAATCTGAGGTAAATAACTTAATTGGAGCTTCTAATAATTTTAACCCTTCACTGCGAAGGAATGTTTCTAAACCGAAGCATGACAAACAGGTTACCGTTTGAAGTTGACAAGTATTGTCTACTTTTAATATGTTCTGTTCCTTGAAATATATAATATTACATTATTTGAATGTAGTGAAACCTCGATAAGTCAAGCCAAGTGCCATATGATTATTCTTGCTTGACTGGAATGTATTTCAATAATGGTATATATAGTAAGCGTGTAATGGTATATATAGTAAACCTTATTTAGGGGCACGGGAAAAATAAGACAAGTTGCACGCCGGATTAAGAACCGAGTTGTGTTTTGTCTTATTACTCTCAGATTAAGAACTGAGTTGTCATTACATATATGCACGCCGGATTAAGAACCGAGTTGTGTTTTGTCTTATTACTCTCAGATTAAGAACTGAGTTGTCATTACATATATGCACGCCGGATTAAGAACCGAGTTGTGTTTTGTCTTATTACTCTCAGATTAAGAACTGAGTTGTCATTACATATATGCACGCCGGATTAAGAACCGAGTTGTGTTTTGTCTTATTACTCTCAGATTAAGAACTGAGTTGTCATTACATATATGCACGCCGGATTAAGAACCGAGTTGTGTTTTGTCTTATTAGTCTCAGATTAAGAACTGAGTTGTCATTACATATATGCACGCCGGATTAAGAACCGAGTGGTGTTTTCTGCTATTACTCTCAAATTAGGAACCGAGTTGCCATTGCATATATACACGCCGGATTAAGAACCGAGTTGTGTTGCCTATACATGATGTTAATAATATATTCTGTTCACAGGGTTTCCTGATAAGCACATTGTACCTGAATCTTGTGGTATCCACGGTAGTGTAACTAATGTGATATCCACAAGTAAAAATGAAGTGATTTCCGTCACTTAAAGTGTGAATCATAATTATAATGATTACTTTAATGTCTGCTATACATTTGTTACTTTGATTATTGTTTCTTAAGTAGTTCTGTTTATGCAATGTTGGCCTTAGGAGGCGGACCATGTGCATAAGACCTATTATTGTGATGCAGGTCTTTGGAGACGGGCCATCATGTGTTATATAGACTATCCTTGCGAGGTTAGTTCTGTTTCTGGTATTTGTGATGCAGGTCTTTGGAGACGGGCCATCATGTGTTATATAGACTATCCTTGCGAGGTTAGTTCTGTTTCTGGTATTTGTGATGCAGGTCTTTGGAGACGGACCATCATGTGTTATATAGACTATCCTTGCGAGGTTAGTTCTGTTCTGGTATTTGTGGTGCAGGTCTTTGGAGACGGGCCATCATGTGTTATATAGACTATCCTTGCGAGGTTAGTTCTGTTCTGGTATTTGTGGTGTAGGTCTTTACAGACGCCATCATGTGTTATATAGACTATCCTTGCGAGGTTAGTTCTGTTCTGGTATTTGTGGTGCAGGTCTTTGGAGACGGGCCATCATGTGTTATATAGACTATCCTTGCGAGGTTAGTTCTGTTCTGGTATTTGTGGTGCAGGTCTTTGGAGACGGGCCATCATGTGTTATATAGACTATCCTTGCGAGGTTAGTTCTGTTTCTGGTATTTGTGATGCAGGTCTTTGGAGACGGACCATCATGTGTTATATAGACTATCCTTGCGAGGTTAGTTCTGTTCTGGTATTTGTGGTGTAGGTCTTTACAGACGCCATCATGTGTTATATAGACTATCCTTAAGAGGATTGGTCTGTTTTTGTTATTTGTGATGTAGGTCTTTACAGACTCCATCATGTGTTATATAGACTATCCTTAAGAGGATTGGTCTGTTTTTGTTATTTGTGGTGAAGGTCTTTACAGACGCCATCATGTGTTATATAGACTATCCTTAAGAGGATTGGTCTATTTCTATTATTTGTGATGTAGGTCTTTACAGACGCCATCATGTGTTATATAGACTATCCTTAAGAGGATTGGTCTGTTTTTGTTATTTGTGATGTAGGTCTTTACAGACGCCATCATGTGTTATATAGACTATCCTTAAGAGGATTGGTCTGTTTTTGTTATTTGTGATGTAGGTCTTTACAGACGCCATCATGTGTTATATAGACTATCCTTAAGAGGATTGGTCTATTTCTATTATTTGTGATGTAGGTCTTACAGACGCCATCATGTGCTATGTAGTCTATCCTTAAGAGGATTGTTCTGCTTCTGTTATTTGTGATGAAGGTCTTCAGAGATGCCATCATGTGTTACATAGACTTTCCTTAAGAGGATTGTTCTGTTTCTGTTATTTGTGATGTAGGTCTTCACAGACGCCATCATATGTTATATAGACTACCCTTACGAGGCTAGTTCTGTTCTGTTATCTGTGATGTAGGTCTTACAGACGCCATCATGTGTTATATAGACTATCCTTAAGAGGATTGGTCTGCTTCTGTTATTTGTGATGTAGGTCTTACAGACGCCATCATGTGCTATATAGTCTATCCTTAAGAGGATTGTTCTGCTTCTGTTATTTGTGATGAAGGTCTTCAGAGATGCCGTCATGTGTTATATAGTCCTTAAGAGGTATATCCTTAAGAGGTTAGCTTGAGACCTTGTTTGTCAAAAGCATGTTTTATGACCTTAAAGAGTTGTGATCTCAAGGTTACCTTGAAAGGGTTGCTTGCACTAATACTTTCCAGAGGTTGCTGGTGGAATTACGGTTTCCAATAGAGTGCATGCTACAGGCTGCGCGACAACCTTGTCATGAAGGGCCAACGTCTGCGGTCGTTGCGCCGCCAGCCTCGAAAGCAGCCGTATCACCGTGGCTTGCGTATGAAGCTTTGATATGGTAATGTTTGTTGTCTTATAGCAAAATTGGTGGCTAGTACACATTTGATTATTACCTTTTATTAATTTTATCATGTTGATAGATAAATAATTAGCAGTTGTTAAAGGTCCTGCCAAGGAGCAGCCATGTATTCTGCTTAATATATTTTCATAAAAAAAGATTACATGACAATATTTTCTAATATCTTCATTGTCATTGTTTATTACTAAATTATTTTACGGCTATGTAAGCCGGATCTGTATTTGAGAGCATCGACTATGCCAATTGTACATTAATTTCTCGTAACCTTATCATGTTACTTGAACGACAGTTGTGTTGTACTGATTCTATCACCTACTGGCTTAGTTCCAAGAAAAAATTATCACGTTCTCGTTACATTAAGGAACTTAGTATTTCCCATGTATGTTACAGAGCTTTTTAATAAGAGCTTTCTTGCTGCTTGCTGTGTTAGAAGGCGGCTATGCTCACACATGGAGTGTGTCATGTTCACCTCTCACGAGTTTGATGTACGCGTTGTTGCGCGTGCGGGGAGCTTCACAGCCTACAGTGACGGAGCCAACTGTGAGTTTGTTCCATGTATTTGCTATTTTAACAACGCCAATCATCATTGTTATATTTAGCGGTTAGTTTGGAATGCACCGCTCACGTAAGGTCTTACTTAGAACATAATACTTGCCTGAAATGAAATGTATTGATGGGTAAAGATATTTACAAGCAAATATTGGGTGGTGCTTTGTACACCGGTAATTACCTGCCCGCCGCTATATGTCATATATTTTACATAATTAATTTGACTAATATATAGTATCGATCATGGCGGTAAAACATGTAGTTTTCGTACCATTGGCACCTTAATAGTTTTAAAGCCTTACTGGCCGTGGAATTGTTAAAAAAAAATGATCTGACTTACTTGTACTAGGCTAGTCTGGTCATGCAATCTTGAGTTAGTTATGTCATACTCTGATTCGACTATAAAATGAGACAAATTACATATCTTGGTGTAAGTTAGCCTTAAACTACACCGGCCGTTTCCAACGGTACTCGAGTTAATCACTTCAAAGGACCAGGGCCTGAGTGTATAGCTGGAGTATACAAAGTTCTTGTTCACTCCGCAGAAAAGAAAAGAACAAATGAACAGATGAAGTCTACCGACATCAGTTGGAGGCGCAGCCTGCTTCGGCTGTGTTGACTGCGGCAGTCATCAGTAGCAGCATGGATAGCAGAGACCTTCGGGACGAAAGGTCAAGGTCAGAATGGTCGAGTATAAGGACATCACTAGTCGAACGTCCCCTTCACTAGCATCGCTTTCAAAAATGGCGGCAGACGGACTCAGAGCGTCACTTGAAGATAGCTTGTCATTGAACTTGTATTTTGAGATTCCGTTTAATAAACTGTATAATTAATAGTGGTATCCTGGTGTTTTTACTCTAACAGTAAATAATAGACTATTAAGCATATGACGGAAAGTGTAAAATCTGAGGATTATATAATGTCATATGGCCTTTTATACGGGCTGTGATTACGACGCTAATTAAAACTTCTCCGTCTATTCTAATCACGCCGCAGTTTTATAATTATGACATACATATTTAACTGATTAGAGCGAGCTTTTGACTGAGATTACTTGTCTCTGTTAAACTTGTCTCTGTAGGTAACTAAAAACCTCAATTAATAACGTGAAGCACTCTTACTATAATGAAATGATTCCGCGCTCCGAGACCCGTCGGACATAGTAACTAAGCACTAAGTTGCGTGCAAGACACCTAAGCGATAGGTACCAAGACCAAGGTCTAAAGGACACGCAACATAATTATCTCTATGTGATAATTACAGGTATCAATCATTCGTCATGTCTATTACTGGCATCTCTGTCTGTCATTTAGAACAGATACGTAGTTGTTAAACGTAACGTGTCAGCTTTACTTCACTGCAATTTCAATCGGGATTTATTACCTGAAACAAAAAAGATCATATTTTTATTGTTTACTGGAAATAATATTAAGGTTAAAAAGTTAAATAAGCTGTGACTTCCGCACCATTAGTTATTTAGTCGTATAGCGTGATTTACGCGCGTACGATTAACCATTATTACACTGTACACGTGTAAGGGGACTATATGGATTGTAGATTGACATTTTAAAATCGATCGATCGGAATAGCTTCTAACCTACCCATCCCACAAAGCATAACTTTTCAAGAAAATTTGGAACGTGTTTTCTTAAAAAGTAATTTAAGGGTATCTGGGAGACTAAAGGTTAAAGTAAAATGCACGGGTAGGCATCTAACGTAACTATAAACTTCTCTTATTGTCGTGTTTTGTTACTTCTTCTTATAGTATGCAGCCATTACTTAGTTAGTGCGGTGACAAATGACCCCAACATTGACATTTTGCCATACATTGCTTGTCCAACAAGTACATAATTATCGACGCTGAGTACCAATCTTACTTATTGACCAAAAAGTGTTCACAAAACTGTCAGTGTCAATGTCACTGTGGCGAAACAGGCCACGTATATAACTACGACTGAGTTTATTCACTGGCATAACATAATTACAGTTTAACAAGCACGAGCCAATAGCATTAGCTAGTCGGTTACTTGACAGGCCATAATACAAATAGCTTTTTAATACCAAGCTTGAGTGACGTCACCATGGCAATAGTTGAGCAAGAGCGCGCGGAGACGAGTTCTCGTGCCAAGTTTGCCCATAATGACGAACATTATCGATCATGTTCCTAGCTGCTAACGTCATTATGGTTTGAGGCTATGGTTAAGCCAGTTTCAGGCCGAGTGTTCTCACAGCTGCCGAGTCGATCACGGTAACACTGACTACTAGCAGGGGCGGCTCACTCCGCGATCCTTTCGCCGCGCTACAAGTACATGCCGGCGGCCGCGAGTTCGCGGCCCATTCAGCGGCGACGACCTTCGCGCGGCGCAATAGAATTCAATGTCGTCTGCACGCGTGCGGTTCGTTTGTTAATGTAGGTAAGAATTTAGAATGGCGGCGTTTTGTGAACATCAAAGGAGTGAGCCTTCTGTACTTGTACTATTATATATTCTGTGCTACTAGTAGTACTCTAGTATGACTGTGCTCCAAGATCCATCAAGAGTTTTTATTAACGAGGATCCCTAGACCCGTGTCACGTGTCTACATGTTTTTTTTTCAGACCGCACTTTTAATTCGTAGCACGGCACCACCTACAAAGTTCGGAAATCATCAATGTTTCAATCTAACAATAATGAATAGGAATTTTTTTTTCTACAATAATCTATTTGCAAGATCGAATACAGCTCCTGGTTCGTAATCGTTGGACTCGTGTAAAACAACTCAAATAACGTGTTAAGGCGCATAGGCACGTGAACGAAACCGACACCAGCATTTATGGAAATTCTCTCTTATAAATAAATATCAGTGCCACCATAAATCACGCCACGCTGTTTAATTAAAGGTCAAAGTTTTTATTACCGTTTGAGGAAGGCTAGCTACAAATGTAAGTACATTTACTTTAGTGAGGAAGCAAATCATCCAGTTAAGTTGATTCATATCATGGCTATACGAGACTTGCTTATCGTCAAACGTCATTAATGTGAATGTACTTAATTATCTTTAATAGCATAATCTTGTTCACATGCATCGACACGATACCATCTATGAAAAGAAATGAGATATCAGATTGTGTGAATATTCATGTTGACCTTCTCTAACCTTTTAAATACAACCTTTTTTTTTTTTTTTTTTTTTCACGGAGTGGGAATGCTGTTGCGCACGCTGTGTGGGACTCGCCGTTGCTTTCCCTTCTCCTGACGAGAAGGGGAGAAACGGCCCTACCCACTAAACCCACTCCGGCATTTCACCCTCTTTCCGTTGTGAGAGCGCACTGGGTTCGGAACGTTTCACTTCACCACTGCGCTCTCCGGTAGCCCTGACCAGGGCACCCGCATCGTAAAGGAGGATCGGAAACGCTTGATCCCCCTTCCCGGCATCACATATGGGGCATGGCCCCTCTAGGGCTCGAGGCGAGCGTACGCTCTCCGCCTTCGACCCTGCCGCTTTCGTCGTAGCGGAGGAGCGTCAACAGCTGCCTCTCGCTCTCTCTCTGCTTCCTCCTTCCGCGACATGACTGCTTCGCAGAAGGAGGCCACCGCCTTCCATTTTCTCTCGCTACCCAGCATAGTCTCTACTACGCCGCGTAGCGAGAGGTCCGCCGCTCCCGTCTCTGCCCTGAGGGTAGCTCTTTCCACGGCCCAACGAGTGCACTCTTCCAGAGTGTGTTGGGCCGTGTCGTCCGCCACACCGCACTCGTGGCACTGAGGCCGCGGTTCTCTCTGTATTTTATGCAGATAGTGTCCGAAACACCCGTGTCCGGACACTATCTGCGTGACCCGATAAGTCAGGGCGCCCTTCCTCCGATCAACCCACCTGTCCATTACTGGGAGAATAGTAGGGTATGCAAACCGGTTAACCGGTTAACCGAAAAACCGGTTAACCGAGACTTTTTGGCCTCGGTTAAAAACCGGTTTTCAAAGTCTCTAACCGGTTAATAACCGAAACTATATTTATTTCCCAAAATGACCAAATTAGGCATAAAAAAGGGTCAAAAGTACGTAATTCTTCAATGTTTTGTAACAATAAAGATTTATTTATTACTTTTCATTGACAACATTACGCACCTGCACTGAATTTCTTAAAGAAGTCATAGTGTAATCATGACTTTATAATCTAACTAAATTAAAAGATTAAACAATAATCCCGAGTCCACTCAAATATACATTTTATACAGTAGAGTCCGGTTAGTATTACGACTCCGCATATACCTAACGTCCGACCGCTTACAATAACCGAATAACGCAAGCACAGGTATTTGTTTAGTTTTCATACATATGTGATATTATGAAAGTACATCCGTTTATTACGACTCCGGTTTTAACGACCAACCGCGTTTTACGACGTAATTTTACGGAAAATCCGTCCGTCAAGTCCGGTTACAACGACGAGCGACAACGTTTTTACTAGTAAATTGAGGAAACAAAGCTATTTCCGCCCATATCACGGCCCCCTGTCTTGCCTACAAGTTTTAAGATGAGATTGTGGCCATGTGACTTTTTGGAGCATTGGTTTTAATAATTTTAACAATTTGTTCGCTTCCAGTCTAATCTTATGAGCTAAATAGAACCCACTTTTTATTTTTCGATTGCGTATAAACTAGTTTTACTTAATAAAAAAATAGATTGTCATATTAATTACGTAAATCGAGGTTCAAGGAATGCGGCTATTTATTATTACGAAATACGACAGTAATTTGCCGGTGATGAGCAAGCACGCAACACGCATACTAAAAAATGATAAATCTTTAAACCGAAATGATTTTTTTTGTACGACGTAATATCAGCGGTCCCTTGGGCGTCGTTATAACCGGACTCTACTGTATATTTCAAATTATATTGTTAAAATAAAGGGAAAATGTAGAATTTGGTTTTCTTACGTTAATTCCTTGTATTACTGGTGTCTCTGGGAGCTGTAGACCTCCGCGACATGGTTATAGAAAACGCACAACTGACAAATATTTAATTCGTAAAGTGATTATCACAGTAAACAGTAACGACAGTTTTAAGCGTCATATACGCTATAGGCACTCAAGTCCTTTATGGCAACTTCTGCATTAAATTTTACAAATTTTCAAAAAACTGGATAAAAATGATCTTCATCGTGCAAGTAATACCTGCTACGATATCATAAACAACAGAATTCTTGAAGGTAATGGTAATATTATTGCGTAGTACGGTAATTTACTAAAAATCCGCAAAACCGGTTAAAAACCGGTTAACCGGTTTTGAAGGTATAGGTTCGGTTATTAACCGGTTTTTAAAGTTAACCGGTTTTTGCAAACCCTAGAGAATAGCCTCTATAGTTCGGGTTCCATAGTGGCTATCCTCCAAGGTAACCCTCCACCTCTGACGCAGGCGCTCCGCGGCTGCTCTTGACGTTCTTTCGGCCTCCTCCGCGTCCGGGAGCTCGTCACGCCCTCTGGCTTCTGCCCTCAGTCGGTATCTCTCCGCTAGTACCTCTGCCTCCAACTCCCAGGGTGGAGTGCTGGCGAGGAGGCATACCGCTGCGTAAGAGGTAGTACGGTAGGCCCTCACCATCCGCTGAGCTACGAACTTCTGGGGCCGCCGGAGTAATACCTTTGCGCGTCTTGTCAGGTGTCCAGACCAAATCGGTGCACCATAGAGCGCCATACTCCGGACGACTCCTGCGTATAACCGCCTACATGGAGCATTCGGCCCCCCCAGATTAGGCAGTAGGCGACCCAAGGCCGAAGCAGCACCTACAAGACGGGGAGTCAGCCTAGCAAAATGCTCCTCGAAGGTCCACTTCCTATCCAGGACAAGGCCCAGGTACTTAATGTGGGCTCTGACCTGGACAGACTCACCTCCCACCCTGACTGAAGTGCCCTCCGGCAACTGTCCCCACCCTCTCGTCCGTCCGAGGACCATGGCCTCGGTCTTTGGCAGGGCGACTCGTAGCCCCAGGAGTTTTATGCGTTGCACCGTAAGCTCGGTCGCCACCGCCGCCCTCCTGAGTAGCTCGTCCAGCTACCACACCACCACCACCACCACCTACAAAGTTCGGAAATCATCAATGTTTCAATCTAACAATAATGAATAGGAATTTTTTTTTCTACAATAATCTATTTGCAAGATCGAATACAGCTCCTGGTTCGTAATCGTTGGACTCGTGTAAAACAACTCAAATAACGTGTTAAGGCGCATAGGCACGTGAACGAAACCGACACCAGCATTTATGGAAATTCTCTCTTATAAATAAATATCAGTGCCACCATAAATCACGCCACGCTGTTTAATTAAAGGTCAAAGTTTTTATTACCGTTTGAGGAAGGCTAGCTACAAATGTAAGTACATTTACTTTAGTGAGGAAGCAAATCATCCAGTTAAGTTGATTCATATCATGGCTATACGAGACTTGCTTATCGTCAAACGTCATTAATGTGAATGTACTTAATTATCTTTAATAGCATAATCTTGTTCACATGCATCGACACGATACCATCTATGAAAAGAAATGAGATATCAGATTGTGTGAATATTCATGTTGACCTTCTCTAACCTTTTAAATACAACCTGCACTTACAAATACAGTTAGTCGTTGCATCAGTATTAAGTTATCCGTATATAATCGACCAATAAATAAAATTGTATATGGAAGAGTAAGAGTATTCAACGCAAGGTGGTATCGATTGGTACTTTGATAAGCACGATTAGACCATCACTTTTCGCTTTTAGTGGTTTGACATTTTATCGAAACTTTGCTTTCGAATTGTAAATTTCTTCATTTTATACCGACAATGGTGACAATACATTCAACACGTTTTTTTTATAAGCATGATAAGTAACTTATGAAAATTAGTACCCGGTGCATATCTTTGTTACATAGGTTTTTAGTTTCATACAAAATTAATTTTGTTTGTGAGCCCCTTAGTACTGAAACTGAAATGTGATTCACAAATATATGTCTCTCATGTTCATTAGTTAAAGAGAACATGATTAAAATAAAATTATATAACCGTTACGCGGGCAATTTATTAGTGAAGCACATTTCTATCACCGTCGATAGGTTATTAATATTGATGGAGCGGCCTCGGCAGTCGTGTATGAATATTTAAGGGCAACGTCGATAGTGCCTTGCCTCGCTTGGCATTTCTTAGATGCCTCGTGTCATGGCGGACGCTCGTTTAACTTTGTCAAGGCAAATACACTTTCCGCTAGGTATCACTTGCGTTAAGAAAATATTCACGTTTACATGAAAGACTTCTGAACTCTTTAAAAGCGCCGAGAAATAACGAGAGTTGTTAGCCGGTATATACGAAGTTTGCACATCTTACGGGAAAACACGTAAGCATATTTTTTGTTTACTTCAGAAAGTAATGATGCGTAGACTCTGGTTCAATTTGGAAACACTTTTACTGCGTGTAGCAAATTCAGCTTTTGCTGTCTCATCATCTTCGTGTACGTACTTTTCAGAAACAAAATGTCGATACAAAATTGAAATAGACTTTAATCAACAATGCAATCATGAGATACTTTCTGAAAAACACAAGATGACAAGATGGTAACAACAGAACTCTGTACTTACGCGGTATTTTAAATATCATCACTACTTTTAAAAAAACTTGTATTTTCGTCTGTCAATGAAAAGAAAATTGTAGTAAGTATGTATGGAATGCATATAGACTTACTGCGTTTTAACTTTGAGGAACAACGTGAGATACGAGATTATTTAAAAGTAGTGACGATATATCGCTTTTAGATTGCTGCATTTCTGAGAAGAAGCTACTATATTTGCCGTGATAATTATATTCGGTTAAGTTTAACGTAGTATTACATATTTCGATCGTTAGAAAAAATAGACATATCATATTGTACTCGCTTAACAACCGAGCTCAAAACGTCACCACATCAACACAATATGTTTTCCACAAATCCACAAATCATGTAAAAATATAAAAATAATTGCTAAACAAATAAGTCCTGACCACAATACAATTTACCGTATTTGGCCCTCATTTGTTTGACGCCTGTTTATTTATAAAACATCTGGCTATAAGCGTGTCGAAATAAAACGTTACTATTTACAAATTGAAATGTCCAAACTAAATAAACACAGCGGTATTTAGGTCTACCACATAGCATTCATATTTTGTAGGAAAAAGAAGACAAACAGGTATAATTTGCATTGATTTCAAATGGATTTACACATGATCCCTGTCGATTGGCTTAAGTATCTGTATCTCCGATCTGGACCTTGGACCCCAACAATTTGGTAAAAACCCTAGGTGGTAACGAAGAACGGAGAACAGTTAAAATAAAGTTTTTTTGCAAAAAAATCATTTTTGGCACAAGCTTTTGTCGCCGACTGTACCTTTCTTTCAACAGTCATCTACTGCTCTCCGAGAAGTTTCTAAAATACCCTTACTCGTTTGGACAATGATCAGATGCTCCATCATCAAATCAGCTCTATGATACCCTAATATTGCATTATCACGTGATTTACATATGTGTGCAAAATTTCAGCTCAATCGGAAACCGGGAAGTGGGTCAAATTTAGCTTCTACGTTTTGACCCAAACATACTAACAAGGCAAGTTGAATAAAAGCTTGTAATAAAAATTATGAAATCCTTGCAATTTGAAGATATTAAATCGAGATCTGATATTTGGCTCTTACATTCTTATTCAATACTATAGCGGTCTGGGCCTCCCCTTCGCTTGGCTCTCATATCAAGCATAATTTGGCTTCATTTATCATTCTGTCGGTCCCCTTTGCCCTGTATTAGACGTAACTAGGTCCCCTTAAAAACATATTAGTCTAATATTTGCAATTTGTAATTTTATCTATTATCTCAATCGAGTTTAGGTTGCTTTCAGTCAGTTTCATAGCCGTTTACGATTTTGAAGATCACATTAGTAGTACCTCTGTCACGTATGAGAAGACGGCTCGGATACAGAAATTTAATGTCTTACAAGTGACGGAATGTTTCATTCGAACTTGGAAAAGTAATACTTACTTATATGTATAGTAATACTTCGTGTGGCCATGCTTTGAAAGCATTTATTTTGCAGTGCGTTACCACAATAGTAGCTCTTTCAACGTAGCTATTAGCTGGTCCACTCCTTTCTCTCGGATCGCAGTTCACATAGATCACGAAGCGAGGTCAGAGGTGATTACTGATCTCTATATTGCAAACAAACAATCCCCTTATTGGTAATATGTATAATGTAATAGATTTGTGTAGCATCAATATCACTAACGAGACTAATTGGGATTTGTACTTGTTCATTTATACATTAACCTATGATAAAGAGTACATTAAAAATATTTTGTCAAATTATAATACAACATATAGTGATGTGCATAATAGCATCTTATTTTTAACAGAACCGCTCTTACTTTTATAAACTCGTGCGCCTGCATGGGTTATAAAAAGTTTGACCGATAGTATTAGGTACATCTTGATATTCGAGACTTGAAATCTTTTACATTAGATACGAAGATGATAAACATGTTGTCGCTTTGGTACCACAACCAGTTCCAAGAAAGAAAATTTTGCATATTATTTGATTTAAATTTATAAATATTTATAAAAATTAACCCCCCTGTTTCATAAACGTACACTAAAGTTATCAAGCCGATAAAGTTCGTTTATCCCTTTCTATCACACCAGTACATCGGAAAGGGAAAAACGAACTTTATCAGCTTGATAACTTTAGTGTACGTTTATGAATAAGAGGGTTAGTCTATAACATACTAAGCCGGCGTTAGACAACAAGATTTAAAAAAATGTTTTATCACAAGAGTCAACACTAAGCTTGAACTTCTGAAGCATTATTTACCGACGCAAAGCAAACATATGTAACAGTTTCTTTGGAATTATCCAACTCCTTATACACTATGACACGATATACAAGTTCTTGTGTGGGTGGGTTACGTTACCGCAGTTCTTTAGAACAGCAGAGTCAGCAATGTCATAGGTTTTGAAGAACCAAATGTGTATTTCAACTCTTTATCTTCATATCACTATAACAAGTATAACCTGTGGGTA
Source organism: Leguminivora glycinivorella (assembly GCF_023078275.1). Classification (NCBI taxonomy): domain Eukaryota; kingdom Metazoa; phylum Arthropoda; class Insecta; order Lepidoptera; family Tortricidae; genus Leguminivora; species Leguminivora glycinivorella. The sequence continues at coordinate 8,113,519 of NC_062976.1, forward strand.
TAACGATTTTCTATTTTTAATTTTGAGGACATTTCAGACTTTTAACTGGTAAATTTATAACCTTTTTCGAATTGTATAAGTGTATAGCAAGATTAGCAAGCACTGGGTATATTCTGAGGTATACATAAAAAATGCTTTCGAAGTGAAGAGGTGACAGCTATTCTATTAAATGAGAGGCACATTAGAAAACCTTGTTTAGCTCTCCAACGTAGCGGCGCGGCGCAAACAAAACATTATATACCGCCAAATCGGAATCTCTAGTTCATTTTTATTATATTTGAAGCTGCGAATGGTTCCTATGCAAATACGTAAGTAAACGGGCGAGAACCTTAACTACAAGTTTGATGTTGATAAGTCCGGGTCAACGACCTTGCGCGCACGACTGACTAACTGGGATTTTCTTGTAACCGGCGAGATGACGGGAACAACACCTATTGACGATATTCTTCGATGACGAAACTGCGGTCGAGATGGCGCAGGAAAAATAATTTTGAAACATAAAAAGAAGGATTTTTTTCTCTTAATTTCTTAGAAAGAAGGAAGCGGTAACAATTTAAAAGGGCTTGAATTGTATTCTGCTAAACGATCCATCATGAGAAGCACAGATACCTAAGTTTTATTCTCACGTGTCTCATGTATTTTTCTTACAATATCTTATCGTTGACAGTTAATTTAGGCACTTTTTTAATTGCCTGTGTACCCAAAGTATAGAAACTTATGGAAGAGCGATAATTGACAATCATTCACAGTATTCATTGTGTGGTTAGAATGTAATATACTAAACCACGTTGCGCATTTTCAATTACCGTCAGTGGCGTATAAACAAAGGGCTGTAATCATGAACAAAGAATATTAAACGAAACAACGTCGAAGGTATTTCGGAATTTTAATATTGATTAAACATCGAACCAGCTGTAAAGTTCACTTCGCAAGGAATGCCTTTGGCAAATTCTCAAATACGGAGTTTAAATACTTGGAATTTCATTAAAGTTTAGTGCCCACAATGCAAACATCCGAGGCGGGCCCGCATTCAGTTAGCGTGTTCCAAATTAAAGCCTGGATGTGGGTAGTTACCTATTTGTGGCGAAACCTCCAATTCCATTATTAGTTATTACGCATTACGGCCCAGCCACGACAATGGTCTAAGCGCGACAGCGGTGAGCGGCGGCCATACATTGGAGCGAGACACAGCGATGGGATTTTTCATTCGCACGTATGGTTGCCGCTAGGGATTGCAATCCGGTCTGATTCCCAATCCGGCCGGATCCGGCCGGATTTCGGCCCTAATCCGGCGGATCCGGCCGGATCCGGCCGGATTGGCCTTGAGGACTAAAAGTACCCAAATAGTTCCTTTTTTTGCATGTTTTCACCATAATATAACAAGTATAATGGTATTTTGCATCACGATTAAAAAACCAACAGTTTAAAGGCCTAGAAATCAATTTTTTTACCAGTTAACAAGTAAATTTTACTATAATAATCAGTCGCAAATCAAATTATTTCGTTCTTTTGAAACGTTCATAAGATAACAAAATTATTATTTGTGTAACTTTTTACAGTAATACCTATAGAAATTGTAAGATACGATAAAGAGCGGACATTATAACAAACCTACAAACATACATGCATTATGAGATCAGTATTAAAAAAAACCTGTAATTGTGTTATTTTACATTTAACTTTACTCACATGAAAAGAACAAAAAAAAAAGTATCACAATCATATTAAGCATAACTATTAAAAGTCAGCGTTAACCTTTTCTCAGTCTGTATAAAAATATCCAAAATCGGTTAAGAAAAACTACAGTAACTGAATTAAAGTCAGCAAGAGTAGGTAATTGACCTTAGTATTATTTGCTATTGCTGAATCAACAATCTTAATACTGATTACCTTTTAAAAATGTTCATTTTTAAGCTTTGAATTTTATTATTCTCGTAGCAATATGCTCTCATACTTCTCATATTATGCTGAAAACATGTTGTTCTTCAAGTCCTACTGGTGTGCAAACCGGTTAACCGGTTAACCGAGACTTTTTGGCCGCTGTTAAAAACCGGTTTTTATAGTCTCTAACCGGTTAATAACCGAAACCGTATTTATTTCTCAAAATTTGGAAAATTAGGCATTAAAAGGTTCAAAAATACGTATTTATTTAATGTTTTGTAATAATAAAGATTTATTCATTACTTTTCATTGACAACATTATTATCTGTAATGTATTTATTTATCGTATAGCTTTTACACACTGATTAAAACTTATTATATGTAGTTACATTCTGTAATGATTTTATTTTAAAAATTAGTCCCGAGTCTACTCAATTATACATTTTATACAATACAGTAGAGTCCGGTTAGTATATTACGACTCCGCATAGACCTAACGTCCAACCTCTTACAACGACATAAGCACAGGTATTTATTTGGTTTTCGTATGTGATAGTATGAAAGTACAACCGTTTATTACGACTCCGATTTTAACGACCAGCCGCTTTTTACGACACATTTTACACAGAATCCGTCCGTCAAGTTCGGTTGCAACGACGAGCGACAACGTTTTTAGTTTTACTAGTAAATTGAGGAAACAAAGCTACTTCCACCGAGCACGGCCCCCTGTCTTGCCTACAACAAGTAGCAAGATTACATTGTGGCCATGTAACTTTTTGAAGTATTGCTTTTAAAATTTTAACAATTTGTTCGCCTCGGGTTCGCGTAAGCTAAATAGAACCCAATTTGTATTTTTCGATTGCGTGTAAACTAGCTTTACTTAAAAATGATGAGCAAGCACGCATACTAAAAAGGACTTTTTTAACTAAACAAGTCACAATAAAATAAGGTATTAATACTATGATAATAATACCCTGTAAATAAACCTATTCATTGAAATGTTTTAGTAATAGAGATGTAGATATTACTTTTAATTAAAAGAAATGAAATTCGTTTTGTACGACATCCGGTTAGTACGACACGACGTAATATCAGCGGTCCCTTGAGCGTCGTTGTAACCGGAGTCTACCGTATATTTCAAACTATATTTTTTTAAAGAAAGGTAAAATGGAGATCTTGGTTTTCTTACATCAATTGCTTGTATTACTAGGGGCTCTGGGAGCTGTAGACATGCCTAGAAAACGCAAAACTGACGAATCACATTCAAACCACACAAGCCTATTCTAGCAATATCCGCATTTACCAAATTTCCAAAAACTGGAATTAACTGGATAAAAATGATCTTCATCGTGCAAGTAATACCTGCTACGATATCATCAACATCAGAATTCTTAAAGGTAATTGTAATTATTGCGTAGTACGGCCATTTACTAAAAATCCTCAAAACCGGTTAATAACCGGTTAACCGGTTTTGAAGGAAAAGTCTCGGTTATTAACCGGTTTTTGCATACCCTAAGTCCTACGTCACCACAGAGGTGCAAAGGGCCTTCACGAACTCGCACCACGCCTTCCTATCTTCAGCTACCCTCGTGGTCTCGCTCCAGCTCGACCCGGTCGCTCGTAGTCCATCCTCAACGGACCGCTTCCATGACTTTCCAGGGCGATCGGAGCCACGACTTGCATTTTCAGTTTTCAGCCGAAAGCAATGGTTGCGATATTTCGTTCCCCTCTTTGAATAATGTGCCATCCATGTTCCTTTTTGTGTCGCGGTTAGCTGCCATGTACTCCATATGTCTTGATTTCGGATAACCGGATCCGGTGGCATGAAAAAAGCACCGGATCCGGCCGGATTACCGGATCCGCCGGACCGGATTGCAATCCCTAGTTGCCGCTCGCCGCTGTCGCGCTTAGACCAATGTCGTGGCCGGGCCGTTAGTGAAATGAACAAGAGCCAGAGATAAGAGAGATGTGTCCTTGAAAAACTATTACTGCTAAAAGGTATCGGGCAAAAGACCTTAAGATAACGTGCAACAATATGATCTTGCGTAAATTCGTGAATTACTCATAATTGGTAAATTGATTAATGAATTACTCATACTTCTAGTGACAATCTCACTATAAGCTGGGCAATATGCGGAGCAATCGAAATCATCGCTGCGATGATTTCGATTGCTCCTACGCTTTAAATCTGTTTAGACCATAGATTTATATATATTAAGCTAGATTGAGTTGTTAGACCAAAAAGTGTGTCCACATGAGAGGGTAAAGTTGGGGCTGGTTTCCCTCTCGCACTTATTGGCACTGTCAAAATCATTTGAATGACGTCATCGCTGTCATTATTTGGGGATACCAGTCAATATTCAAAGTTACTACCAAATCTACTAATACCGAATTAAAGTTTTTTTTTGAATTGTGCAAATCTTTAGTTTTTGCCTTCATAATAATGACTTACCAATTCGTTACAAGGTATTAATATCCTTGCCTCGATATAATAAAGTTAAGTAAATAGAAAAAATAATTTAATTGGTAAAGTTTATAAACTTAGTTATCATACAGGTGCGGAGAAAATACTACTAATATAGTAATCTCTCGATTTAACACTGGTCACACGTGTATATATTATCTAGGTTAGGAGAGTGGGACACCAGCCCCAACTTTGACCCTCTCATGTGGACACACTTTTAATAGTCTGATGAGAACGCCTTTCTGCACCGGTGATAAAGTTCAATTTAGTATGGCAAAATAAGTGTGAGCTCAGTCCCTATTGAAAGTCCATGGTTTAGACACGTTTTTTTTTCCTGTATTTCGCAAGTATTATTTAGGCACTAAGCAAAGCCTAATACATACTTTAAGTTTACAGTCCCCTCTTGAAGGAAGAACTAGTATAATCGGTATTCAATATCTAGTCTCACGCTAACTGACATCGGAAACACTCTCACTGGCGTGTGACAGAGGCCCTACAAGGAAACCACGACCCATTTAGATAACTACCGCATACTGCAATATAACAAGTAGGTAAAGTAAGCAAACACTACTACAGTCAAGCTACTGTATGTTATGTTACTTGTATCCTATCCTCCACAGTCCTCGTGTACGACTTTTTATACATATTCCAAAATGTATTTTGAACTTTTATTGAGTAACCAAAGGTTCTTAATTCAATAACAAAACAAATGCTTCGAGGACTCAGGAGGCTATGTATGTATTCTAATTGTTTACTTGTTCTATCATACCATTAGTTCCATTCCATTGTAATTATTAGGCAATTGTTTTCCCAATAGTTTTAATAATAAAATAAAGTAAATAGAGTGGATTGAGTTTTTTTTTCCTGTATTTCGCAAGTATTATTTAGGCACTAAGCAAAGCCTAATACATACTTTAAGTTTACAGTCCCCTCTTGAAGGAAGAACTAGTATAATCGGTATTCAATATCTATGTCTCACGCTAACTGACATCGGAAACACTCTCACTGGCGTGTGACAGAGGCCCTACAAGGAAACCACGACCCATTTAGATAACTACCGCATACTGCAATATAACAAGTAGGTAAAGTAAGCAAACACTACTACAGTCAAGCTACTGTATGTTATGTCACTTGTATCCTATCCTCCTCAGTCCTCGTGTACGACTTTTTATACATATTCCAAAATTTATTTTGAACTTTTATTGAGTAACAAAAGGTTCTTAATTCAATAACAAAACAAATGCTTCGAGGACTCAGGAGGCTATGTATGTATTCTAATTGTTTACTTGTTTTATCATACCATTAGTTCCATTCCATTGTACTAAGGCAATTGTTTTCCCAATAGTTTCAATAATAAAATAAAGTAAATAGAGTGGATTGAGTTTTAATGAAACTATAAATCGTACGTGTACCTAGTCATTAAATAGATTAAACTGGACATTGTTTAAAATGTAAGCAAGCACTCCAGAATTCTAAAAAGAGTCCAATTAGTTATATTCATTAAGTTAGTGGGAGCTTTTAATGGAATACTGATAAGCAGTATAAAAATTGAGTTAATTTTATCAGGGACATAAGTACTGACAATAACCAAACCAAACCATCGTATACCGATCCGTAATAAACACCGGCTAACAAAGTGCCGATATATAGGTACCTACGTAGAGTTATTTTTGAAATGCCAATAAGTATAGGCAGGGTTTTTATCTGCCCGTCTACTTACTGCCTCGGCCGCTTCTCTTAATTGCCAATTACCGATTGCTTTGATCCTATTTATTGTTTCGGATCCGGATCGGCCCTTTATTATCCAAAGAACGTTTACTGCCCATAATTCGGTTTCCCAACAGGTACTCGTAAAAAATAGCAATAAAAATAAATCAGAAAACGGAGTAGCTACTCCGTCTACGTAATTGTACAATCAATAACAGACTATGTAGTACAAGATGCGCTATTAAACTCTATTACTGGCACGCTTGGTAAATATGTTATTAGCGGCCCTGCACTGCGGTAGGTAGGTGTGACGGCTACTTTTCCACTTAAATATTCGTAAGAATTACCTGATGTTATACGAACTTTAACATAACTCAGACAATGGCCGTCGCTATTGAGGTCAAATGGAATACTGTCTAGATTATGTAAATCGACCTAGGTGTTAGAACTCCATAGTGCCGAGGCGATAGTTTCTACACGCTATCTCTAGCTAACACTTCATAAAAAGGAACAAGACAGCTGTTTCCGCGTCATTTTGTATTTTGACACGTAACCTAAGTAGAAGTTGACGTGTAATTCCCCGCTTATCTGCGTAGCGGAATTTATGACCGACATTTTTCTAAGAAAACGCGTCAAAATTGTTGACATAGACACAACAACAAGATAAAAGCAGATTGACCTGTTTAATTAATTATTGCCATTTTTCAGGAGGACAGTGGTTGATTTCCCACAGGATCTCTGACTATCGCTGCCATCTACTGTCACGATGACTTCCGAAAACGTCACAACTCACGCAACGTTAGGAGATATTCCTAGAACATGAGCGAGTATAAAGCTAAGAAAATACCGGTGCCTTGTGATCCGTAAGAACTATACGAATCGGAGGGCGTCTGTACTGTGGTTTGCCTGAATCAAATCGTGATACGCTTGAGCAATAGGAGGAAACGGCTAACGCTCAACGCACGAAGCGCCCAACTCGCTCGGAATAACAATCGCACCGTGGGAACCTGGCTTAAACGATTCTTATGAAAGCCGAGGATGTTTCACCTAAAGCTAAATAACCTCACTAAGTAGTCGCTGCATAATAATAAACAGACCGTGTGAATTGATAACGGTTGTTGCGTCAGGCTGCTGACATGCCGCGTGACGCGATCCCAAACTGAATCGGTTGTGTAATCTTTTATTCTGTGCAAAGAGGAAGTTTACATGCAATTAAATGGCATGTAATGAAATGCTGGGAATTCTCCGTTGAGAGTTATTTTGCACCAGAGATGTGGGATAGCCGAGTTGCGGGGTCAAAACTGAGCTTGGAAACCCGTTTCCACCTGCAATATTACCGCTAAGCAATATTTAATGTTTATTGCTCCATACCAAAAAGGTCCAAAAGGAACTTGCATTTAACAACAGTTAAGATTATGAGGTGCATTTCAATTTAGGTTCTTTTTGTTTAAACATTTAACGTGTGTCTCCTTCATGACTTGGCACCCATATTAATTTGACTCTTACTTACTATTCGGAAGTCAAAGTGAGCGCAATATTAACTACCTATACAATACTTAATTTACTTCAACTTTCATATAACTATTATATCCTAATAGGAAGCTAAGGCCTCCAAGCGGCACCACAATCATACACAAGCTTTTTTAGAAAGCAGCCAGAGGCTTCCTTTGTTTCATACGAGTCAGAGTCAAAGCACTAAAACAACATTGACGAGAGACGTTCAAAGCTGTAACGGATTAGCGATCGGCGATAAAGATTGCATACAAAGTGCAGTCGACGCAGACGTGCAATACCCCCGGAGGATGTTGAACCTGCCCTGCCGCCGGACGACGTGAGCCCTTATGACAATGCGGCGAGCGAAATTGGTAGTTAATAAAACGAGATGGGCGAAATGCATGATATTTTAAGGAACCTTTAGGTATAGAGCGCCACATTTTGATCTGAAGATTTGAAATAAAAGCACGTCAGGTATTTTTTCCAACAATGTCATAATAAAAGATAAGAATTTCAAGGAACCCCGGGGGGTTTAACTAAAGCAACTTTTGGTATGTTTTGCTTCAGTAATTTTTCACCTTATTTATATATTATGTTTGTACTTATTAACCCCCAACGCAAAAACGACGGGGTGTTATAAGTTTTATTGACGTGTCTGTCTGTTTGTGTGTGTCTGTGGTATTGTAGCTCCCGAATGGATGAACCAATTTAGATTTAGTATTTTTTTGTTTAAAAGCTGAATTAGTCGGGAGTGTTTTTAGCCATGTTTCATGAAAAGTGATACACTATGTCGGGTATTTAAAAAAAAATTGTGGTTAGGTTATTTGGTGCAAGTCTCATATTTACAGGACTGCATTTAGGTAAAAACCAAAACCTTCTTTAAACATGGACAGACTACCATAAGACCATAACATCTCTCAATTGCCACTGAATTACCAGATAGAAACTTTATTGTTAAAAATTATCATGACAAAAAAACAGAACTTAAAATGTAAATACAGTTACAATTTCTAACTAATAAAATTTTTGTCAAGATAGTTGCAAAAAGGCACCAACTTAGTCTGTGATGTCGCAGCACTGATATTCTGCCAATGAGAGGTTCATCACCTTATTACAGCTATATCTCATTACTGGCCTATAATCATATTTGAATCATTGTCCATTGTTTTTGTTTTTTTGCATTTGATACTAAGCAATTCATTTTTATTTTTTCTAATTCAATTGGTCTTTCCTAGCTCACATTTCTTGTATGACAGTACACTAGAAATAACCAAAGCAAGAGATATAAGTAGAGTTAATCCAAGCAATTAAAATGTTCTAAATTTATAACATACTAACTATCAGTGGCAGCTGGTGAAAATTTATACTAGGCAACACTGAGTAAAAAAAAACCTACCTTAACATTTAGGTACTTTACTAGTAATCAATTTTAGGCAAGCCGGTGGGAATCGGCTTGTATGGACCAGCCACTGCTGCTAACTATACAACTACTATTTACTTGATATATATTTATATTACATAAATATAATATAGACATATAGACAATAATATAGACTAATATAAATAATATAGACAATAAATACAATACAATACAATACAATTATTTAGCTGAGCCACTGCAGTAAACTCAGACATACAGCGGTAATAGGCGAGTTTCCTATACTTAAAATATTTTATACAGTCCACGAAATAAAGCACCACATAATTAGATGAAAAATATGGACAGTAGTTATTGTTTAAACATAATTTCTCTTTAATAAGTCAAAGAGAAAGATATAAAGTAAATGAATTGACCGTGACGTCACTCCTCAGTATTTCATAGTAATTCCATATTAGCAAATTGTTTTGACAGTTAAAAAGAAGCTGATTTGTCTAGTAGGAAACTAGCCTAATGTTACTAGTTTACTTACTGCTTACTGCTAGCCTTTCTCCGCAGACGTTTAGTCTGGTTGCCTTTGGCATAGGCCTCTCCCATATTTCTCCATGTTTCTCTGTCTAGAGCTTGTCTTCTCCACAAGGCTCCAGCTACCTTTCTGAATTCATTTTCCCATCTCATTTTTTGTCCACCATCCTTCCTTTTGCCATCTCTTGGGTACCATGATGTTATGTCCTTAGACCATTTTTCTCTTTTATCTCGGAGCATGTGGCCAGTCCATTTCCATTTTAGTTGCTTCATTGTCTGATTTACGTCAGTTATCTTTGTTCTTTTTCTAATGGTATCCAACTTTATTCTATCTTTAAGTTTTATATGCAACATGCTTCTTTCCATGCTATTTTGGCAAACTTGGAGAGCTCGCCTTTCCTTGTCCGTTAGTGCCCAAGTTTGTTATTGGTTTACTGGCAATTGAATCACTCTTTGGTTAATTTTATTTTGTACCCGCTTGTTAATCATGATTGTAACCTATATTAATTACAACAGGTCTAAACCCTGGCAATGGGCTAAATTTTCGAAGCACTCTGCGATAATCAAAATTTAGCTACCTGCCTGTGCATCACTTAAATATCCTTATAACTCCTGGAACCATTTTAATTTTTTTGACTTCCGGAACCTTGTGCTACTCTATAAAATGTCAAATAAATTTTGGAATATGTACCAAAAATTTGTACGCGAAGACTCTGGAGGATATAAATTAATATACTGTGTCACATGTCACAAAATAATTTATTTTTGATTGTCGGTTGTTACAATGGGCCCTAGCTATAAAAATTGGTAATGTGATCTAGTTCGCCCATAGCAATAACATGTCATGGCAAGCAGAACAAAGGCAAAGTAAAAATATTACATTAGCAGTATTTTTATACTTGTGAGATTTTAAAATAAGAGAGAGTATTTTTTTATTAACATGTTAGATTGTTAATTTGTATTGTATCTACAGTGTAAAAACATAGAATTTACAGGAATCATATCAATCAATCCCATTGAAACATTTATAATATTGATAGACTAACATGAAGTTTACACAGCCAAGAAAGGGTTACAAAAATAACTGAACACTGTAAAAATTTAAGTATCCTCAAATATTGATATTTATCTTAAAATTTAAGTATTTTTATTATTGTTTTTGTCTATAAGCTGTTTTTAGAGTACAGGAATGCCATATCATAGTTATTTGTGTTTGTATTAGATTCAATTCATCTCTCTAGGAAGATTCCTGTACATGGTTAGGAAAGAAGGAAAGAATCTGATGTCACCAAGAGAAAGAAGTAATACCAAAGCAAATACGGGAACAATCTTATTTGTACTCATAATTGAATAAACTATTTTATTATTTGTTTAACCTTATTCATTTTATCCTGCTACATTGTTTAGAAATAACCGTTTGAATATTACTTTGCAACTGTAAACCTGTACTATAAAAAAGGAATTAACTGCACAACAAATATAAATTAAGTAAAGCTGAGGAGTAATTTGGGTCAGATGGAAATGTATTTAAATTGAAAACTTAGCAGACAATCAGAAATAAGTGTTCATTTCTTGACACCAATAAGTAGGACAGGCTCATGGAGAAAACAATAAAAATATTTAGCCAAAATAAATTAAGATTTCAAAGTTGGTGTGTAAAGCTTAGTTATACATAAAATGAATTTATTATCATATTTTTTCAAGGCACTCACCTCACTGAAGGCCATCACTGTGGCCGGGGGCTCTCGCAGTCCAACCTTCTTAAATTTATTTTATCACAGTCACCAAAACAAATAGTTCACGCTTTTGTTTCCCAACATTGGAAACAGTCCCGACATCTAACATCCCCACGGCAGAAATACATCTGAACTCAGCAACTGCACTCACTGCGCAAGAACAAAATTTTAATTTTGACTAAAACGAAAACACCTGACCAAATCACAAATCACTGAAAGATCCAGCATTCCTCAGGTGGGTTAGATGCACACCGAAATTTTTTTTATCCACTTACAAGGCTTAAAACACAGTTACACTACTCACAGATTTATATAAATAATTTATTTATCGAATTACTAGAAAAGGGAAGATCGAAAATGACACCGAATACGTTAAATAACATAGAAAGAACTATCCAACCGGAGATGAACTCGCCATCTTGCTTTCATGTCATAATTGATATTGCCAGTGAAAATATTGTTCTGTTGTCATTTTCAAATAATATTACTAGCAACCCTGGTATGGTCACGTTCACAATAATGGTAAACTTTAACTGTACTTTTCATTACGTAGCAGATAAAAATAAAACAATGGTTAAAATCATTTAAATATTAAATTGGTTTAACGCTGTTTTATAATAGCTTTCGTTTGTTGTTGTGTTGTTTTTATTATAGCTGATGTTTCATTCACAAATTTTATTTACATAAAATATTTCTGATGTTGGCTAACACGAAACTTCATAGAAAATTATACCGGTAAAAGTCACAGAATTACAGTTAAACCAGAATGAGTAGTTAGGTCAAAAAGTGTGTCCACATAGAGGTCATTGTTTGGGCTGGTGTCCCTCTCGCACTTACTGACAATGTCAACATTATTCAGTGACGTCATCACTGTCATACATTGGGGATACCAGTCAATTTTCAATGTTACTACCAAATCTACTAATACCCATTTGAACATATTTTTTAATTATACAAATCTTTGATTTATTGGCATCAAAATAATTACATTATAATTATTTTCCAATTCTTTGAAATATATCGAAACCCTAGTTTGAATATAACCCTAAAATAATATAAGAAGTTATAAAGTCAGGTAATATAAAGATAAAAATACTACTACTATGGTAACCTCATTAACACTGGCAACACGTGTGAGAGGGACACCAGCCCAAACAATGCCCTTTTGTGGACACGATCACTTTTCTTTCTCAGTGATAAGGTTCAATTTAGTATGGCAAAAAATGTGATTCCACAATCTAGTTTAATAATTTTAAATCTATGGTAAAAGTACAATTAACTGGTGCCTGTAACATCATTTCAGGTTCGCCAAGGTACTTATTTCTCGCTGGGCACATTTGATAATCGACCCGCAGGAGAATGTGACGCAGACTCAGACGCAGACCCCTAGTACTCTTTTTACCCAAATAGGTCGTGACAAATATACAGATAGGGACCAGGGACCTTATGTAGTCCATGTTCAAAGAATTGAGTCAGCCCCGGACTCGGGAATTTCCTTGCACCCGGTAGCTTTTGGTCGTTTCGTTCAAGATAGGATAAGGGAGTTCCCAAATATAGTGGCGGGCTCCATTAAGAAAATTGGACGTAACCGTGCTTCTCTGAGTTTCCATTCAGCAGAGGATGCCAACCAATTCATAGAATCACCCACTTTAACTCAAAACAAGTACAAAGCGTTTGTTCCGACATTTAATGTTACGAGAATGGGGCTGGTACGTGGAGTCCCGGCTGACTGGACGCCTGAAGAGGTGTTGACGAACATTCAGGTGCCAGCCAATTCGGGGGGAGCCACTCCCATTAAAATTAGACGTCTAAATTATAAAAAGACCAAACCTGATGGTTCTTACGTATGGTTACCGTCTGAAACAGTGATAATAACTTTTGACGGGCAAACTTTGCCGAAAAGAGTATACTTGTGCTTAAATTCATTAATAGTAGAGCAGTATCAATACCCTACAATTCAGTGTTTCAAATGCTGTCGTTTTGGGCACACTAAGGAAAAATGTAGGTCGCTCCCCCGTTGTTTCCGTTGTGCAGGGTCCCACACTGGGGACACATGTGACGTTGAAGATGATTCTGGAGCTTTGTGCTGTAATTGCCCTCAGGGATTGGGGGCAGGACATAGGGCGAACAGCAAATCATGTCCCGAATATATTAGACAGTTAAATATCAAGAAAACCATGGCTGATGAAAATATTTCTTATAATGAGGCGTCTAACCAGCACTCCAAGGTCAGAAGTAAGTCGTACGCAAATGTGACGGCTTCATCCCCACAATCTCCAGTCACTCAATCATATGTAAAAACTGTATTTCGGCAGCCTCGCCCACCACCTCGGCTTGCTAAAGGGTACGACAGAAAGGCCCACGAGGCTTTGACTAGGGACCCCGTAGTTGAGTCTAGACCCGTCTATCCTGACCAACAACAACACAAAGAAAACAATTTAATTTCTGATATTATAACTTTGATCACTTCTTTTATTAAAATATTTTCTCCGGCCACCCCCGTAAACCCTTCTCTGCTGTCCCACGTTGCGCCTATTATTTCATCTCTGATTACATCACATTATGGATCAAACAGTTCTTCAATGGAATTGCCGTAGTATCTCTAATAAAAAACATGAATTACTCTTCTTGGTCAACAAATTCAACCCTATAATTTTAGCCATATCAGAAATATGGCTCAAAGACAACTCAACTTTTAAAATCCCAAGTTTCTGTTCTCTAATGGACTGTCGCGCAGATGGCCGAGCTGGATGCGCCTTGTTCATTAGAGACCATATTCCTTTCCAGAAAATTCATTTACCTAATAATAGTCCTCTTTTTCATTCCACTTGTGCTCGCCTAGAAGGTATTACCTTTTTATCTTTATATATACCGGATCCTTCCCCTCATATTTTAAAACTACTGAGAAAGCTAATAGAATCCCTTCCCCAGCCCGTTATGATTCTTGGAGACCTTAATATCCATCATACTTTGTGGGGTTGCGATAAGAAAGACGACGGTCTAGGTGATACTTTTTTGTTAGATATCATGGACAAATGCAACTTATGCCTACTGAATACTGGTGCACCTACGCTACGTTCTCTCCCTAATCACGCAACTAGTGCAGTGGATTTATCTCTGTCATCTCCAATTCTCGCGTCTCGTATAACTTGGTCGGTCTTGGATAGTACACACGGAAGCGATCACTTCCCTATTTTATTAAGTCTTCCTCTAGGAACCACTAAAAAACCTACGGAAAATAGACCTCTATTAAAATATAATATCAACGGAGCGGATTGGGATTTGTACAAAAAAGCTCTAGAAGTTGAATCTAAGGACTTGCCTCATATCACTCTAAATTCCATAGATATTTGTTCAGATGCTCTAATCTTAGCTATAAAAACGTCTGCAGATAAGGTTTTCCCTCTTAAAAATGTAGCCAAAGGTAAATTGGCTTCCCCTCCCTGGTGGGACAAAGAGTGTACTATAGCTGTCAGGAGTAGAAAGGCAGCAGAACGGTCATATGCCTCAAATATGTCGACCGAGAATTTCAATGTTTTGACTAAGGCTATGGCAGACACAAAAACATTGCTCAGTAATAAGAAGGCTGAGGGATGGAAATCCTTTTGTTCGGCTTTAAGTCCTTCTACTCCTGATGCAATAGTATGGAACAATATACGAAAATTTAGAAAATCAGGTAACCCTAATAACTGTCCTTTTCCCACTTCTTTGCAATGGGCTGAATCTTTTCTAGATAGAATCGCTCCTCCTTATGTCCCTGGAGTCCTTGATTCTCCCATTGGACTGCTTAATAACCAATCGACTGATGCCCTGGATCAATTATTCACCATGTTGGAGCTAAAAAACGTTCTAAAAGCAGTCAAAGACTCCGCCCCGGGACTAGACGGAATTCCATATTCATTTATAGCCAAAGCAGGAGATTCATTCCTTAAATATTTCCTTGATTTGATTAACTGCATTGTACTTTCCGGCCATCCTCCCACATCGTGGAAATCCCAACTGATCATGCCCATACTTAAACCCGGTAAAGATCCTAACGACCCTCGGTCGTATCGCCCCATAGCATTATCGTCAGTTCTAACAAAGATTCTAGAGCACTTGATTAAAAACAGGTTAGAGTGGTATGTGGAAAGTCGAGATATGTTAGGAAATTCGCAGTTCGGATTTAGAAAGGGAAAAAGTACAACGGACAGTCTGGCCATTTTCACATCCGACATTCGCCTCGCATTTTCAAAAGGAGCTTCGGTAGTCGCTGTTTTCCTAGATGTCGAGGCTGCCTATGATAATGTCCAGCTCCCTATTCTCAGGGAAAAATTCCGCAAGCTGAGAATCCCGGTGAGGCTGGCCTGCCTTATAGGTAACCTCCTCTCTGAAAGACAAATCATCTTTCGGGGTAAAGATCCCCAAATTCACCCTTCACGACTGATCTGGCGCGGACTACCTCAGGGCTCTGTGTTGAGCCCCTTGTTATACAATATATACACACATGACTTAGAGGAGTGCGTCTCAGACTGCCAGGTGCTTCAGTATGCTGATGACTTGTTAGTTTATTCTTCAAATAAAGACATAAGTACAGCCTGTGCATTCATGAATAACTCCCTCTTGTCTTTAAACAACTGGCTCTTCACACATGGTTTGTCTCTTTCTCCCGCCAAAAGTTGTGCAGTCATTTATAGTCGAAAATTAGTTCTGCCAAACATTAATTTAACAATCAATGAAGACAAAATCCCTGTCCGTTCTTCTCATAAATTTTTGGGGGTTATACTTGATTCAAAATTAAGTGGGTCTTTGCACTTTGAATTCCTAATTAAAAAGTGCGAACGTGGGCTTAACACTCTCAGATGTCTTTCAGGAGTTTGGTGGGGTGCTCATCCTATTTCTCTTAGACTGGTATACAATGCCACTGTACGCAGTATTTTAGATTATGGCACCCACTTATTGGTGCCTGCAAACAAAGCCGGGTTGACTCAGTTAGATAGAATACAATCAAGAGCTTTACGAATTATCCTGGGTGCTATGAGATCTTCCCCTATCAAGGCCATGCAGGTGGAATGCGCCGAACCACCTCTTAATTTGCGCCGCCAATTTCTGGCCGACAGTTACTTATTTAGATCCCTACAATTTTCATATCATCCCATTATCCATCGCTTATATGACCTAAAAGCAGTTTCGGTCTCGAACTGCCATGATAAACTACCATGTCTTGTGAATAGTCTAGCAAAATTTCAGTCTATAAGAGACCCAGTTTTTCATTCCTCTCGGCTTCCTCTGTTTGAATTTGACTATGAGGTTATTATACACCAACCTCGTGTTATCCTAAATTTTGATATTTGTCGTGATGACCCACATGCCGATGATTACATGTCCCAGATCCTTTCCCTCGAGTGGCGTGATTGGAACACAATATACTGTGATGCGTCTAAAATGACTCCGACGGGGTGTGTAGGAGTAGGTCTTTATCACTACCAGTATGATATTGTTCAGAAAATTAAGTGCCCTCCTGAGACATCAGTTTTTACTGGGGAATGTATTGGTGTATTGGAGAGTGTAAAATATATTTTACTGTTTAAGTTACGGAAGACTATAATTTTCTCGGATTCCCGTAGCTGTCTTCAAGCATTGCTAATGAATCCTTTCGCGGTTCGCTTCCACAATCCTATCATATACCAAATTAAGGAAAATCTTATAAGATGCAGAGAGATGGGGTTTGAGGTTGCCTTAGCTTGGATCCCAGGTCACTCGGGGGTCTCAGGAAACGAGCGGGCCGACCGGATCGCCAAGGAGGCCATAGTATGCGGTGACAAGGTCCCGTTTAGAAACTACTGTCATGATTTGGTTCCTCTGGCGGCCAGGATGCTAACCCGGGCTTGGGCTGCTGACTGGACTGCCTCCAATCGGGGTAAGTCAAAACATTATTTTCTTGTGCAACCTACTGTATCCAGAAAACCCTGGTTCTCCAAAATTTACATTGAAAAACAGTTTTGTTCTGTTATTATTAGATTGAGGCTTGGACATTGCTGTTCCCCTGTTCACTTGAAGAAAATACATATTAGGGATTCTTCTTTATGTGAGTGTGGATTGGACGACGGAGACCTTAATCACATATTTTTTGCGTGTCCATTATATAACCATGACAGCTTTTTTGAGGATCTTTTAAAACTCAAAGTCTCTTTCCCCACTCATATTTTGGAGTTAATCCATGTTAAGGATAGGGACATCCTTATGGCCCTCACTTCTTTCTGTAAGCTTAATAACTTAAAATTTTAATTTTTATTGTTATATTAC
Organism: Leguminivora glycinivorella; assembly: GCF_023078275.1. Classification (NCBI taxonomy): domain Eukaryota; kingdom Metazoa; phylum Arthropoda; class Insecta; order Lepidoptera; family Tortricidae; genus Leguminivora; species Leguminivora glycinivorella. Next base: position 8,130,989 of record NC_062976.1, read on the forward strand.
AGGTTAATACAATTTTTTTTTGCTTTCTATTTCTTCTCAATGTCTAATTTCTCGCTGCTCGTCAGTGTCAGTAAGTAAAAGCAGCAAATTAGAAAAAAAAAACAATAGGTTCGCATGTTCATCATCATCAATGTTGTTTTGCATTGGAATTAATTAACTGAAGTAGGTAATCAAGTTAACGGATTTTTACTAATAACAATCATAATTTAATATGGTGTCCATCTTTTAGATGTTATAATTCTTCTATCTATCTACAAGAAAGTCTTTGGTCGGTGTATTAAAAATACCAGGACAACTTAAAATACAAATTTTCAAAACGATGGTATTTTTCAGGTAGGAGGTGATGCGCTGACTGTAATTATTTACCTAAACTAGTCTTTATTAGGTATTTTAATCTTACAGTAATATATTCTTTGCACACTATGTATCGAAGTTATGTGACTTACGTGTATTGATAACCAATGCGTTGCATCGAGCGCGAACAGAAGAAAGTGGGACGAGCCACTTCCTACACATCTCCGGATTAGATGAATCTCTAAACAAGTTCGTGGCTATTTGGCTAGTTGGATTAATTTTAGTGACATAGGGTGCTAATCGAAAGGAATTGTGATTCCGTGCTATAAAACATATCCATTGCTCTCACTGGCCAGTATACCATGGAATAGAAGAGTTGCGTGGTAGGTGATTAAGTTGGTGCCGTTAAGAGCAATTAAGAGTTCGATGGGGACGGAGTTCTATGCCAGTGGTAGGGCAAAATTTTATTGAATAATCTATTTGTTATTCAATGTTTTCCAGAAAGCTGCACTAACATTCATTTCTAAGAACTTAATATTATTTAACTGACAAATAAGTAATTACCGTAATTCCCTTTGTAGTAAAACGGGTTTTCCGAAGTAAGGAAGTTAATTACCCCAAAATGGCATGCAATTAATTGGTCTAAAACACGCTTCTAGTTCCTAATAGCGTAGATTCCAAAAATAACCCATCGCTGGCTTTCCATTCACGCAACAGGAAAGCGGATCGTAGTTACTATAAGTTATGGTTTATGGTGCCAATTTTTAACCATTTTAAACTTGGTACAAAGTCACAGCTAAAGTCTGCAAAGACGGGTTGGTAAAGTAAAGTAAAGTTTGTTAACTGTATACATAAGATGGTATGATATACAGGAAATACAGTATCAACAGTTGCCCATTTCGAGCATACAATATTCTTAAAAACTACTGACTATATTAGCTTACTGGCTAACTTATAATTATTACCTAGGACTAGGATATTTCAGAAAAAACTCATTGAGGTTGTAGAAAACATTTTCTATCAACCAATTTTTTAACTTAAGCTTATATCTATTACCCTCCAACATCTTTATCTCAGCTGGTAAGGCGTTAAAAACACGTATTGCAGTATTTGCAGTATTGTATAGATATTGTTAGCGCATCTATAGTACAATGCGTTATTTGATTTTGGACATACGAGATTAAATTCATACTGCTCTCTGAGATTGTCTCTGCGTGACGATTTTTTTCCTAAAATAAGCATTGTTGTTTTTTATAACAAACAAAGTTCTAAAAATAAAGTATAAAAATAAAATTGCTGTAAGTTTTAAGAAAGTACGTAGGTATTTTATGATATAGCTCTGTCTTAATTTCTCGTCGGTACTTTTTTTATGATATAGTAGGTTTGTCTTAATTTCTCGTCGTATCCAATAAGCTGAAACTTTTCTTTAATGACTAGGTATAATATTGTAGGTTTGTATCACATTTTGTATAAGGCAAAACCTTCAACCGGCGGCGTTGCGACCAGTAGGTATGTACATATTACATTGTTTTTGATACATTAGTCTCATATTTTTAACCATATTTATAAAAGTGTGATACTTATTTTTATGTTGTACTCTCCGTTGCTAGGCAACGGTGGGTGCCTCGCGTACGCCCGCGGTCAAGCGCGAGTAGAGAGTAATTGTCAGATTGTAAATTATAACAATTTATCTTAGTTAAATTTTACGAAATAAATGCAAAACAGACTGAAATAATTGTAAAACATAAATAAAATGCATTTTTCATGCCGTATAATATATTTTATAGCTTAATAGTAAAATTTTTGTTGTGCAATAAAAATCCTTGGCAGATTGAGATTGTATTAATTTTTAAAACTAAATCCATTATTCCCTTGGGAATAAAATAGTACATTATGCTTCAGTACACGTAGACGTAATGATACCTTTAAACAGCAAATGTGATGAAAATTTTCTAATCGTGAAATGTATTGGGGTTGATTGGGGTCCAATACATTCCACGACTCTTCTCTTTCCGAACAGACTCTACCCTTGCTCTACCCTGGTTTTAGATTTATATTCATATTCATATTCATATTTATTTATTGCATCCATGTTATAAGATGTTACAAAGTAGGTATACGTGCTCATGGACCCTATCAGGGCGTAGCAACATATGCTACACTACATAATATACTTTAAACACAGATAGATTTAGGATTTTTATATTTGACCTTCACCTATTTACATTAAATACGGTTCTTTGCCACCCTTTGCCAAACTCTACCTATTGAGATCTGTCAATCAAATCGACGTTTGTCGAAACATGTCCGAGTAAATTACAGTACACAATTTTTATATTATTTTTCTAAACGCTATTGCGTTACTTTAACCCAGTTCAAAGCTGCGACCCGGTTGAGCAGCGAATGTAATTTCGGTATATTAATTCCCGCGTTCGCGTAACTACATTCCGCACGATTTGCAATGTACTCAAGCAGTGACGTCACTAAGGTACCAGGCGGTGATGCGCTCGGAAGCCTGATCCCCGATGTAGGTTAAACGCGAAGTAGGTTATTGCACTACAGGGTTAAATTTAGAGGCAGTAGGGGTTTAGCAACGGGGGTAGGAGCACGTGTAGTAGCGAAAAATGCCTGTTACTTGTTGCAGGTGTCTAGGCTGCCGCGCATGGCTTTAACGATGGAGCTGGAAGAGAGCGTGTCGGATTCTAAGCTGCATAAGGATAGTACAGCTAAGAAGGAATTGAGACCGACGAGCGCTGTGTCTCTTTGCAAGTCTGAAAATGGTCCAGGTTAGTTTCTCACTAAATGACGACACAGTGCTTTAAGTTACTATGAAGCATAGATACTGCATGGGATCCCGATTGCCGGTGATATTATAGGACTAAATGTTTAGTGCTATAGGCTTATACTTATTACAATGGTTTTGAGTAGCGTGATGTAGCTACTCCCTTAGCATATCTTTCACATAATAAATTACATATTATTTATTTTATTTACGTAATTAATAAATTTAGATTTTTTAATATCCTAATATGTACTCGTAATATCTGTATAAAAAATGACAGTCAATTCAACACTCACTTCTTACGTAACACTGTTACACCTCCATGAGGTGCACGCATTATGCCCTACAGACCTACACCTTTTTATAATTTAACCAGAAACGACAACGTCGGCTGAGCAGCTAAAACAATACCGAAGCTGGGTGTCCCCGGACAGATGGCATGAGCTGAAGAAGCTTGCCGATATCGCCATGCGAGAGCACAAGGTGTTCATGATTAAAGGAGGAGGGTTCCCTGCGGTGCGGAGGGCTCTTTTGGAGAGGGGGTGGTTAGAGAAATATGAAGCTCATAAGGTAAGACCATATTATTTAAACACAAACGTCAACATCAGGCGACCAGCCTAAACAGTGACGAAGCTGATTGTCAGACAATCGAAGGCAGGGCAAAAGAAGCTAGCGAACATCGCCATGCGAGAGCACAGTGTTCGTTATCAAAGGAGAAGGATTCCCTGCGGTACAGAGGGATCTTTTGGAGAGGAGTGGTAGGTGGTATGAGGCTCATAAGGTAAGATCGTATCATTCAGTGAGAAACATCAACATCAGCTGTGCCTGACAGCCTGAGGTAGAGTTGAAGAAACTAGCGGACATTGCCATGATCGAGGAGAAGACGTTCATGGTCAATGGATGAGGGGTGGTTGGAGAGGTATGAGGCTCATAAGGTAGAAACAATCATTAGATACTATCCCTACGTGAACCAAAATGATCAAACTCTCGATCACCTACTTCTCCCCCCCCCCTCATAATACCGTAATTATAACCATTTCATTAATACCTACTAACGAAATTCCTACTTACCCCCTTATTCATAAAAAAAAAATACTAAACTGACTAGTAAACAGTGTTTTGTCCTTTTCTCACAAATAGATAGGTACTTAATTCAACATGACAGATACAGACAAAACACTCTTTACTAATCAGTTCAGTATCTGTTTTATGAATTAAACACTTCGGTTTTTTATAAGGTCCGCCACCCCCCTACGAATATAGATCCTAAAGGAGCAACAAAAAAAGAGCTTACCAAAGTTGAACGACTGATTCTCTACAAATTCATGGAACATCATTCGGTTGACTTTCTCTGGACGACGAAAAGGGACAAGTACGATTGGTTACTTAGCAACAAAGAGGTCATTATTAGCAGGTATTTCCTTTCATGTTTTCATTGTGTTATATTATTTGCGGACCAAGGTTCACAATCTTATAATAGGTAGGTACTTTGTACAATAATAGTAATGGGTATAACAATAGAGATCGGGAAGAAATGTACCGAATATTCAATGTTTAATGGATAGCCTCGAGTGCTGCGTTATATTGGTGGCTAGCTGGCTACTAACTAATTATCATTCATTACCTTTCTTTACATTCATGATAATATGTTTTGATACAGGTTTTGTAGGTCGCTTTTTACTACGAAAGAAGGCTTGACAGCTTCTCTAACCCAGATGCACTGGTACACGGAGCCAGGAGTAGCGCTGACCAGATTCCCGCGTTGCTACAACATCCACAACCCAGATAGCCTCGAAGAATTCATAGAGGATTTTAGAATAACCGCTTGCATTAGCATCCTTAAATGGCTATCGAACAGTTTGCAAGCCAGCGGGGAGGCCAACCTTGTCACGAGTCACGGAAAGGTTCCCTTCTCAGCTATAGAATTCGCGTTAAATCGATTGAACGAATACATTTCTTTCTTCACGCATAAAGACATCGATGACATGGAGGACCAAGCTCAGCATATTTGGGAACACGAGTGGGACCAATTTCTTACGCACCATTATTTGCTCGTGCACGAAAAGGCCAAATTTGCCGAGGACAAAAACACCAGCATAAGGTATGTTGCTTGATCACTGAGATCATCCGCGTGTTTAAACTTAAATCAGAATTATCGCATATTTCCGCTAACTATAAAGAGACGTTACGTAATGTAAAAAGTTTTCTAGTGAGTCATTGTTTGTTTTTCTGCCAGTACCTATGTCGAAGTCGTGTTGTTAGTTTCAATCTGCGTTGATTCAACATCTCGATTGTGCATTGACCCTTTGTCTGTTCATGATTGATTATTTAGTAAATCCTATAAACCATGAAGATGTAACCGTGTTTAAGTAAGGACCTAATGCACTAACTATACTTTGTCAAACAAGTCTGTCAGTAAATAAGAACAAAGAAAACTATATGCATCCTTTTCTTTAGGGTGCTATAGAAAAGGATACCTATAGTTTTCTTTGTTCTTATTTACTGACAGACTTGTTTGACAGAGTATAGGAGCAACCTCAGGAACCTACCGGAGCCAGTTTGAGTTGCAAATAAATTGCAAAAACATTGATACACGATATTATAATTATATTTTCACCACACCAACTGATAAAGGCTCTCTTTATATTCGAAAACAGATAGCAAAATTGCATTTTATCCTCAAGAGCGCAAAGTAATTTCATACAAATTAACTGGTAGAATTTACCTAATAACGGATGATTTTGAATCATACATATTGAATAAATTGATGGATTTCATTTAGTTTGATGTTTTGTAAGCAGTGTTTTGTTCGTGTTGGTGTGGTGAAAAATGTTGTGTTTCACTCGGTGGCAAAGTATGTTTAACCTTCGTGCCTTGAAACCCTCACAACGCACAAGATTTCACTTTTTGAACCGCGAGCGTAGCGAGCTAATCCTGGAATCTTTCGCTTGCTCGGGTATCAATATTGGCACGTGCGGTTAAACAACAACTTTGCCCCCTTATAAAACAAATAACAATTTTGCACTAACTTAACCTAGAAACGTTGCCGATTTTTCTATAGCTCGGTCCTATATACCATACCATACCCAATTAGACTTTTATTTTAGGTTTGTGTTGTGATCATTTTAAATGAATATGTATTGTTAATTCATTTCTGCGATGGTCACTATAGTGATAACGTCATTGTATACACGAGCTGTGATTGTAACCTACTCATTTTATTATAAACATTTTGCATACGAGTAAGTATAACTACTTACTCGTGGCAGATATTTCTATTGCTAACCGGTAAATGTAGTGAATCTATTAATAGGCAAGTTGCGTGACATACCTTACTTAATGTCATTTTATATTAATACTGGTTAATTTCAAGGTTTTTAATATTACGCCGCGTACTATGACTGTGCCAAGGGAATTAATGGATTTTCCCTTTCACCTAATTCCTCTCTGGGATTGAAAAATGTAACTAGAATCCAGGCTTCGGAAATAATAACATTAATAACATTATATTGATAGTACCTAAAAAAAATAAAGAACATTTATTTTGTTTAAGTTACATTTTTAAGGTGCGACGCGCACTCGTCTAATTTTTTTTACTTAAGATTTTTTTTTCTCTTTTTTCCTAGGCAACTAGAAAGAAAGGCTATGAAACTCTTAACCGCAATGACGAAGTTCTGGCCACAAATTGACATTGATGGTGTATTGAACATATGGATAGTGAAACCTGGAGCAAAGTGTCGGGGCCGAGGCATACAGCTCATGAACAATATCAAGGATATTATAGGCCTCATCAATATCCCGACGGCTTTGAAAAGCAGATATGTTGTACAAAAATATATAGGTAAGATATTATGCTATACATTAAACTTTATGTAATTATATATGCAGTGTATGTACGTGGGATCCTCTCTCGCATTGGGCTATAGCCACGAACGCGTGTTGTTCAGATCGGATAGATGTAAAGGCATAGATAGATAGATAGATAGAATACTCTTTATTGGCACACCTCAGCAAAAGATACAGTGGAAACAAAACAAATGATTAAAAATAGAGGCAGACAACAGGCGGTCTTATCGCTAAAGAGCGATCTCTGCCAGACAACCTTTGGGTAGCGGAATATTACTATTGTCTTCAAATATTAATGTAATGAAGTAGGTATATATTTTTCTCAAACATGGTATGAAATATTGATGTTATGTGCCTTATAATTGGCAGCGAAGTATGACGTTGCAGGTGCGGCTAGGTCGATTGACAGATAATGGAATTTCATACAAACCTTGCAGGCCAAGGCCGGCAAAGTCCTCTTTTTAGGGTTCCGTAGTCAACTAGGAACCCTTATAGTTTCGCCATGTCTGTCCGTCCGTCCGTCCATCCGTCCGTCCGTCCGTCCGCGGATAATCTCAGTAACCGTTAGCACTAGAAAGCTGAAATTTGGTACTAATATGTATATCAATCACGCCAACAAAGTACAAAAATAAAAAATGTAAAAAAATGTTTTATTAGTGGGGGCTGATATTTTTTTTCATTCCAACCCCAACGTGTGATATGTTGTTGGATAGGTATTTAAAAATGAATAAGGGTTTACTAAGATAGTTTTTTGATAATATTAATATTTTCGGAAATAATCGCTCCTAAAGGAAAAAAAAGTGCGTCCCCCCCCCCTCTAACTTTTGAACCATATGTTTAAAAAATATGAAAAAAATCACAAAAGTAGAACTTTATAAAGACTTTCTAGGAAAATTGTTTTGAACTTGATAGGTTCAGTAGTTTTTGAGAAAAATACGGAAAACTACGGAACCCTACACTGAGCGTGGCCCGACACGCTCTTGGCCGGTTTTTTAATTTCCAAACACAGATAATTGTGACATAACATCCAGGTATTTAGCCAATTAAAAAAAACTATAAGGGGCTTTATAGACGTGCCGACTGCAACTGGTACGGGCCCTAGACAATATTTGATTTTGGGTGCGTTTTCATACAAAAAAATTTTTTTTCGTTTTTTTTTTTTAATTTTTTTTTAACTTTTTGTTTTTTTATAAGCGTATACGGGGTGTCAAAGGGGAACGAAAATTCGATTATTTTTGCGCTACGAGGCACCGTTTAGGAGATACAGCCATCCAAAGTTACTATTTTCAGTAGACTTTATTTATTTCATACCATGTTTGAGAAAAGCACTATACATACCTCGGCGGGAAATGGGGTTGCCCGCCTCAGACCTATCCGGTCTATATGTCTTCGGCCGGCAACCCCCTTTTGGCCCGGCCTCTGTAGTAATGTAAATGTACTATTAAAAATTATAAGTACCTGCATACCTACAACCTACAAGTACCGAATTATGTTTATTAATTTTTATTTTATGTATTTTCAGAGAATCCACTGGTCATTTATAACACGAAATTTGATATACGGCAATGGTTCCTTATCACCTGTTGCCAACCCTTGACGATTTGGGTTTACAAGTAAGTCATTCAGCAATTTGAGACGAATCTTATCCAACAGTAAAATCGCAAGAGACAAGCATTACGTTACCTAGAAGCTTTCCATGTTATATTCATAAATTTGACTGGGTGCTTATCTCTTTTTTTATTGCCTTATTTCAGAGACAGTTATCTCAGGTTTAGCTCTCAAATATTCAGTTTGTCAAACTACCACGAGTCTGTTCATCTCACTAATAACGCTGTTCAGTCCAAATACAAGAACAACGGTGAAAGGGACAAGGCCCTGCCAGACGAAAACATGTGGGATTGCCACACGTTCAAAGCATACTTGAGGTAAATAATGAGAATGCTTTCACCATTGCCCATATGTCAATTTATTGCGTTCAATATGCTTTTTTTCTGAAGACAGATTGGAAAACATGAGTTGTGGGACTCGAAAATATATCCAGGGATGAAACAATGTCTCATCGGAGCCATGCTGGCTTGCCAAGACTCGATGGACAAGAGGCAGAACAGTTTCGAGCTGTATGGAGCCGATTTCATGCTGACTGAAGACTTCACGCCGTGGCTTATAGAGATCAACTCTAGCCCAGACTTGGCGCCAACAACTTCGGTCACAGCACGCCTGTGCCCTCAATGTTTGGAAGATGTTATAAAAGGTGTTATTTTTTAACAAATAGCTACACGTAGGTACACAATTGCTATAGTATCATTAAGCGTAAAGTAATATGTCAATTGTTTTTTTTTCAGTCGTTTTAGATCGACGCAACAACCCTGAAGCTGACACGGGAACATTTGAACTAGCATACAGGCAGTTTATTCCCAAAGCGCCAGCATATCTTGGCTTGTCTCTTTGTATCAATGGCAAAAAACTATTGAAGAGTAAGTTGAAACAGCATAAATATGAACAAAGAAGCACCACACCAATCGTGCAGCGAGTGCCATCTAGTGACGCACTAGCGGAAGACAAACCGATCCCTCCGGAGTACAGCGGACCTATCATCACAGACTTCCTCTCCTGGCTAAATCCTTACGACGCCCTGCCCACCAACAAGGAAGGTATCCTCCTTGCGGCCAAGGACTCGTTCACGGTACGGCAAGCTATTACTGTCGTTAAATCAGGTCTCGCGTTGAAAAACGGCGGGAAAAAACGTAACTCCTCGGCAATTTCTTCTAGGACGCATCGAGGAAGACGGGAAAAAAACACAGAGTGTAAGCGACGCGTGGTGCCCCATTCATGCTGCCGGCCCGAGGACACGCAGTCCGCTAAGCACGTCGGCAAATACCGGACCGATTCGGCCAGCAAAACGGAGAAGCCCAAGGTCGACAGGTCGGTCGGTAACAAGCGTTGCTACATAGATCCTATCGAATGGGAACGAGAAACGGCCAGTATACTGCGTTCTACCATATCCGTTCAGAACAAAATATCTAATAGGTCTGAGAACATTGTGCCGTTACGTCAAACTAAGTCTGGCATAGTTAGCTCGAATAACAGGTCGTTATTGGAACCACTTAGCTCGCGGCCCTTCGTCAATGACGTGGACCCGATTAAAAAACTTAGCGCGGTCGGTAGGAACATCTGTAAGCTGCGTGATGAAAATAGGAATAAGCAAAAAGCTATTAAGTTTTCGGAGAGTTGCACCTCCATTTACGCCCCCTACCGCGTAGTTTCTACGCCTCTTAACGATGAGGGACAAAATAATAAAAATAAATAAGAGTAGGTAATTTTATGGATACGCGTTCAAAACACTGCCATTTAGATTCAAGCATGTCATATTACTTAATATTAAACAAATTTTGCCAATTATATCAAACTTCTTGAAAAAAGATGCTGAGATTTTATTATACATTTGTTATGCTTTTTCCACTATAAATCTATTCTGAAAATATTTTGCAAAGCATTATATTATATACAGTTATTAGCTAATAAGAGTAATAAGTGTTTATTTTTATTCCTGAAAATTGTTAGAAACTTCAAATTCTATTGTAATTATTGTATTATTAAAGTTATATTTTAAAATTACTCTTTCAGATCTGCCCGAACCCCGGATCCTTCTCCATGCTAGTCCCTTCCTTGGTCAAGATTTTGAAAATTATACATTCCATTACAATTTAGCGTGACAACATGACACATATACCACCTACATTCTGTTGCACTTTATGAACATGAAATAAAATATATAAAATATCATAATCTGTCACATCTGTCACTTCATATTATTTACAAACTGAAAATAAATAGCACAATACAAATTAGACATGTAAATTACAAAAATGTATAAATTTATAGTAAAACCCCCAACAATCATAATAAAATGAGGTAAGCCTTGAAGGTAAGAATTACGTCCGATATACTCGTGGATTACGTACCTATATATATGTCGCAGGGAAATGGCCAAAAAAAGAGATTTGATCAAATCTCTAAGGGATATGATCAAATCACGCAGGATATCAAAATGACGAATCCATTTCATCATTTCTCTAGAAAATTTCAGTCATTTGACTGACCCTGACTCTGTTTAGTGAAATCACAAAATCGGCCAATAGACACGCCACGTTTTGTCATTTCACTAGATTTGTTTAGGGATTTGATGAAATCCCTGAACCACGACAGTAAGTTGATGAAAAGTACTCAAAAAATCAACTAATTTTAACATTTCGTTAAACAAATTCAGGGAAATGATAAAGTCTCAACTAATATATGGTGATTTGATCAAATCTCTGAACTGGTTTCGTGAATTGACGAAGGCAAGAATCTAATATATCCAATTTGATTTATTAAATTCTTGCCTTTGTCACTTGATTTGATTAAGTCTCTGATTAGATTAGTGAAATAGTAAAATAAAATGATAAAATAGGTACTAAACTTCTTTTTAAAACCAGCTATTTTTATCAAATACTAGGTGGTTGTAAACTGAAACATAATTATTTGTATGTCTATCAAAGAATATAATACATATCTATCCCATCAAGGAAACCATAGGGTATTCCGGACCTTTGGGAGGCGTGCGCGGAACTGAAGCCAACATGTAGAGGCCCTTTTGGCACTTTAATGAAATGAAAGGTGTACAACGTCATGTGTGTCATGGGACGAACGCAGAGGCAGCACCCGCCAGGGTGTAAGGACTATTTGAGAGTTAATGGAATCTAAATCTAACAGAACTCCCCAAGAGCACGTGGGTACGTACGTGAGGTCGCTGTTCCCCAACAGCTCGCCACAAGCTGTCCCGCATTGACTGACTGAACTGGTAAAATTAGTGGGCGATTTCTTTACAGCGCCCATTTTACCCTGCTATTTGATCCATGAAGACATTTTAAGTAATTGAATCCGTTTAAAGAGTTTTTTTTCTATAAATACGAAAAAAATTAGAATAAGTGAAGAAACAAAGCTGAAAATGTTTCATTTCTTATTTTCTTATTTTTATTTATTAAAACATTTTGACTTTTCACTAAACTTGTTTAGGGAAATGATAAAATTTAGTTGACTTTATAAGCTCGTTTCGTCAACTTACTGTCGTGGTTCAGGGATTTTATCAAATCCCTAAACAAATCTAGTAAAATGACAAAACGTGGCGTGTCTGTTGGCCGATTTTGTGATTTCACTAAACAGAGTCAGGGATTTAGTCAAATTACTGAAATTTTCTAGAGAAATGATAAAATGGATTCGCCATTTTGACATCCTGCGTGATTTGATCATATCCCTTAGAGATTTGATCAAATCTCTGTTTTGGCCATTTCCCTGCGACATATATACATATTACATTGGTTATAAAGTAGATTCGTTTTAATCCCCCTAATTGCTAAGTTTTGGCTGCATTTTGGCTGAAACTAGTGCAGATTCATGTGTTCTGCCTATCCCTTTTGGAAAATACAGGTGTGAGTATAAGACAAGTATGTATGTATGTTTATACTTTTCCGATTGTGTTCTCCTACACATATTTCATTTTATTTTAGGTTGGTCCAGAATTCCAGATTAAATATTTAACTATACTTACTAATATTGATAAAATAAAAATAATGAATTAGTGTACCTATTTTCTAATACTAAGTATTTTTATGCCTTCATTTATTTACAAAAACTGTTGATATAAGTATTATAATGTGAATACTGTGAATAGATATATAGGTCGTATTAATTAGGTAAAATTTCTATTGGTATTGTTATAATGTAATGTATACCTACATAGCATCTCATTCGTATAGTTTTTCCCCAAAAACCTACAACCGACCCTACACTACACTTACAATTTTTTATTCTACATTATAGAAACTTCACTAAAAATAAATATGGTCAAATCTCATTCATGATGCCGTTACGTAAGAGAAAGGTTCTCCAGAAAAAGGTAATAATAAAATTACAATATTTAATAATTATACGTAAAAGTATGTAGGTACGAGGTACAAAGGGGCCGATTTTTTTGATGTTGGCCATTCGATTTCGTGAACTTCGTTCAATAATAATAATATATCTGCACTACCAGCGATTTAAATTCTACTAAGAATCGCAAACGAGTGGTAATCATTACCAACTAGATTTAGAATTGCTAGCCGTCCTTTTTCAAAAACAGTAAGTATTAGTGCGTTTTCACATTATCCGATCCGATATCGGATGTCGGACCGATACCCCATACATTACAGGCGCCATCTTGGATTTTTTCTATTGAAATCCTTCCGACCTCCGATATCGGATCGGATAATGTGAAAACGCACTTAAGTAGGTCGTTTTCACAGACTATCGAACGGCGAATTCAAGCGTTGGAAATTCAAAAATCGGTCTCCAGGGTACGTAGCCGAATGGCACAAACGCTCACGAAACGAAACGCTCGCAGATATTTATCTCTATCGCTCTTGTGTATTGGCTTCGCGGCGTTTCGTTTTCGTTTCGCGTCGCAGAAATGCCACTCGGCTACGGCACCTGTAATATCTGACCTAGTTCACCGTTGAGTACATTAATGTATTTTACTCCACATGACTTTTTGAAGACGCTTATTACGTTTTGATTTAAATTAGAGATGGGCCGAATATTGGGTAAAGGGTATAGCCGGGTAACCATAGTGAAACTGCCCTAAGCGAAAAAACTGATTTCCTTTTACTGGATTGTATACCTATGTATATGTAGTGCTTTCACCAAATATCAGGCCTCAAATGTATTAGATAAAAAAAAAATGCAAAAAAAGGAAAAACATTTTTATTTTATTTTAGCCAAAGTACTAATCCGATTTCTTTGTAATTTGGATATGTTGTATATACAATTAAGGTCAATTTCTTTGAAGTCTGCACTTTCGTGAAACTAAACAGCTCTTTCTTCCTTTTAGCAAAAGACCGACATGCCAAACCATTAAACCTCCGCTAAAATAACCACCTTTCACTGCCCACATCTACTTTAAAAATATGTCACTCCGGACCACATATGATGTGCATTAAAAATCTTTAATAAACTTCCTCAATCTATAAAACAAATAGACAGTATTAAATTATTCAAAAAATCCCTTAACACATATCTAATAAGCAAAACCTTTTATACATTGCAAAAGTTTTTTGATGACAGAATGTTTAATTAATACCTATTTTCGGTATTCGGCATATTCGGCAAGTTTTTCAATGTTCGTATTCGACCGGTGAATTCGGTTGCATTGCCGAATATTTACCGAATAAACAAAGTAAATAACTAATGAAGATCTTACGTATTCCATTAGATAATAAGCTCCTATTTTAGTAGCTTTCTAAGGAACTACTAAAAAGAGATAATTACCTATGCGTCAAAATATAAATACAATTGTTTTGTAAAAAAGTTGAAAAAACCGTAGTTTAAGAGTTGAGAAGAGTTTAGAGTTGTTTTAACTAAGTTTTTGTTATCCACTAAATCATATTTGATAGTTTTTAATCTTAACATTCGCTTTCTAAATTATTATCGTCCTCCTCACTGATTTCGGCGATGGCGACCTCAGCAACTATGGATTACGCCTGTTATGGGCTCTAATTAATATGGCTGGCCAGGCCGAACTTCGTCTATGGCGTAACCGAATGTTCGGTTCGGTAAGAGCTGAACCGAATGTTCGGCCGAATATTCGTATGCGGCAAAGCCTATATTCGATCCATCTCTAATTTAAATTGTAGTCGTACTCTTGTAGCAAAGTGCTTAAGAGATCATTGTCCGTCCGTCCGTCCAGAAACGCTCTCATTAAGGGGATTATATGTTTTCTAAACTAATTATTTTATGTATAAACAAGTATTTTTCACATCGTTTATTTTGCTTATCGTTCGCGTTATTCACTAAACTGCAAATGGTGGTCACATCCTCCCGTTAAGAAGATTAAAGCAAAAAGTAAAACTGTGTTACAAAAACTGAAAGTTGAGGAATCAGTAGGTCAACAATACTATTGTATTGTAGTTAATTGTTAGTTAATTGGTTTATTAGAAAACACAATTTACCCTACTTGATAGACGACGCATCAGTTTAAAAAAGGACCTAATTCATTTGAATTATAAAGGAAGCAGAATTTTTATCATCATCATCGTCGTCCAAACCATATCCGGCTATGGCGACTCCTTGTCCTTGTCAGTCCATGTGATCTGAGTTTTGGTTTTGATGGCTCTTAAATGACTCGCAAAACCGAACTTGAATTTTATAAGTCTGTAACAAAAACCAAGAAATACGTCATGTTTTTGTTCGCCGGCCAGACTACTAACAGTGACTCTACTAGTTTAATATATAAAAGTTTTATGGTATTAAATTGGATGAAACATCAGTTACGTGTATACCTTTTCAATCGATTTTTTATACCTCCAGCAACATCCGATCCCTGATCTTACCAGCGGCTCCAGGTTACCAACAAGTAGTAGTCTGAAAACGCCAAAGAAAATTACCGTACCTTCCACCAAAGTGTACTCAACGATACCCAGGACGAAGGTAGTTATAGAAATATAGATAGACACGGTCAACCAAATCTTGGCACTAAAAAAAGCGGCAACACCTCACCGGCCAATTGTCTTCATAAAACGCGTACCTTTTGCCTTGACATTGGCGGAATCATCAACGAGCCATAACACTTAAAAGTTGATGGAAAATGTAGGAGTAAAGGCTTAATTCCCATAGAAAAATTTAATTTCGCGCCTTTTTTTTGCCAAGATTTGGTTAATAATATGATATGTAATATTGGTCTAATCGTAATTTGAAGATTAACGAAATTGTACCTACAGAATTTATGGATTTCATCATACAGAGTACGAAAGGGACAAGGGTTGAAATTTCGCAGTCGCACCCTAGTATGGTTGTGGGGCTGAACGTGGATATCATGTACATAACAAACAAAATGGAGTACTATAGTGACCAAGTCAGGAAAGCAGACTTGAAATGAAAACGCGAGCGAGCACGCGAGAGTGAGCACGAGCGAAGCGAGTGCGATTTTTTTTCCTATTGACGCAATTTATTAAGACTAAACCCGCTAGCGGGGAAGCAGCGAGCTTCCAAGCTTTGATCAACTGCAGAGCTGCGGTCTTTGGCATATTTTGACTTCACAGCGCCTATGTTCCCGACTTTTGAGCCTTATATTTCGCCATCATTACTTATTATAATTAAGACATTAACTCGATCATCACCGTCGGGATGCCCATTTCGGTATTTTGCCACTAAGTGCCCTTCGGGATATTAGTCCTTTGAAGTTCGTTTTGTATGGATTTTTCCACATTCTCGATTTTGGCGCCCCCTTACCATGTGGCGCCTAGAGCGGCCGCTCCACTCGCTCTACCCTTAATCCGGCCCTGGGTCTAATATGCATACTTACGACTCTTACGAGCGGGACAAATGACAAATCTCGACTGGGGGGGCATTGTAACAGATTTTTTTTCCATTATTACACTATGATGTTGAGTTCTACATATATCCATTGAACAAGCCTATCATATAATTATAACCGATGGACACTATTTAATAATGCAAACATTGTAAAACATGAAAAAAATGGACCAATTACATTTGCGCCCCAGTCGAGATGGCTGCACCTTATAACTAGGTATATAATGTTACATAATAAATTAACAAATTTCCAGAAACAATTGAGTCCAACAGGATTGAAGCATGGCCATCCGCGCGTGTACACGTACTATCCCGACAGATTTTCACACAAACCTAAATTGAGATTAGGACCATATGAAGGAACATACAAATGTTGGGGTTTGTCACCAAAAGAAAAAATGCAGATTATTGGTAATTGCCAATCCAGAATCCACACGATACATGCAACTGAAAAAAATGGCCGCTGATGCCATAAAAAATAACAAAATATTCTTAGTGTATGGTACCTGCAAGACCGTACGTGACGCTTTGGTCGAACGAGGTTGGGTCCAAAAGCTTCCCACGCAACGCATGAACATGAAAAATATATACAGCGGCCGCACACCCCAGCATGAGATTAGGAACGAGCTAGAAACCCTGCTCTTATCCCACCTTGTAGAAAAATATTCACCCAGTTTTATATGGCGCACCAAGGAGTACCAAGGGCAAAAGGACAGTACCATAGACATGACAAAGGATTACATACCTACAGTTAATAAGTTACAGGTAGACGCTGCTTGGACAACGAAGCAAGGTCTCTGCTCAGCCATAAAAAGAAACTACTGGTTTTATATAGAAGGTGTAGCTGAAGTGTATTGTCCGCGAACATACAACAGCTACGACACTAGTGAAATAGACAGTTTCAAAAATGATTTCAAAGTTACAGCTTGCACAAGCTTACTGAAGTGGGTGTTGTCAAAGGTCGCCAATGACCGACCAGTGTTCGTCCCTAATGGTACAGTGTCTATAAAAATCATACTTTTTGCAATAAACAGGTGTAAAGAATACCTCTACGTAAAACAAAACAAAGATATCGACAGAACAGTAAGTAACGTAACAGCAGGCCAGTGGAACACGTTTATGAAGAATTACTCCCGCATAATTTCAAAAGCCGCCCATTTTGATACTGATAAACAAGAACAATTAGGTTTATACTTAAGTTACGCAAAATTTATACTGAAGGAAATTTACAAGTATCGACCACAATTAAGTTGTGAAGGATGTCACAATATTTGGATAGTAAAACCCGCTCATTGGTGTAGGGGTAGAGGCATAAGATTAGCGTCTAGAATAGAAGACGTCGATGACATATTAAATAAAACCAAAGCTAAATACGTGCTACAAAAATATATTGGTGAGCACATTTCCTCTGTTACACTATTACTCCATTCTAGTTCGTGTAACCAATTTACTAATCCTGTGTTTTTTACAGAGGAACCACTACTTATACACGAGACAAAGTTCGATATACGGCAATACTATCTTATTACAAGTACATGTCCGTTAGTTATATGGATGTATAAGGACTGCTATTTGAAATTCAGCACACAAAAATACAACCTGAAGAACTACCATGAGTCGATCCATCTAACGAACAACGCAGTCCAAAAGAAGTATACAAATTGTGAAAACCGCCACGAGGATCTACCTCTAAATAACATGTGGGACTCAGATACCTTCAAGAGCTATTTACAGAGAACCGGAAAGGAAAATGTGTGGGACGATATAATCTACCCGGGAATGAAAAGGGCTATAAGAAGTATAGTTCTAGGTTGTCAGGATTCGCTGATTGTGTGTAAAAATCGGTTCGAGTTGTATGGTTGCGACTTTCTGTTGGACAAGGAGTTTAAGCCGTGGTTGATTGAGATTAACTCCTGTCCTGATCTGCATCCCACTACTGCAGTTCACTGCTAAGATATGTCCGGCTGTTGTGAGAGACATTATAAAAGGTACTTATGTTTAGTATTATATTAGATAGCATAACTGTGCATCTTCGCTAATTATTAAGCAAATTGTACATTAAATACTACTAATTATAGTGTCGTACGTTTACTCTTAAGCGATTTCCATTCCAGTGATTTCAAAATCGGTTTTTATTAAGTAAATACCTTATTATAGTTTCAATAAATACTTATGATAGTTTTTTTTTTTTTTACTATTATTATAAACTGGCCAGTGATTGACCTTAGTCGCACCTGATGGAAAGTGACGACAAGGCCGAGGTTGTAGCTCACTGGTTCAGTAACAGCCTATTCACTCTTGACTTGAATTCACCCAGATTGTATTCGCCCGGGAGTTAGTTCCCTAATATGGCAGACGCATAGTATACTACCTTTACCACGTAAAATTGTTTGTTAATTTCAGTGGTCATCGATTATGCCAATGATCCAAATTCTTGTACCGGTAAATTTGAATGCATTTACCGACAACCTTATACCCTACCACGGCCTTCAGGTGGGGACCTCACTGTGCGTGGCTACAGCCTTCCGTCGTCCTACTTTTATAAAGGAAAATATGAATTCAAGGAACCTCACTATGACTTAGATATTAGCAATCATATGGATATAGCCGCGGTTATGAAAATGATGAAAAGCGTTTACGAGAAGGAAGCAGAGCTTGACTGCGAAGAAAGTGATGAACTTGCGGAGAATCAAGAGTTTTCGGATATTGATAAGCAACCGGAAATAGAGTCACCGTCGTTTGTTGCGGACCATTTGACCGGTATAATTGAGAAAGTAGTATCCAATATAAATCTTCAGAAAAGTGAAGAATCAGAACAGTTGACTAATATAATTGAGACAGCTGAGTCTATTATCAATATAAGCTCAAGTGAAGGGATCACCCAAGTCCACAGTTGTGGAAGTAGTTCAACCAGGTGGGAGTTTCAGTGATGAAAACTGGGTAGAAATGACGATCCTTGAAAATGCGCTTATATCAGGTTTATCAGCGTCTTCAGAAAAAATAAGTACACTATCAGATAATGTAGAATCAATATCAAAAACTACTGACAAATTTTCAGAACAACAAGATGATACCGCACAAGCTCTCATAAATTTACTTGATTTCTTAACTAGGAAGGAAAAAGAAGAAAGAGAACGCAACTTGAAACAAATCATGTTAAAAGAAGCATAAGTCCTTATAGTTTGTGTAGTAAAGATGTAAAACAAAGTAAAAGTCAACATATAACATTGATTGTAATTTAATTTATTAATTTTGATTTAAATTTTAGGACCTCGTCGACACGTCGCTGCGGTGCCAGGCGCAAAGGCCTTATACAAAGTATGAGTTATTGCGAGTTATTTGCGGTAGAAAAGGTGTTAAATGATTGATGATACTATATTATTACCCCTTGGTAGGAAACAAAAACTGTGGCGGTATTAGGTAAAATTACGAGTATTCAGAAAAAAACCGGACAAGTGTGTCTCCGTCCCACCACATATTATTGAGAGTCGTGTATCTTATTATTACAATACAAAAATATCAAGAAATGATGTATTTCGTTTAGTTTGGTATTTAAAACGACCGCCACCGCGACCTATCTTGCACGGAACAAAAAAAACAAATAACCTTCAGTATATCTCTAACCAGGCTAGCTTTTTCATATCTCTAACCAGGCTTTTTTATTTTTGTTTTATTTATTATCCCTGACTGGTAGAGAATGTCTCATGGCATTAAGTTCGCCTTTTGTCCTTAGTTTACTTGTGTGCAATTTCATTAGGTGCAGTAACTAAAGACAGGGGCGGCTCACTCCGCGATCCTTTCGCCGCGCTACAAGTACATGCCGGCGGCCGCGAGTTCGCGGCCCATTCAGTGGCGACGACCTTCGCGCGGCGCAATAGAATTCAATGTCGTCTGCACGCGTGCGGTCCGTTTGTTACTGTAGGTAAGAATTTAGAATGGCGGCGTTTTGTGAACATCAAAGGAGTGAGCCTTCTGTACTTGTACTATTATATATTCTGTGCTAAAGATAGACGAATACTAGCAGAAATCAATAAGTAGGTATGCAAATCAAGAACATTTTTTGTTCTTAGGAAAACTGCCTCTAACATCAATGCGAATTTTGCGCCTGTTGCTATACTCTGTCAAACAAGTCTGTCAGTAAATAAGAACAAAGAAAACCTGAAGAAAACTATATGGCCCCTGTACACACATGGCCAACGGTTCCACCAGCCCTTTGTGAAACCCCTTGGCCAAGATAAGAGCCGCTGTTTACACATTGGCGAACCAATCACTTGGCATTGGCTCTTCATGAAAGATGGACGTGGAATGGAAAAGTCTAGGAAATTCTAGATCATAGACATTGACAGAAAAATTTGATTAAAAAATAATAACCCCGTAGTAAAATTTAATTATTTGATATATTAACAATTTTTTTAATATTATGATAAGAACATTTATCTTTTTTAGGAAATACATTAAACATTTGCAAGGTTATTTTATTTCCTAAAATCTACACTATTATTGACATAGATAAACTTATTATTTTCGTAAATATTTCACTACCGTCCTCTCTGACGGCTGACGACCAACTGAATGAAGCGCCAACGTGTAAACGCAGTTGGCAATTGGCGCCAAGATCCTTTGATGTGTGGACAAAAAACCGACACGAATCGGTTGGCCGGCAAGCGCAAGCGCCAACTGCCAACTTACGGCCAAGTAGCCCTCTACACACATGGCCAAGGGGGTTGGTGGAACTGTTGGCCATGTGTGTACAGCGGCCAATAGGTTATATCTATATCACCCTAAAGAAAAGGATGCATATAGTTTGCATATAGTTTTCTTTGTTCTTATTTACCGACAGACTTGTTTGACAAAGTATAGTTTTTGTTTGGGCCCTATTTCATAAAAGTCTTAAAATTATCAAGCGTATTAAATTAAGGTTTGCCAACATAACAGAGCATGATAAATACACAACGTTGTGTTATTGTTATCTGTATCGCGTGTCCTTGCAAAATGGATGGTGTCATAATCTGTGTTATAGGCATGGTGAATTTTTAATATTCGTACGAGTATTTTTCTATATTTCCACGCATTTATCTAACAATGGGTCGTTCGAGATCAAGAAGTAAATCTCCGAGACGCCACCATAAGAGTAGTAAACATTCAAGAAAGAAGAGCCGCTCAAGGATCGATCTACATCGCGTAGCAGAAGCTCCAAACATACCGATAAACCGAGAGAACGAAGCTCAAAATCAAGGTAAATAAAGTAATTATCATAGTAATGTATCGATTTATAACAGTTAAAAAATGCCGTTTCACACTGTATTAATATAATTTTCCAGGAAAAGGTCACATTCCGTTACATCGTCTACAAGTAGCGAAGCATCCTATGATGGAGGCAGGAGTCATAGAAAAAAGTCCAAAGGACGCAGTAAAATGGATGAAGTGGACCGCCTGGCGGAAATGGAGCGACAGAGACGTGTCAGAGAAGCAGAACAAAAGGTTAATTTATTCTCCAGACGTAACTATTACAATAATAGTATGACTTTAGAGTTCTCCAAGTATTGTTTATGCAATTACGAGATACGAATAGTAATTAGAAGCTAATTACTAGTTTTTAATGTTATTACACTCTAACTTAAGAAAATAGACTACCTTTTCCTAAACTAAACACTTAAAATTATTTGAATTACGACATATAACATTTCCGTTTTCTAGGTGGTAGAAGAAGAAGCGGCAAAAAGAATAGAGCTCCTTGTCAAGAAAAGAGTTGAAGAAGAATTAGAAAAAAGAAAAGACGAAATTGAACAAGAAGTTGCCAAGAGAGTTGAGGAAGCAAAGCGCAAGATGGAAAAAGAGATGATGGAAGAGTTGGAGAGACAGAGAGAGCAACAGCGCCGCGAGGAGCTCGCTCGCCAGGTACCTGCCACCACCCTCCTACAGTCATGTGGAAACGCAACACTTCCTACCTTGCTTTTCCACATGACAAACCCCTCCCTGCGACTACAGACCTTGTTCTCGCAACTAATAAACTTAAGTAATGCAATACTTAATGACAACTTTAAAAATACAAAAGAAACTAATGAAAGTATTATTTCAATCATGTTAAAGGTCCAGTCAGGTGTAGTTCGAGTGCTTACAAGAATAATTTGTTAAATTCATTACTGTTGTTACTGCCTTATTGGCTGCTCGAATGTTAACTGGACATTCCTTACATGCACATTCTCCTGCCAAGGCAGGGTGCCCTGCCCTTATGTAAGTGCCATTGTGGCAGACGCTAGTTTTTTAAAACTGTTCACTTGACTGTCCTGGCAGTCACGTAGTCTATAAGTCAGGTCGGAAGACTGAGCAAGAGCCAGAAGCAGTAAGAATTTAATGGAGTTGCAGCTTGAGGAGCCAGTCGTGAATACTGAAGGTATTTCTTGAATTAATTTTTTGTATAACAACTTTAACTGTAATGTAAAGGTTGGTTCGCCAAAGCTGGTAAGGGATGAGTGGTTGAAAGTTTGTATGTGTGTATGTCAAAATGATAATGAACTGTTTGACATGACAGGGTGTTCACTTTCAGGTGTGCCAGCTTTTGTGAATTTACCTGTAATAGGTTAAAATTATATATGATATGTAATTTTTAATTTCCTTTACAAGGGGATGATCTAATTAAAATGGCTATTTCACCCCTTATGAAAGATTGTTTTGATTTTATCTTATTTTAAATTATGCAATACAGGAAGAGCTGTAAGAGCTATAACTCTTATTACTTTATTCCTATACTTAATTATTTGTAGAAAATGCCCACTTGTGGGCTTCAATTTTTGTACCAACAGTCTTTGGTTTATCAATGTTTGACCACAAAGGTTTAAAACTGTGCTAATATATATTTTCTGTCATACAGGAGGAAGAAGCTCGTAAAAGGAAAGAGCTGGAAGATATCATGGCAGAAAATAATAGACGGATTGAAGAAGCCCAACGCAAGTTGGTAAGTGCCTCTCAGGTATTTAGGGTTCTTCAAAGGTCGGCAATGCATAAGTGGCCCTGATGTTGCTTATGTCCATGGGCGGCGATGACTGCTTTCCATCAGGCGGCTCGTCTACTTGTATGCAGTCTATTTCATAAAAAAATATCAGTATTGCATGTAGCAGCATTCCATGAAATAGTTTACCGTTTTTCCGTACAGTCAGCCAAAAAAGTGGTTTACCACTTTTCGACTTTATGTCTTGGCTGACCGTACAAACGCAGTATGTCTGAAAACTGACTGGTGTAAGAGGATCTTTATCTAAGGTATTGGGCAGAATTATGTACAAATATATGATTGTCTGCTTGGCATGAAATTTGTTTGGAATGCTTGTGTATCATCTTCAAGAATGTCTTACCTACAGTTAAAAGGTGATGGTGTGATAATATATGTCTACAGTTTGACTCTGGGCAATTTGATTTGTATGTTCTATTTCTAGAAGCTACAAGTTACAATTTACAAGTGGTTGTCAATGTCTAATATGACAGTTTGGAAAGAGACTTCCGCTTGTAACTTGTAACTTTCAGTTTTGAGAAATGGGCCCCAGATGTCCTCTACAGGTATTGCATGACAATTTACAACTCATATTACAAGTTTTAGTTGATCCAATTCATTTTTAAAAAGAGAGTTCCACTTTAATACAAGTTGTAAATTGAAATAATTTGTCCAGGTTGAAATCAACTGATTGTGGATTTGCACATGAGTTCAGATATTCAAAAACTTTTTGCTCAAAACCATTTGTACAATTAAACTTGCTCATAATCACTAGTCATATTTTAGCGAAAATTTATATGGTTAGTTAGTATTACCATTAGAATCAGAAGGTATTGGAATAAATACTCCTTGAATTTTTATTTAATATTCTTACTTAATTTTCAGGCGGAGGAACGGTTAGCGATGATAGAAGAACAGAGAAAAATGGATGAAGAGAAACAAAAACTGAAAAAAGAACAAGAAAAAAGAATTAAAGAGGAACAAAAGAAAATCTTAGGTAAAAACAACTCGCGACCTAAATTGTCATTCTCTCTGAAACCACTCTCATGAGTACAAAACATGTGGATTGTGAACTTTGTGAATGATTTCATAACATTCTCCTAAGTAGGTGACTAGGTGTAGTATAAATAAGTATTTTATTCAAAATTGTCATATACAGTTGATTTTCAAGAACAACATTTGTGGCCAAATCTTGTAGTTCATAAAAAAAAGTTGGTTGCATAAAGGGAAATAATTAGGCACTTAAATGAAAATATAAAAAATCTGAGTTATTTATGGAACTTCATAGAAAGTGTGTGCCTGTTCCAGCCTTTATTCCAGTTATTTCAGTAGGCAGATGATGCATTCAATACAATATAAAATAGACATTAAGTACATTGAGACTTATTTAACATTTATTATTCTATTAGATCATATTTTTTTCTAAATTGATAATTTTCGGCCAGAATGTTATCTTTAATTTTAAAGGTTGTTGTCCAAAAAGTACCTTTGATAATTTAGTGCAGTTTTAACAACTAATACAAGCAATACCTGCCATTGATATTGTGTCCGTGGATTGCCTTCTAAATGTAAGAAGTAACTGCTCAATAGAATAATAGAAGCAATAGTAAACTATAGAATGCCGTAAAATAGCCAGAATAGTCAATGATTTCCTTCCATTACTATGATGAGGTTCCATTTATGCGTAGGCCTTAGTGTTTAAATTAACTGAAAGTCAGACAAATGTTATTTTACAACGATTTTAATAGGGCAAGGGCCTTGCACATATCAAGTAAACGTCATGTTTAAAATAATCCTTGTGCATTCTTTCTTTGGTATTAAAATCATTGTAATCCTAGCTTGATCTGAATCTGTGATCTAATCATGTAAAGAAAGCAGGCTCAGCAGGAATTGACCTAACATTTCCTATCTGAATCGCACGCGACACATTCCCGTCTCGCTTTAGTTTCCTCTATAATGCGGGTGGTCAAGCAATGTATGCCTTAGAAATAGGAAATGGAAGGTCAATGATTGATATTCATCGTATTTAGGACCACTTGCACCAACGAAAATGGATGGTTAACCCACCATTTTATATGGAATTTGACAGACGACAGCCCACTAACCCTGAGTTAAGTGGTTGGTGCAACTGGGCCTTAGCATCTTTACATTCTTTGAAAAGTTTATTTCAAAAAAAGAGGTTTAGTCACGAAATATCTCTACTCTAAATCTTTTATATTTATCACTCTCAGATAGTTTTAAATAATAGGTATGTTGATAACAAAACATGAAAGTTGCCTTTATGCGTAGTCACAGTCATATAGTTAGCCTCTCAAGATGATTGTTGTATGTATATCATGTCCAAAAATCAATTATTATGATCTAGTTTGTTAAATACATTGCAATAATACATACATAATAGTAAGCTGTTTTAATATATAAAGAAAACAAACCATTTCATAGTTAACAATTTACAACATTACCAGCAATCGTCAGAACAATTAATTTGAACTAATCTCAGAAGGCTCAATAATCTCAATCTCTGTTAAACATAATTACTTTACTTTCATGAACCAAATAAGTTGAATTTTTCTGTTTACCAACTAAACATCAAAATTTTATAACAAAGTGTTACTTTGGTTCACATTGTAAATAAGAAAATTGTCTATTTGAGGACTGCTTGTCTTATCTGATAAAACATGTCGAGTGTTTTCCTATCTCCCATGGATCAGTTTAATCTCGTAAGTCCCTGCGTACTTCTAATAGCGCAAATTAAAATTATATTCGAGTATTGAAGTCAAAGCAATTAAACAAAGTTCCAAATTAAAAATCGGAAAAATTGGCATGGGTCTTAATGAGATTAAATGTGTTACACTAGAATAGTATACTTTCTGCACTATTTCAGCGTATAAAGTCTAGTAAATCGAGTCTTGTTATAGTTTTCAGTCATCCAACTTATTAGTATGGGTACAGTCAAATCGGATATTCAATTTATTTCCATTGATCTTTGTGTTCTATTTGTTAGTCATTTTTTTGTATTATTTTATATTTTCTGCTCTAATACAGCAACCGAAATTTTGGTCACCAAATAAATCACATACGAACACTCCACGAAAATGTTACTACCAATAACAACATTAATCTCCTTATTCATAAAAAATGCTGAACTGATTCGTTAAAAAGTGGTTTGTCCCTTTCTTTCATATTGACTCATGTAGATGTGAGAAAGGGACAAACCACTGTTTAACTAATGTCAAATCAGTTCAGAAACTTTTTTTGAATAAGTGGATATGAAAATCATAAGCACGCATTTTGTCATCGGACTGTACAAAACATGATAGTGGATAGTTGTAGACATTATTTTAGGTGTACCCGTGAAATGCTGAATTGCCGTCGTAATTTGCAAACAAATGTCTAGATTTAAAAACTACTGTTAAGAATTATGTATATATTCATTTCGAAACAGTTAACTAATCATTATCAAACATTGGTAAGTGTTTAAAATGTTTCTGCAGTGTGTGCCAATAAAATCTACTAATGAAAAGATAAGATAGGGATTTAGTGTGTTGACAGAGTATATGCACTCCACTTATCACTTTGGCTTGCCACAGACAGTCTTAAAAATTCATAATCTTAAAAAAAATTGTATGCAAATTGACACTGACAGATCTGTCTGTTTGTATACAATTAATTTTTAAGACTCTGTGGCAAGCCTTTATCTGTCCGTACAGGCATAGAAGAATAAGTCAGTAAAGAGTTGTAACTCCATACATCAGTAAATGCAAGGTATTTGTAGTGACATCTAGCGTCAAATAGCGTAAATTATCAGTACCACCAAAGAGGATAGAGTATTATAGAGAGTTACTGTCGAAGTAAAATGTGTAATCACAGTGCATAGACTGCCATCTCTTGATACAGGCTTAAAACTTTTCAACCTCAGTTTTGACAATTTGGCCCAACAATTACAACTCTTTCCTTATTCATCTATGGTACACGGTATGGTCACGTAACGTCTTAGGCCCAGTTGCACCTACCATAATTATTGACCACAACAAACTGCAGTAAAGTATGAAACTTTCCATACAATACATTTTAGCGTATTATAACGGTGACAGACTGTTTGGTGCAACCGAGCCTTACCTCTTTGTAGCTCGGACGGTACGTGACTTGATTGTCCGGAAAAATCTTAGTTCTCAAATTCAGAGAACTTTCTCTCTCTGTAATGATATTTTTTTTGGAGTTATGGAGAAAATCCAAGTAATCATCGAACTTCGATTATTTGTGACTGTAGCGCAGTAATGAATGGTTCTACGTTAACGAATACTCGCAATAACATATTAGAATAGTGTAAGCGAGGGACAGTTAAAATGTATAGATTTATTGACACCATTTAAGATTCGCTGACATTTCAAACATTCGTTGCCACCTTTGGCAATTCTACAAATTCTTGTAAACTTGTTAGTACTCTAGTGGTATAATTTCAAAATTAATTACTTGTACATAATCTACTAGCATTTCTACAGAGGAATACATAATTGTTTAAGGTATTGTAGTTTATTTTGGACGTAAGGTTACGCCTTAAAAAAGGCGCTCCATTTCTTCTATGGAAAACAATCTGCTTGATTCATTTACCAAATCTAGAATTTTGCATTCACCGTGAACTGTGTGAGCAAAGTTTTAGGATAAATTATTTTCCAATAATATACCTTTTCCATTAGAATCATTCACCCTACTATATTGTTATTGTTTCATAAATAAAATCTTAGACTAATAAGTGTTTACTTTTTTGTTACCTTAATCCCATATCAACATAAGTCACACATTTTGAGGGGCACTGGTACTTTTACTTAACCTACATTAAACGTCTCGGCTCGCCAGTCGCCAGCATTATTGCCAAGAACGATTTAATACTGGACTGACAAAGCCCATACAAAAAACCGTACCCCTGAAATGTGTGGGCCTTTTAGGCTTAAAACTAGATGGCGCTCCTCTACGTATAAAGGAAGATTAGGAACCTCCTGTGTGTGCTGCCTACTATTTTACTACTCTCCTACTTGGCTCGTATCATAAAGTGGCCTAAAGTTCATGATAGGGTTGGCTTTCGCCCTGCTGAGCAGGGTGGCAGCATATATGCACTAATGCTATAAAATTTATTTTTCTACTCCCGAACTGTTATTCGTCATTTACAGGGTCGTGCATAGATCGTTAAAACCCTACGTAAAAGATGCCCGCCCACGCATACGATATAGCTCTTAAAGTATTGTTAGGTAGCCTTTAAGGGATATAGCGTGGGTGCGCGGGGCGCCGGGGGTTGCGGCGGCGCGGGGGAGTGCGAGCGACAGGGTGAGTGCAGGATCATTACAGAGGACAAGTCAAAATACAGGGAACAGTGCGAATTTCACGAAAGTTATTCTAGAAAACTATTAAAAAGTAAGTGCATGGTCGTAGAAAAAGTATTGTATGCAACGGTGTTTAACTGAGTCAAAAAATACTCGTGGCGTCTTAATAACAATTTTCGGCTTCGCCTCAAATTATTACCCACGCCACTCCTCTTTTTTGACCTCCTTTAAACGTCTGTTGCATAAAATACTATAAATTTATGTTATGGCTATTTTAATTTTCAAACTTGCAAGGCTCACAGCAGTTAGACTCCGCGCACACGGGCGACAAAACTGTTTTGTCTCCATCGCTCGGTCTATGGGCTAGTATGAAGGTGCGCACACGAGGCGACGCAACTTTTCATACAAATACGAAAGTTGCCGAGCAACTTTGTCGCCCGTGTGCGCGGAGCCTTATAAAAAACACCTTATGGCCCCTGTACACACATGGCCAACGGTTCCACCAGCCCTTTGTGAAACCCCTTGGCCAAGATAAGAGCCGCTGTTTACACATTGGCGAACCAATCACTTGGCATTGGCTCTTCATGAAAGATGGACGTGGAATGAAAAAATCTAGGAAATTCTTGGTCATAGACGTTGTCAGAAAAAAAATATTAAAAAATAATAACCCCGTAGTAAAATTAAATTATTTGCAATATTAACAATTTTTTGAATATTCTGATAAGAACATTTATCTTTTAGGAAATACATTAAACATTTGCAAGGTTATTTTATTTCCTAAAATCTACACTATTATTGGCATAGATAAACTTATTATTTTCGTAAATATATCACTACTGTCCTCTCTGACGGCTGACGACCAACTGAATGAAGCGCCAACGTGTAAACGCAGTTGGCCATTGGCGCCAAGATCCTTTGATGTGTGGACAAAAAACCGACACGAATCGGTTGGCCGGCAAGCGCAAGCGCCAACTGCCAACTTACGGCCAAGTAGCCCTCTACACACATGGCCAAGGGGGTTGGTGGAACTGTTGGCCATGTGTGTACAGCGGCCATAACAACTCACACAGTGTAAACAAAACGCATGACGCCATGCCACGTCACACTGACATTTTGACAATGACAAAACTGAAACTGACAGTTTCCCCCCGTTCCCCTCAGTGCAGTGAACGACCGGGTCTGCAAGTACAAATGAATAATTTTGGGGTCACTATCTAATCGATAGATTTGACTAATATAATTGTATTCCAGATAGCACCCGGCTTGTAGAAATTTACGTTAAATGTTAATAAAATGGCAGAGTTTTTAAAAGGACTGCTGCTCTCCGTTTTGTCGGAAAACTGTTACAACGAATATTTTAACAACTACAACTTTCTCGATGGTAATTTTTTTTTGCATGCTTCACTTAAACTTTCTTTTTAGTTCTTATATTCAGCATTCGTATACATTGATTTAAATTAGCTTAGTTTTCTATAAAAAAGTAACAATTAATCGATAAATCCTCCAGTAAAGAAAAATGCTATAAAATAATGAAGTACTGATATAACATTCAATGCTTGCTTTTTACTGACAACGTTGTTCAATACTAATTTGCTACATACAATTATTTTCCAGTTCCCTGTTTTAAGAGTACACTGAGCAAAGGACTGGGTATTGGAATCATAGCTGGTTCCATACTGGTGAAGGTGCCGCAAATCTTGAAGATTCTTGGTAGCAAAAGTGCAGAGGGCATTAATGTATATGGAGTGTACCTGGAGCTGTTTGCCATCACTGCTAACTTTGCTTACAGTTATGTTATGAGCTTTCCATTTAGGTAATTCAGTACCTTATTATTGTTTAATGTGTTGTGTCTGGCAGTAAAAATGTTGCCAGAGATACAGATATATTCTGCTATTGGGCAATAATTCCTTAAATTCAACAAAAGGATATTTTTAACTGCACTAAGAACCAGTTGCATCAACCGCATTTGACAGACACATTGTCAATTTGTCACTCGGCAGAGGTCTATGGAACTTCTCATATAATAACATTGAATGAATGCTTTAATGGTGACAGACGGTTTGGTGCAACCGGCCCTAAATCTGCAAAACAATCCACTCACTGTATCATACCACATAACTCATGTTTCTTTTTTTTTAAGTTTCACTAAGCTGAATTTTTTTTTCTAGTGCCTGGGGTGAAGGGACATTCTTAGCAATTCAGACTGCAATAATTGCAGCACTAGTATTGCACTATGGAGGTTCCACTGGAGGGGCTACAATATTCCTCGCCACTTATGCAGGCCTAGTATCAGTTCTAGTCAGCGGCTACACTCCAACAGATATTCTGTGGAATATGCAAGCCATTAATGTTCCTATTATCCTTATTGCTAAGGTGAGTAATGTAACACATTCACTGCTAGGAACCAACCTGGTGGGTGGGTGCTTGTGAACTTTGCTCAGATGCCAGACAACCCACTAGGCAGGTTAAGCTGAGTTTAGTTAGCTGCAAGTTTTGAGACAGAAGTATATGCAAGAAAGAGATGCAGATATTTGCCACTCACTCTTACCTGTAGTTGTGTCTCAAAACTTGCAGCAGTAACTTGCTGGTCTAAACTCAGCTTTAGATAAAAAATTGTTTCAGGATTAGTGCGCCATTTTTGGCCTGGCATCAAAGTGTTAATGTGTATGTGGAACAACTATTCTATTACTGAGTCTTGCTGCTAGCTAGCACAAATAATATTGTACATTGGCTTGTTATTGCTGTCCTTCACATGATGTCGGTCAATGACACTTGGAGTAGGATAGCAATATCATTATGTGCATACAATAGAAATTGGAACAGGCAGGTCAATGTCCTTTCAATTCTTCCTCCTTAGCTTACTCAACATAACTACCGTTATCTTATTTAGACTTATACATATCAGTCTGTGTTTTTTAGACTTATACATATCAGTCTGTTGCAAGCAATAATTTGAACAACTAGATTAATTTTAATAAAAATTTTAGATTTTTTTAAATCAGATTTATTAATGGATAGTAGTTTCTCAATAAAATACAATCATTTACAAGTTGTTGGGATGATTTGTTTATAAACTATCTGTGCCTAACATAAAATTTTTTTTTCAGTCAATTCAAGTAATCACAAATTACAAAAACGGCAGCACAGGCCAACTATCAGCTGTCACCGTGTTACTTCTGTTTGGCGGCTCCGTCGCCAGAATATTCACGTCCATTCAAGAGACCGGAGACTCCATAATCATTCTAACGTACTGTGTGTCTACTGCGGCGAATGCTGCGCTGGTCCTCCAACTGCTCTGGTACTGGAATGTCGACAAAACTACTAAGAGTAAGGGAAAGAAGAAGAGAAAGACAACATAAGTTATTATGTACATTAAAATGTCTTAATGCAATGAACAAGTACATGAATAATAATATATTTATAAAGATATGATTTATTATTTTTCTACTATTAGGGTTATTTCCCTTTGATATTGAAACAACATTTTTTTCCTAAGAGTTTATTGAAAGTCAGATTTTAAAAATATAGGCAGAGTCTGAAGAGCTCTTCATTCTCGTAAGAGTAAATACAAAATCTAAAATTGAGGCAAAGGACTACCCAAAGCTGTAGTTTAGTATGTAATTCAAAAACCAAACATGACTATGATACCTATTATACATATACAGTACTAGGTATCATATCATCATTATCCCTAAAAATCTCAAAAACATGATTCACAATAAATTTTGTACTCTGGTACTATTTGAATGTACCAGTATTTTGACTTGTAATTCTTCTCTTGAGATCTTTATAGTGGTAAAAACCATATTCATAGCTTATTCAGCAATGGCCTTTATTTGGGGTGTAAATTCAAATTGAATAAAGAAAAGGATTTTTTTTATTTTTAAAGAATAACCTAATAAATACATTAATTCAATATTAACCCTGGCTGTACTGGTACTACTATGTGTTCAAAATCTCCTGCCGGTTTACTGCCAATTTGCACATTCTGTGAATTCTGTCCAACATCTGGGGGCTTTTCCATTATCAATTCCCAGCGACGTTTTTCACATTTTTTGAATTTGCATCCTAGTTTATCTTTCATGATTCTACGCAATGTAGCCATTTGTCCTGGAAAATTTAACTCATTCTTGGCAGCAAATAGGATTTTTTTTAAAGATATGGGTTGATTCTGTGTTTGAAATCTGTGGATGATATTTCTTATGTTTTCTATCATAGCATCATCTATACCCAATCTCTTTTTGGGATTTTTTCTTTTTCGAGTTGGGAAATTAATTATGTCTGCTTCTCCATCATATAATCCAGCTGCTTTGATTCTCTCTGCTTCTTTTCTTATTCGTTGGAGTGTGCGCTCTCCCACGCCTGTAGCGATAGCGGCACGTTCCAAGGCTCGTTCTACTGGCAATAAAACATTTTTGTTTTTCTTCTCCATATCAAAGAAAGTCAAAACTTTGTATAACACATTACGCACGTCGTTACTTAGTACCTTTCCTTTTCCCATGGCTATAAACGATTGATCGTATTGTAATGTGTAATTATCGCACTATATCAAAACTGTTTGTTCAGCAAGAACCGAAATCCGATATGTAGTATAAATCAGTTTATACTATCTAATAAATAATAAACGTAGTTCTTTCAAATATTATTCTTTATCATAAATAGCACAGCAAAGCGTCTTGGAGGAACTGTCAATCAAATGTCATGGGGAATCACTTTTTAACAAATTTATTATCTGTTGGATGCAAGTTTTTTAGCCACATAGATAACGGCTATACTTTGTCAAACAAGTCTGTCAGTAAATAAGAACAAAGAAAACTATATGCATCCTTTTCTTTAGGGTGCTAGAGAAAAGGATACCTACAGTTTTCTTTGTTCTTATTTACTCACAGACTTGTTTGACAGAATATATTATTTTTTTATATTACTGTTATTACATTTTTTTTAAATTAATAAATGGGAAAGTGTGTGTGTTTGTCCGTCTTTTACGGCAAAACGGAGCGACAAATTGACGGGGTTTTTCAAGTAGAGATGTTTACCCTAACGTTTGTACCCTAAGTACGCACTTACCAGCTCGCAATCACTCCAATGGTGGGAAAATGCCGACAACAGGGTCGAGTGGAGGCCTTTGTCCAGCAGTGGGACACAGCGTCTAATTAAAAAAAAAATCGCTCTAAAATTTAATAAAATATATCATGGGGATCATGACCCCCCCCTCCTCTGGGCACGAAGCTGGATCAGCGCTTGTCCAAATATGGGGCACTGGCCCTAAAGGCATAGGGAATATATTTCCCACCTAATTTTGAACTCTATGTCATAAAGAGAGCGTTCAATTTTGCATATGCCTTATAAAGGGCAAGGCCAGGCAAGGCAGAAGGCATGAGGGCGTGCCTTATTAATAATGTCGTTTATAAACTTCGTGATTCAGTGCTCTTTGGGGCAAGGAAGGATTCCGTTTGTAGGCTAAAAAAGGGCAATACATAAAAAAAAAACAACTTAGTGTTCATTGTTTATTATTATTAATATTTTAGTACCATCTTAATTAACACATCTATCGAGATGTAACACTCATGGAATGGCCTTCATTAGAATAATGACAAGCTACATTTGATTGCAGTTAATTTTGACACCAATTTTCTCGTTTGACTAATGAAAATACCTACAGTACTCATAAAACTATATTTACAGCTAATCCTCAAGGATTTGTGTTAAAATGGGTAATGCGAGTGAATAAGAAGTCAGCACCCTAACCAATATAGTATAGCCTAGGGATTTTAAAACGTTGGTTGAGGAGTTATTCTTTGGGGGCGGGTTCAGAGGGTTTTTCATCAGTGTGGTTCCTTTCGGGTTCGTTCCCGTCCGCCCATTTGCCGTCGTACTCCTTGCGGTCGACGTATCTCTCTTCCTCGTATTCGCCCTCGCTGCGATGGCTGTCGCGTTCAGAGTAGCGGGAGTAGCTGCAAATTAGGAACACATTATTCTTAGGCGCAACACCTTACAGGGTATTTAACAACTCGGGCAGCAACTATGGCAACAAAGTGACAGTTGATTTACCCAAGCATCTTATAGTAAGGACTTGAATGAGAGGATTCCTACTTCTTTTTCTTTATTTTTTGTAATTTGTAACGTAGTCAGAGTTACCATGGATGTTCCTTCATTCAAGGGATGGCCAGCATTAATAGTAGCGGTTAACAATTGCAACATAAGTTATAAGTTACACCTCTACAGTTGGCGTTAAAAAGTATCAGCTATTGTAGTTTGTTTAGAACTTTTTATTTGGTATTGGTATTCTAATTTTGTCATGTAATGTTCCGTTCTTAGGACGAGAGTTCGGTTCGGAGTACGATATATTCTGGCCTTGTTTTCTTTACGCTTGCACTGACCTGTCCCTATCCTTGTCTCGCCTTTCGGGGCTGTAGGAGCGCGAGCGGCGCGTCCTGTCGGGGCTGCGCGAGCGCGAGTACCGTCCGCCGCGGCGGTCGCGGAAGTCTCGGAATCCGCCTCTGTAATAATAAACACCATTAATATATACAGCGCGTAAACCTAATAAGGGCGATAAATGAAACCAGGCATATAATTCAATATTGTTATCATTAATTAAGAGGTGTTTTTGAGTTACTTTTAATTTTCACCCCATAATGAATTTTTGAAAAATTTCCCAGCAGCAATGTACTGTAAACGTGGTTGCGATGACAATCAATGACAACTATCAACGAGCGGTTAACGCGAGTGTGTTTGCATTACGTTGCGGGCCGAATTCTTTTGTATGGATAAAAAAAATATTTCAATTTCAAGTAAAAGTTATCTAATTCCATTTTTTATGTCCTATACTCACCACCGTTAAGAGGTTCGCCCGTATTAGGTTTACACCCTGTATATAAATAAATATTGGGGGACACCTTACACAGATCTACCTAGCCCCAAACTAAGCAATGCTTGTATGTACTATGGGTACTAGGCGACGATATATACTTAAATAGATAAATACATACGTATATACATAGAAAACATCCACAAATAAATGCCCTTACCGAGATTCGAACCCGGGACCGCGGCTCAGCAGGCAGGGTCACTACGCGCTAGGCCAGACCGGTCGTCGATATGATCACCACAGAGTCGGAGAAAATTTATTATACGAAGAGCGAGGAAAGGTACGAAGTGCACAGGTGGGAAGCGTCGTTGTTCGTCATGGTGGAAGTTGTTGCTGCGGCGGCGCTCGGCACCATTCAAAATGTAGTAAACGCGACCGGTACCATTATTGTATCTTATTCAAGACTACTTGTAGTGTGTTGTGTGTGTTCCGTATCTCATTACCTGAAATCCTCCTCCGCCTCGCCCACGCCTCAGCTCGAAGGGTCGTTAGCGACCTACGATCTGCCTCGACTGCGGTTATCTCGATAATTAGATTGGAATCGTCGTCGGTCGTCGCGGCGGAAGTCGTCGCCTCCCAGGCCGCGGCCGGCACAATTGAAGGTGTAAGGCGCGGTCGTTATACTTGTTGTAGTCTGTTTTAGACCACGTTAGTGTGTGAGCCGTTGGATGAGCTCACCTGAAAGGTCTCCCGCGGCCGCCTTGCCCGCGGCGGGGCCGGAAGGGGCGTCCGCCGCGGCTGCGGTTGTCGCGCCAGTCGGGCTGGAAGCGGCGCTGGTCGTCGCGGCGGAAGTCGTTGCCGCCGCGCCCGCGCCCGCGCCCGGCGCCGTTGAAGGTGTGGAAGCGCGGCCGGTAGTACGTGCCGCGCTCGAAGCCGCCGCGCCCGCGCCAGTTGCCGCGACGGTTGAAGCGACGGAATCTAGACAGAGTACAATTTTAGTCAATTTAAAGAATGTAATGATCGTATCCGAAGGTTAAATCTTAGTCTCGGTACGTAAAAGCCGACGGAACTGAATCATCATCCTCCTTGCGTTATCCCGGCATTTTGCCACGGCTCATGGGAGCCTGGGGTCCGCTTTGACAACTAATCCCAAGATTTGGCGTAGGCACTAGTCGACGGAACTGAATATCGACAATATAATAATTGGTCTAGGTTTTATGTTCGTCTTTATTTAGCGAGGCGACAGAGCGGAAACCTCCTCCGAGGACAAATAATATCATAGATTGACATACCTTCCGTCCCTAGATCCGGAGCGGCTGCGGGACCGGCTTCGTGAGTAGTAGGAGCGGGAAGCATCAGAGCGGGACCGCGAGCGAGGCGAGCCGGAGCGGCGACGCCTGGACGCAGCCGAGCCGCTGCCGGATGACGCCGAGCGAGACCGCGAGCCCGAGCGGGACCGGTACTTGCGCGGCCGGGACCTGCAACACAGGGAGAAAGTAAAAAGGCGGGTCCATAAAGTGCGAGGCACGTCACGAGACAATGTGCTAAAGCGGCAAATGTCAAACTTAGGACCGGTTGCACCAAACCGTCTGACACCGTTAAAGCGTTCGTTAAATTTTATTGTATGAGAAGTTCCATAGAAGTCTGCTAAGTGACGATGATGTGTCTGTCAAATGTGATTGATGCAACTGGCCCTTAGAGGTGTCTCGGACGACGTGACTCGTTTTGTGTGGACTAACAACACAATAACACGCCGTATCGAAGACGCTTTAGACTAGCGTGACCTGTGCGTCCGCGCCCCTAACCTGAGACTATGATGCTACAGTGAACAGTATCATATTGATGAATGATGAGAAGAATACTTAAAAAATCATAAAACTTTGCTTCCACAAATTTGTATCACTATGACAATTATTACTTTAGATTTTGAGTAAGTAAGTAAGTAAGTAAATATTATTTATTTTACATGTAAAAATATATAGAATGTCGAGTGAGAGTATAACTAGGTAACAACAGGCGGTTTTATTTGATATGTGTACACGAGTGGCACATAGCCGTCCCGGGCTGAGGCCCACCTGCTGCGCGACCTTTTCTGATCCCGGGCGTCGTCGGAGGTGGAGGAGCGGCGCCGCGGCGACGGCGGCGAGCGCGGGCGCCGCGCCGCGCCGGGCGTGGGCGGCTTGATGCGCGTCACGAACTGCTCGGGCCGCTGCCCGCCCACGGACACGGGCGTCTCGCCTTCCTGGGCCAAGCGGAATGACCCGAACTTGTCGAGGACTATGTTGCCTTTGCGGACCTGTAAAACGACTTACATTTAGTTTTAAAGTCTCATGAAACATTACTCTAAACGTTTGAAATTTAAAAAAAAAAACTTCCTATTTTATCTCGGTAATTTTGATCAGAGAACTCCATGCAAATAAAAACTGAACGGTAGCATTTCCTTATTCACTGAACGGTCACAAAACATCTCAGACAGTTTGAATATAGCATTATGATTTAACCTCATATGTCGCATTGTTTTCAAACTCTTACGCGAATTCACGTTTCACACGAGAAATAAAAATCTATGTGCATTGTCACCTCGCATGAGGCTTTAATAAAACTGGCGTTCTTGCGACCGAATCCATACATCTAGCGCGACTTCTAGATATGGACTCGCGCGTGCGCAAGTTCGCCTGGTCTCTCATAATTAATTATATCTTAACCCTTACTAGGGCAGAAGAATTTCGGAAATTAGTCAAATTTTAATTATATCTTAAATCAATTAAAAACCTATTTACACTTTTAAACTGTGTTCAGGTAGCAGATTACATCCAATCCAGCCAGCCCATCAAATGCCGCATTGCAATGAAACTCGCGAGCTCTCGCAACATGTAAATCCGTTCTTATATTATAGAAAATTTGTTTACTGAGAACTATAACTAACAGAATAGAATAATATAATGCTTGGGCACCTGATACGGCAGGACGAATTCATTAAAAACATATTAGAAGGAAGAATTGAGGCAAAAAGGCAAAGGGGGAGACCGACGAGAGCGTATATGACCCAAATAAAGGAAAAAAAACAACGTCGTGTCGTATCAGGAAGTCAGAAGACCGGCATACATGGCAGTTGCTCCAACTTCCATGTCCAACTCCAGAGTCCAGAGTCCAACTCTATGAATGATGATGATTATAGAATATTTAAAGGTATATACATAGTTAGTTACCGGTGGATGCTGTTCGGTGCCGGGCGGTTCGGGCTCGCGGTTCTTGTTGTTGGAAGGCAGGGGCGGCGGCTCCTTCATGGCCATGGCGCGTCGCACTGACACGTTCTTGTCGCCACTCGTTGGGGGCTGTAATATCGTAATTTGTTAACTTTTGACGTTGAGAAACAATCCCGTTTATTTCTGTAAAATAAATGGCATCAAAGTCTGGTGAACCACCAATACTTTTACTAAAAATTAGAAAAGTAATAACAAAATTCATTTTCATAGAATAAACCAAAATTAATTAAAAATGGGTTAACCCCTCGTATGCTTAGACATGTATCCGTGCGGGGAATTTGAATCCATTGATTTACATGTCAAGGTCACTTTTTCAATGATCAAAATTGACAGGCAGCATACGAGGGGGTTTAAATGCAAATTTTACACAACATTAGCAATAAATTTCAAAAATTTCGTATAACTCATTATTAGGGCTAAAAAACTGTTTTTACCTTAGGCGGATCTTGTGAATCATCAGAACTGTCCTCAAATGCGTAATGCTCCTTGTATCCTTTGCTGGATGACTTTTCTTTCTTCTGAACTCTACTGTAAAATAAGTCGGAATAAAATAGCCATAAAAATTAGCAACAATATTCTTGCTTGAGCAGAAATTTTTAATATATCCAAGTGCAAGAACAGAGCAGAGACATTCTGGAATAAGGTCGAAAATTAAGGATTCAGTAGTCAACAGAGCACGAAAGCTTTTAGCAAGCTTTTTGTTGCAAGAAAATAAAATGCAGTTCCTCAACACTTGGGTTGATTTTCTTGCAACACTTGTGAGCCTCGCTTGCGCTTTCCATTAACCTGTAGGCCTAGAACATGATGGCCGCGGGAGTATGTCGCCGCGAGATAGACTACCCGTCCTTATGTCATTAATACAGTTAGAAGAAGACGTGGCATCTATCTCGCGGCGACATACTCCCGCGGCCATCATGTGCTAGGCCTACTGTATTGGTTAACCTGGGGGCATGAATACACAGCGAAATGTATACTTGGCGGTACTAACGGGTCTTTAACGGCGCTCATAGACATCTTCCACTTGGGTTTCTCGAGTGGTGGTGGCGGGGCTTGGTCGAGCGGACTGACGGAGCCTCGCTCGCGCTTGCTTGCGTTTTCTACCATCACGTGGTACGCGCTGAGTTTGGACTCGAGCTCTTCTAGGCCGTGCATCTCGTCCATTATCCTACACGAAGATAAATGTTAGGGTTTTGGTCGTTATATGTTAAACTAGTTTTAAATCGAAAATCTAGTAACTTTAGTAATGTTTCCAGGGAGACAGACACTGGCAATAAGCCATTACAATGAAGACTTAATGAACAGATAAAAAAGTGACGGCCAGTGGCCAGTTTTATATTGTCTAGTACAGCCAGCTGCCATCAGATATATTCCGGGCTCGAATATTTATCTCACAAGATATTGATCCTCCTTTGTGGTCACAAATGTCTGAACATGTTTCTACTGTTAACCGGCCAGAGTGTACATACAGATTTTGAGCACAATTCTAATATCTGATGACGACTGCAAGTTTAGATGAGCGATCACTATCAAATATAGTTTTATCTTAAGCCAGTTTTTACAGTCCCGACACCAGACCCATAGTTAAAACAACGAAGGGAAAGAGTAACTTTAGATGGCGAAGTGTACCTTTTGTCACTGTGTTTTCTATCATATTCGCCATCTGAACTGAGGTCCCTCTTCGATTTCCCTTTCAATTCTTTTCTGTAACATGCATAATCGTAATATTTATAACATAATGTCGCATAGCTACTCAATTTTGGGTGGATCAAGTTTTTCTTATGACATTTGACATTGACTGTCCTGATTGTAGGTCAGTATACAGCATATTAATGATATTTAAATTGAGTATTTTTTTGTGGTCGTTACAAGCCCTACGGCGCCCCATAACATGGCTCTCATAATGAGTCAACTTAAACTTACTCAAATACTAAAAAACTTAGAATATTTTACCCAACAAGCTCTCATACTTTTAGGCTGATGAGACAAGAAATAATTGGTCCACCCTATTTATCATATTATCAATTAATTAGCGTTAACAAGCGTTTATCTTACCTAATAGCGTCCCTAAGTTTCTTGTCGCCAATGTTGTCCAAATCGCGCAGGTTGTAATCATTGTTGGATGCAGAGCGCGCAAGCTTTGATTTCCGCTTTTCATCTCGCTCCTGCTCTTTGCGTTTACGTTTTGATTCTTTCTTCTTTTTTCTAAAAACAAAGTTTAAAATTCATCATCCTCCTTGCGTTATCCCGGCATTTGTCAAGCTAAAAAGCTGTATAAAGTTTAAAATTAATAGTAGAAAAATAAAAAGGGTGCCAACTGTCAATTGATACTAATGGGACACAATTAAAATGTTAAAGGTAAGTTTATGCTTAGGCATAACATTAGTGTTGATTACACAATACAGAAAAACAATACATCAGCACCAGGAACATGTACACAACAGGCCCACCTTGGGACAAGAGGATTATGCGTAACAGTTTCTGATCAGACACCTCCAATAAGTTGAATTATTAGATGTTCAGGCATGCAAGCATGGTCGTCATGCTTGCCTGCCAGCTCAGTGGTCTTACTGTTGCATACTTTGTCCTCATTGGTGGAGGTTCTTCAGTGTAATTTTGTGAGTGAACTTACTTGTCTTTCTTCTTTTTCTTCTTCTTGTCGTGGTCGGCGCCCGGCTGCTGCTGTTGGCCGAGCTCCTGCATTTTTCTGTTGCGCTTGTATTGAGCCGTCTCCTCTAGGAAGTTGCGTACTTTGTCCTCGTAGTCAGAGTCCTCTTTAGTCATCTCAAGGAACTTACGCACCTGGTTTGAAAAGACGATTACACATATATCTTTGATTCTAGCATGTCACTGCTGACTAAATATAATAAATCCCATGTGCGGCCACCACACATAGGTGCATTTAAACTTTTTGTATCTGTTCTCATGTTTTTGTATCCGAAAGTTTAGCAGACATTCTTATTTATTTTGTTTTTTTTTTTTGACTTGGCATTTCTCAATTTAGGAAATAATCTAATACCGTGTTAATTAAAAAAATGATTAACTAATCCAAGAGTAATATAAATCAATCAAGGTTGAACTAATTATGCCCAACTGATGTATTGGCAAGAGGCGATAATCTGTAATCACGACATCATTTGATAAGATTTTTACGACGGTTTGAACTGATATTCCACGTTGCTGAAGTTACGAAAAGTACATAGCTTGAATAGAACAAGCCTGCTGCCTGGATGTTTGAATCCATTCGTTTCTGTCTATTGCGCCGAGCTTAGCCATGAGCTTGTTGAGTCGAGAGGGGTAGCGTTGACGTGGTACTAAAGATAGTTTACACAACAACTCCCTTTCAAAGAGGAGCTACCAATAGCGCCAGTATCGCGTTTGAATGGCGGCCTCAAGGAGGAAAGCAAGCCCGCAAACGCCCCGTACACACCTGGAGGCGGAGCGTAGAGAACGAGCTCAAGGAATACGGACAGAACTGCAACGAAGCCAAGGCGCGGTGGCTCAAGGTAGAAAGGCGTAGAAGGATCTTGTGGAGGCCCTGTGCACCTATTACCACCTTAGGACATTACCAACGACAACACAACAACTCACCTTCAACTCATAATCGATGTCTGCCTGTGACCTTGGCGCTGCATTCGCCTCTTCAGCCTGTGGCGGTGGCGGCTGGTACCCGTAGGGATGGTTGAACTGCGAGTTATGTGTGCGCGTGGCGTCCGTTTCGCCAAGCATCGCCATCCGCTTGCTGAGTGGTGAGAGGGAGCGCTGCCGCTTGTTGTTGGACTGCGAACGACGCTTCTTCTTGCGGTTTGGACCTTCAGAATCTAAATTTAATAGACAATTAGTAAAAAGTTACATTTTACATGAAAAAGTGTAAAGTGAAGTCCTATTAATCATTTAAACTTACAGATAAATTCTGTTTGGGGTTCAAACTACCTGTTCCTGTGAGAATACACTGTGTCTTACACTAATAACCAGAGATCGGACAGTTGGGCGTCATTTGTATGACGTTTTCGGAATAATGAACTTTATGTTTTGTTAGAATGACGCCCAGCTGTCCGACCGATATTAATAACAAAAGTGCGGTGAATATAGCTATATTTTATTCTACTACTACGTTTACTACTAGTTATATTATAACATTGCAATTATTACCCTGAAAACTACCTGATCCTACTTTGCATTTAATCATAATTAAGTATGAACTTTCTTACCACTAGTGTCCGAGGATGACGAGGAAGATTCAGAAGAACTGCTGGAACTAGACGAGTCACTAGATGACGACGACGAACTGCTCGACCGCTTCTTCTTACCCTTGCCTCGCTTCTTTTTCTTTTTCTTTTCCTTCTTCTCAGTCAAATTCAAAAGCTGCTTAATAGTTTCCTTCATCTCAAACGATTTTGCCCCAGTTAAACCCGGTAATAACAACTCTGCAGGCTCAATCAGTGGCTTTGTTGTTGATGTCTTGCTCTTAAGGAAGTCCAAAGAGTTTTGAGCTTCTTCATGAAACGGTATGATGGCTAAACAATCTTCGTATGCCTTTTGAGCTTCTGTTATCTTGTTCTCATCCTCGTAGCTGCGCCCGAGAGCGACCAATGTCTCTCCCAAATACTTCCTGGCGT
Organism: Leguminivora glycinivorella; assembly: GCF_023078275.1. Taxonomy (NCBI): domain Eukaryota; kingdom Metazoa; phylum Arthropoda; class Insecta; order Lepidoptera; family Tortricidae; genus Leguminivora; species Leguminivora glycinivorella. The sequence continues at coordinate 8,174,291 of NC_062976.1, forward strand.
TTGCGTGGTTCGGATTCAATTTTAAAGATGTCTCAAAATCTTCTATTGCCTTCTTGAAAGTTCCACTGTTGGCGTACAAAGCGCCTCTCGCGACTAATCCTTCTACGTTTCTTGGGTCAATGCTTAGTGCCTTGTTGAGACATTGGAAAGCTTCCGAGTGACGTCCTGCCTTGAAATGTTCGATACCCTCAGCTACTGAACGGAATGCCCACTTGCTGGCTTGGGCCTGACGAAGTTCATCTGCATATTCCGCTGGCGAAAATCCTCCCCTGGGGATAAAATTAAATAATATGAAGTGAGTTTTTAAAACTGTCCAACACTGTTATAAGACGTCGCGAGTTGAACAGAAAGGACATCGCTTATACACACTATAGGTAAAACAAAAAGGTAAATGTTAAAATTTGAATTCGAAGTTTACCTTAATGACGCAAAGTTGGTGCAGTGCATATTGGAGATTCCAAGCAGTTCAGACAGATATTGGATGCAGTTGGGGTTATTGAACCCTGGGCTCTTCTCCAAAATAGCTTCGTAACTTTCTCCCTTCATATCCACAGTTTTCCTATTGAGAAAAAGTTTTATTAGTCATCAGGCTTTCCCATAAAAAACATGTAATGTCGGTTTGTTAGAAGAAGTTATTTAATTTGACTATACATCTTCATATTGCAAAAAAGATTTTCAAGCAATGAAATCCTAATTGCTTTTATTTGAAATTTTTGGTAATATCACACATACGTTATCCTCACCTGTTCCAATGGAGCTGTTCAAAAAATTGATATTTTACTGGTATTGGCTTATATTTCGTTGACACAAAGAACATCATAGATTAGGTGATAGCAGCCTCACAATATGACATTAATATTACCAAATTCATCGACAGTGTCTTATGCGGCGGTCTAGTGTGTGACAAACGTCTTGGGGGTTGTTGCTACACCTAGAAAAGAACACCCTAAAATAATGGAGGGCCTGGGAAACCTCGGGCTCCACGGACCTCATGTCTGGTGCTGTCTTGTCAAACTATATCCTTGGGAGCCTCATCAGCAAAATTGACAAATGTCGGTAGCTAGTCCGGTATTACAAACAAACAACGCCAACATCCAATAAAGGCTGATATTAAAAGTCCAATCATTATTGTTTGAATATGGCTGGAATATTAAATATTAGCTTTAATACAGAAATCACAAATTCCCTTTAGAGACATCAGAATGAAGTAACCCTGAAGCATTTTACTGACCTTTTCCATATATTAAAATAATGTGTAAATGATTTCAACACTACTGGTTTCAATTCCTCATTATACACATCATTGTTTCTTGTTATTGTTTTATGGACTGTAATCTTGCAAGTATCCAATGATTTTTCTTTCATTTCGTCAATCATATAAAAATGTCATGAAATCATTTTCACAAGTTTGGTGAAATGTGTAATCATTCATTCTGTAAGTGATCAGAACCCGGGTGAACACATTAACAAATACCCAACGAATGCTCCTTCTGAAGTTATGCATATATAAAAATACCTACATGCAGTGAATTTTGTGTATAAAGCTGAAAACTTGTAGATCCTGGAAGCATCTTAGAGCTGCCCATCAAGGCAAATTAAAGTGGCCTGTCACCAGATGATGTGTTTCATTGTCATTCTTCCTGTTATTCCATTGTCATGGTAAATCCTCATCCAACAATTCCTCAAATCTTCACATCCAAAAGCAGGTACAAACATTACTGACAAAATAAATACCACTGTTTTCAAGATCTTCACAAAATAAAAATACACAGATACAATACAAAAAGTGATGTCAAATTCAGACCTGTAAAATAGGTGTAGGCACACAGTGATTAATCATAACTCTCTAGTGGTGTGCGGTACATACTTGTAGACTAATGGGAAGTCGTCTGTGCTGAGGAGTCCCAGAGGGGGCTTAGGCGGGGGGTCGTCGGGGCCCCGGGTGACTCCCTTCATCCCGCAGACCATTTTGTCAGTGTCTGGGATCACTTCAATGACTTCGCAGCAGACTGTGTCATTCATCAGGTAGTTTCTTGAAACATTTTTCTTGTCCACTGCTGGTATGATATTTCCAACAGGTAAAAATGCCTGTTGAATAAAAATAATATCTAATGAATATTAAATACCAACAAGGTCAATGCTAGGGCATACAACAATGAATAATGGTTATCATGTAATTGAATACCTATTGTGGAAGGTGCATCAAAAGAATATCTAGTTTTGCAAATAATTGCATTAATTGGCCCAATGTTGTGTTGTCATCTATAAAATAATCTAACCACAAAATTAAAATTTTGAAAAAACCCACAACATAGTGGACCGATTTTCATGAAACATGGCTAAGAACAGTCCCAACTAACTCCGCTTTCAAACAAAAAAAAAACTAAATCTAAATCGGTTCATCCGTTCGGGAGCTACGATGCCGCAGACAGACACACACACCCCGACAGACAGACAAACAGACAGACAGACAGACACGTCAAACTTATAATACCCCTTCGTTTTCGCGTCGGGGGTTAAAAATCGTCAAATAGACCTATTGGAACTTCTGCTTTCATTCACATTAATGACCCTATTTTCTTGTCAACCATCCCACATTATAAAATTGTGTACTTTCACACTTATAATATTAGTAGAATCATGACAGTGGGTAATTCCAGGATAACTTGCGTTACATTTAGAACGCAAAGTTGTCAAACAAAGGTTATTTGTGGCTTGATTCATACTTAAATATCTTTTTTTGCTAGTGCACCATTTAATACAGTTAAATCTCATTAAACTAAAGTGGAAATTATTTGAAACATAACCATTTTCTAGCCTCAGTACATTAAAATGAGGTGGTAACTTTCGTTACAGAAATTGGACATGGGTTTTTAAAGCATCATTTAAATACGATTTTTAGGGTTCCGTAGCCAAAATGGCAAAAACGGAACCCTTATAGTTTCGTCATGTCCGTCTGTCCGTCTGTCCGTCTGTCCGTCTGTCCGTCTGTCACAGCCGATTTACTCGGAAACTATAAGTACTACAGTGATGAAATTTGATGGGAATATGTGTTGTATGAACCGCTACAAAATTATGACACTAAATAGTAAAAAAAAGAATTGGGGGTGGGGCCCCCCATACATGTAACTGAGGGATGAAAATTTTTTTTTCGATGTACATACCCGTGTGGGGTATCAATGGAAAGGTCTTTTAAAATGATATAAAGTTTTCTAAAAAACATTTTTCTTAAAGTGAACGGTTTTTGAGATATCAGCTCTCAAAGTCGTAAAAAGTATGTCCCCCCCCCTCTATTTTTATAACTACGGGGTATAAAATTCTAAAAAAAATAGAGGTGATGCATGCTAATTAACTCTTTCAACGATTTTTGGTTTGATCAAAGTATCTCTTATAGTTTTTGAGATAGGTTGATTTAATTATATTTGCTGCTACGGAACCCTTTGTGCGCGAGCCCGACTCGCACTTGGCCGGTTTTTTTATTTCCATATTGGTTTACGAATTTTCTTGTAACTTAAATCGTGTCAGTCAAGAGTACAGGTATGTTTATGTAGCAAAAAGGAATCTTAATATTTTTCAATTATGAAAATAACCATGCAAAACATTGGTAACTTGCGTTTCAAGAAATCAGTAACTTTTGTTACGTCCGAATGAAACATATTTTTTTATAGTTAGTGATCGAAATATGAAGTAAAAGTTACAGAAGTAAAAAAATACAGGATTCCTTGACTTTTAGGGATATGAGGGAAGGTTATATTATTTCCCCCAAAAAAGATATTCAGTTTTTAATTATTTTTTGGATTTTTGAATATTATGTTATTTTAGTATTTTTCTAAAAATGTCAGCTACTTTTTATAATTAGAATAATCCCTTGAATATAATGTGAGTCTTAATTAGTTCAGTTTACGCACGTATCTTAAAAAGCATGCATTTTAAACTTTTAAAAAATTGGCATACTTAGTTAAACTCAGTTTATTAAAATAAAAATTGGTCAAGTAAGGTCTAGAGCCAAAGAACCCCATAACCCCATAACCAGATTTTAAAAATTCTAATTACCCAGTTATTATTTAATGAGCAGTAGAGAATTGAATTAAGGTAGTATTTAATTGAGTTCAGTTGCAATATATTGTGCAATACCTTCACATTGATATCAGCCACATATCGGGATGTAGGTCCGGCAGTGCAGAGCACCTTCAGCATCATCCCAGAGGCTGTCCTGTTGATCACAGCTCCTATCACCAATTCTCCTGTCTTCACATTCTGGAAGAAAATATGTGATAAGTATGCCTATTTGTAGATGTGGGCAGGACATGTGGCTTGTGCACCAAGCCACAGGTGGACGAAAAAGGTTACTATATAGTTGGGCCCAACTACAAAGGCAGAGGTCGCCCTAAAGAACAGTGGGCTGATGATATAGAGATAACAATAAAAATGTATGTATGTATTATTTTTATGTATATTTATTTATGTATTTTATATATGTATGTGTATTTGTGTTGGTTTTCTCTATATTTTTTGTTCTTGCACTGCCTGTTAGCTTTTGTTTTTGTTCCGTTTTTCCAGCTACCCTAAGGTTGTCTGGGAGAGATCGCTTTTTAGCGATAAGACTGCCTGTTGTTACCTAGTTATACTCTCACTCAACATTCTGTATATTTTTTACATGTAAAATGCTAAAATGGTGCAATAAAGAATATTTACTTACTTATTTATCAGCCTGCCATACATAAATAATGCAATAAAATATTGAATGTGTCTCTTTATTACCATGTTATCAGTAGAAGAATTTACTTAAATAAGCTAGGTGCAATTACAAGGGACCTATATAATGTACTTCTTTTATAAATACTTACTTCAAAAAAATGCCTCAGTCTTGCAGATTTGTCCACATTCAAAAATGTTTCAAACGGTGGCATCAATGCATAAAGATCTAAAACAAAAATAAACTTCAATATTATGATGATCAAGTTATAAAAAATACAGATAAGTGGAGTTTGGCCTCACAGGGAAAATGAATAATTGATCAAGCTTTCAAGTAAACAACCTTGAATAGCACAATTACACTTATTGTGAAGGCAAAGCCAACCTGTTGCTAAGTAACCATTATCGATTTTTAAAATTACTTACTGTCTTCAGGTGCGGTAGCATCAGTCCCAAGGCTGGATGAGGAAGGAGTTTCCTCCTGAACTGATGTATCAAATAATGCATTTGCTTCTTTAGCAATAAACTGATGAAGTTTCAAACGTTTTCCTCGGTCTTGGAAAGTCAAGTGTTTGTGCCTAGACTGGTACACCGCGAAGTCCAGGGATCCAACACCGATTTTAGACAAATCGTCTTCTCCCCGCTCCGCCTCCCACGTTTTCTGGAGTTGCTGTCCATGGTAATTTATGGATTGCGTCACGAGTGACGCATCCAATTTCCCGTCCATATCAAAATACTGAAACAAAGTATAATAAACTGTACTTTCTCTACTCTATACTATATTACGAAATTTTAAACAAATAAAAAAGTGAGTCGCCGCCATGTTGATTGTAATGAAAAGATAAAGGATGAGAATATCCTGTGATATCACTACAGGTTAAAACAGAACTACATTATTTTACCTCTGATGTTTTAGTAATATTGCAATAACAAAGTTTTTAATAACAATTATTAATTCCTCAAAATGCGAACACAAGCACACCGCACAGACATTTTTTTAGAATGGCTACCACAGACTCTAAATACTTGCCTTGACAGTTGGAGCATAGACTAACAGTACCACCTCTACTGTCGATTCAATACAATTTATTTTATAGTGTTGGCGAGCCTGAATCCACTAACTTTTTCATTAGTTTAGTCTTCCTCACAGTGCAACTCATATTCTAATAATAAATAAAATAAGGGCAGCTTGTGGCGAGTTGAATGTGAAGTGGTTGGCGTTCTTTAGGTCCCATACCCCCGTGACTGGGTCAGGCCATTTTCCTCGGCTTGTCTTCATTGGTCGGCTGGAGTGAACACTGGGCAGGGCTGCAGGACTTTCACCTCTAGCTTGTCTTTACCGGCTGTAGGGTGCCGGAGCTATTTGTTCACATGATTGAAGTGAAACCTGCATAAGACGAGAATTGGTGCAGTGGTTGTTAACAGTCACTGGGTAGAAATCAGCGAACACCCTTGAACAATGTTTTGGATGTTGTTATTTGTGGGGCTGGGGCCCCATTTTGTAAGGGCCAGTCAGCGTCTGCCGGAAATAAAATTGTATACTGTGATATTAGGCAGGCTTCAGGTACATTTTATCCTATAGACCAGGGGCCCGTTGCTCGAAAGGTACAAACCTTGTATTACAAGTGCGCGAACTGTCAAATCGTATGGGTTTCCATGGAAACACACTTGTAATAAAAGACTTGTACCTTTCGAGAAATGGGGCCCAGTAATTAGTTTATTTTAGATTGCATCAACTCTCAAATAGGCATTACACCCTGGTGGGTACTGCCTCTGCGTGCATCCATGGCATAGGCAAGAGCAGCATCCGCTCGGTATACCCCTTACGTACATTTCAAAAGGGCTTAAATTATCAAAAGGGCTTCTACGGTTCGGTTCCGCGCACGCATCCCAAAGGTCCGAAACAACATTTTCCGTGATGGAAAAGAAATGAAATAAATATTATAGAACGCACTTATTCAGATCGATTTAGACGGCGTGCGATCTCGCATACGATTTTAGTTACATTGCGGGCTGTTCAGGTTACATACAAATTTGCACAGCCATCAAATACCGCAATGTAATAAAACTCGTATGCGAGTTCTCGTACCATCTAAATAGGCCCTAAGGGTCAAATTTATAAACAGGCAGTCCGACCAGCGCTGATTTACGGATCGGAATGCTGGCCAATGAGAAAGGAAGATGAGCAACGGATGCACGTTACTGAAATGAAAATGTTGCGTTGGGCCGGCGGAGTTACGAGACTGGACAGAATAAGAAACGAATATGTAAGAGGAACGTTCAAAGTCACAAAAATTGAGCACAAACTGCGAGAGCAACGCTTGTGTTGGTATGGGCATGTCATGAGACGAGACCCGGGTCATATGACTAGAGCAGTGATGCAAATTGAGGAAGTAAAGCGAGGCAGGGGCCGGCCACCATCCACCTGGAAGAGTACCATTGAAAAAGACCTTAAAGCCAATAAACTTATTCAGATTAGCTGTCTCAAGCTTATTAAAGCTTCTGTTGCTTCATGGGATATTTTAGGGAATCTGATGGATCTTGTTCAGCATCACTTGAACACATTTCAAGGTCGCGGTGCGGTGCGGCCCTTTCTAGCATTAGAACCTTCAGAGAACAAAGAACAAAGATAAGTTTGATGACTTCAGCAATACTAATCATTTATGTTTCTTGATTCGCAGCGCTCTACATCTGGAAAATTCATGCAACGAGCTACGATGACGTAGCACTCGTAGCGAATCTACAGTAATTTTAAATACTTATACATTTTTGAGTGCGTTGAGTTCTAACCACGGAAAAAAATCCGTTAACCTTGAGCCGAGTGAGATAAACTCAGATTTCCATAGAGATAAGATAATTATAACCTATGTACCTACCATTTAGGATCCCCTTAAAAGTAAAATCAGGAAATGAGAACTACAACCACAGGTAGGAAACACGATTTTATTAGTTATGAAATTACTCGTTACTAAAATTTACCTCGAACGTTTCGAGGACGACGTTGTCCCAGTTCAATTTGGAATCCACTTATAAGAACCGTTTTATGATCGTCTACAGATCGTTTCAATTTGTGGCGTGGTTTAACAATTTGCGGGCGAGTTGAAAGCAAAGTGAGCGCACACCCGGCACACCGCAGAATGATAACGCTTTTGATAAGTGATTAGTTATCCACAATTGACCCTTTGCTACATCAAACTAAACCCTCGCAACGTTATATTTTCTAAGTACGATATACTTCATACGGGTATCTTGCATACTTCAAAGCCGCCATAAAGCGTCATTGGGAAGGTCTCACTTCAATAGAAGAGGCGAATACAAAAGAAAAGAGGGCTAGGTAATGGCAGACACAATGGGAATACTGTTTGGACTAGAAGCGGACCAGGCGTGTTCTTTCATTAACTTCGCAAGTCTTAGCAAGTAGTTCTTGACTTAGCCATTGTAAAGGGCATCCCACATAGACAGAATGTATGTATTCTAAGCAAGAAAATAGGGCTAGGTAATGGCTGACATAGGAAAACTGTTTGTACTATCAAAGACATAATGTAACTTGATCCTCTTTGGTAGGTACTATTTAGAAGCGGACCTGGCGTGTTGTTTCTTTTACGTCTCGAGTGCGAGCGAGTAGTTCTAGTGGTAGTTCTGGACTTACCCAATGTTTACCAAGGCAACTAAAATTAATGTTAGCAATTAAGATAAGAAAGAGGGCTAGGTAACGGCAGACACAATGGGAATACTGTGTCTGCAGTACTGTCAGTACTAGGAAGCGGACCCGGCGTGTTCTTTCATGAACATCGCGTGTGCGAGTTGTTCTTGAATGTGTGTACTTGTGTCAAAACCGTTACTACATTTGACCACTTTTTGTTGTAAATCTTGGATACAAGTGCACTTAAATTTTTCGAAACCATGTTTCCAAAACATGTGCACTCAAGTGTCCACATGGTATTTAAAATTGGGATACAATTTTACAAGTACAAGTATTTAGGTACACCTACTTGCTGAGTTTTCGATTTCAAACCTTTAGAGTCGGTGTCCGGCAAGCGTTTGGAATGTCGCCTCCTTTACAATGCGGTTCGCCAACCTTATTTTATTCCTTCAACACTTATTTATTTCGATTTTTGCAGTCTATAGGCTACTTAAAACTGAAGTACTTAAATGGTAACTTTGAGTCAAAGGCGTTTGACGTTTCTAATTAGGTAGGTAGGTAATAACTACTTACCTAATTATGTTTAGGTTACTTGGTTCTCAATTGTTTACCACGTATTTTATTCTGACCGTTTTTTGTAGGTATTCTTAACTTAACAAAAAACATGAGACTAAAGAGATGTTGTAATTCGTTTTTCACCCACTTTCCGATAATAATTGTAAGACAAAACAGAGGTCACGCGCCCCGTTTACCTAATAAAGTACTTCGTGTTAAAATTAGAATTTGCACAATCGTTACTCAATCAAGTCGTGATGCTCGTGATGCGAATTATTTTAGTATCACGGAAAAACGGATTGAGCCATCTGACAAATTTACAAAGATGTCGATTATGATTTATCAATTTTGTTTTGGTTTTAAACCGGTCTCGATATGACTTTCATACGTGTAAGGCCTGAGCGGCGAGCACATGCTCATATTGGCCGTGCAGCGGAGAAAGGCGTGCGGCGTGCATGTCAATCAATTGAAGCTCATATAAGTGTCCTGAGTCGACGCTGCTGCATAGGCTGAAATAACGCTAGCCCGCCCCGCTGCACGTTCCGCCGAACGCTCCGCTTCGAGCGTCCACTCAGGCTTCACTTAGTGATTGATACGCATCTCTTACGCCGTGTCTTGCGTGGGCGATGGTCGCGCGACCGTCGCCGTCGCGTCTCATACTTCCGTATCGATAAGGTTTGATTTGTATGCGTCGCATCGCCGTCGCGCGACCATCGCGCGACTGTCGCCCACGCAAGCCACGGCGTAAACTTTTCATTCATCCTGCAGGCGTTCTGAAGCGTCTTGTTACATACCCACCTCCTCATGGTAACAGCAACGTTATTTCTGATTCTGACACTGAATGTGTCAATTTCATATCAAAACGAATTCAAAACCAGTAAGAATTATTACATCTGAATTGGGATGGTAGGCTTTTTGTTTTCTAAAAGTGCGCGAAGTTATTAATTACAGTATTATTAATTAGTTATTACCTACTGTTATTAGTTCGGTACATACTCGGAGGTTAGGAAATATAAGAACCGTGGCCGAAATAGCAACTTTTTGAGTTTATATGGCAATCAAACCTTTGACTTAACACCATGCTGTCGCTGCTATCTTGTAAAAAGTAAATAAACGTATGCCATGTGTTTGTATAACATATGTCATTATAATTATAATTTCATTTATAAAATATTCAAAGATTTAAAAATCAAATATATTCAAAACGGGATAAAATAAAACCTCTGTTTTCTAAGTTGCGAAAAGCCGCACTATCGACGTCCAAAAAGAAGCATAACGTGATTTCGCTATGACGGGTAATTTTCTTAGTACTTATATATTTTATAGTAGGTACTTATCCCTAATGCCGTGGTTTGAGTGTTTTAAATCGATACGCGTTATGAATTTACTTTTCGCATGTGTATTGTACGAAGTTTTTCAGTACATGTGGAATTGCGAGCTAGTGCGGGAAAAAATACACCACACTGAAATAGTACATTACGATATACAAGTGCGTAAAAAAGGAAGATCGAAAATAGTGGCGATAAATTAAAACACGACCGAAGGGAGTGTTTTAAATCGACACGAGTTTTAAATCGACACGAGTTACGAATACGTATGGGCTGCCCGTCGTACATGTTTATACGTACGACGCTTCTGTTTTCAGAATACAGATGACCTACGCCTCTGAAGTTTCGACCAGGGAGAATGGTCGCAAAAATGACCGGCTGATGCCTTGTAGTTGAGGTTACAAATCTCTCATGTCTTGCTCAATGATCAGCGACGTGACATGACATTAGACGTTCTATTCTCTAGGCTGATTTCGTTATACCGAACAAGTCATGAAAGATGTAGTCCCGTGGTAGTGCGCTGACTTCGTATGCAGATGTTCTCAGGTTCGATCCTGACAGCGTTCTTTTTGATTTTTTTTTAATTTTCATTCTTAGGTAATGTTGTAAGTCTTGCGAATGAAATTTCGAAAAGTTGTAACAAAACAAAATATTTTTTGATATTAAAATTATAAAATATGCCGTGTGGTGACGGGTTAAGAATTTCATCACCCCCTTTCTTCCCGTGGGTGTCGTAGAAGGTGACAGTGGGATATGGGTTAAATTGTGGCGTAGGCGAGAGGCTGGCAACCTGTCACTGCAATGTCACAATTTCGTTTTCATTCAACCCCTTATTTGCCAAAAGTGACACTGGAACTTGAGTAGTTTCATGTGCTCTGCCTACCCCTTCATGGGATACTGGCGTGATTGTATGTATGTAAAAATATAACATAATCCAGGAAAAGATATTATGTAATAGAAAAAAATAAAAAAGCTCTTATCAGGATTTGCACCCGGGACCTCTTGCTCCGTAGGCGGGGTCACTACCGAGAAGGCTAAGAGATTGTCAAACCCTTATGTACCTGCTATTCCAGTGCCACCTATCTTTTCTTTTATATGTGCACTTCTGATACTTAAAGCTTTCGCTCCTTACCTCTAATCTCCATAAATTTACCTATCGAAATCTGTCAATATAGGGTCTACTGCGAATTCCGAAACATACGCATTGAGGGACTCTTCCTCTTTCACTTCATACTTATAAGAGTAAAAGAGACGCATGCCCACATTTCGATAACTTCGGTATTCGGTAGTAGGCCTCAAACCATAGGCCAAGTTATTCTGACGTGACATTTCTGTCAACTTAAGTATACAAAAATCACACGGAATTTTCACGATTATTTTTGCAGTTTTAAATAAAATTATGACTAACATATTGTATTAATTTATAATATTACGTGAAATTCACCATAAACCAGTAAACAAATCAAATAAGGTAATGAGTTATTTTTGGCCATAATTTTGTACTATTTACAGTTGAGATGATTATATTGCTCAAAGCAGTTTTTGGTTTCAGAAAGATGATGGAGGCTATTATTGAAATCAACATTTCCGAACAAACCCGTATGGTATTCAGTCAACATGGAAGATAGTTCAATTAATATGAATACTGTGGCACTGTGGCAGATACGCTACTCATTACCTCCGGAAGCAGTACCAATTTATATGTGTTTTTGTTCCGCGATGCACTTAATGGTATTATTGGCCATGATCATCACAGGTATATGTATAGAAGTGCTCCAATAAAGGAAGGAACCTCAACTCCAAAAAAATAATCCTGTTACTAAAATAAAGTATTTCATTAATTGACTTTGTTTATTTGTGATGTTCTCGAGTAGTAAAGAAATAGAAATATTTTATTTGCAGAAAAAGGGTACATAGCATCATATATAGAATTATTTTTTGCCGGCGGCTTCGCCCGCGTAATAAAAGAATCCTTATTCAAACATGTACAAAAAATAAAATTTTCATTTGGATCCGTAGGTTTCTATGCATACGTTTGTCTGCGTTTTTTTCGATTACTCATATTACTATTGTCTTTAAAAAAATGCTTGCAATGATTGTAGAAATGTTACACAGCGACCACAGCGTAGGTAGTAGGTACGAATAGATATGTATTCTATATGCACTGGGGAAACTACATACAACAGAACTCACATAGCCCGTATCTCGACACTATTGTCGGTGGGTAAAAAGTACTTTCTCGCATTATCGCTTACATGTACCGCTTGCCGACCGATTACCCCTATCCCTATCCCTATCCCTATCCCTATACCTAACCCTATCCCTATCCCTATTAGAGTTTGCTCCCGGGAAATACCGGTCCCTACCGAAAATACCGAGAATTCCCGGGATTTTCAGCCAAGAAAAGAACCGGGAAATCAACTTGAAGGCTCTTTTAAAATATCCAAAATTATACCCTGTAATTTATGAATTTATTATGCACACTATTGGCGCTTTGTAAATAATTTAGTAATTGTTCAAAAATACTTATTTTCATTCATAAAACATTGTTTTGTGTAGTTACTAAATAGTCATAAGTTTAGCATTTCAATATGTGCAATTATTACTTTTATGTTTAACATGGTAATTGTTATTCCTGTTATTTGTATGTTGTATTAAATATTGTATGTTTGAGCTGATGGCCAAGTTGCCAATGCTCCCAATAAATTAAAAAAAAATTAGCTTTGACAATTTTGACACAAGGACTTAGCTGAAATGTCAATCGTTGACGCTAGACGCCGATCGAAATTCAGTCTAGCTCTGTCACGTCAATATGGAAAAGTGATAGAGATAGCTAAGCTATGATAACGATGTTATCATAATCGTTTGTGCATTTGGCTACGTGCCCCGCCAAAAAATGGGATATAATTTTTACTTGTTTCAAAAGTCTTTTCACTATGCTCTCACTTTTGTATCAAATTATAATCTTCATACATCACATAATGGCCTTCAAAAGTTCCATACCTTACCTTAGACTTTGTCGTTATGTCGATGTCGTTGTAATTGATGTTTGATATGTACGGAAACGCTGAATTTTAGGTTTTAAGTTTTCGTTTCACGTCAATTTATTAAATACTTAGCCTGTTACTCAAGAATATCACAAAATAAACAAAGTCACAGAATGATAATAATATACTTTATTTCAGTAATAGGATAATTTTGTTGAAGTTTTTTCCTTTGGTTCACTTCTAATTATATACCCAAGAGATATGGTGTTATGGTGACTATGGATGGGTACACGTATTGTGCATTGAGGAACAAAAATGCCTATGAATTGGTACTGCCTGCTGCTGTAGGTAATCAGTTGATTCGTAACTGCCTCATTCCTTATCAATTTGAACAATCTTCTACGTTTGGTTTGCTGAATACCATACGGCTTGCATGGAAATATTGTTTTCAATAATAACTTATTTTTCTGAAAGCAAGCAATATAATAATATAATCATCTCAACTGTAGCTAAACAGTACAAAATGATGAATAAATATAACTCATTACCTTTGTAAAAGTATCAAACACTGGTTTCATCACTGGTTTATCTTTTTATCGAACTACTGACTAACTGCTACATTTAAGCTGTTCTTGAATTTCACGTAAATTAAATAAATTAATACATATTAGTCATAATTGTATTTAAAATTGCAAATATAATCGTGAAAATGTTGTGGGATTGTTATATAATTTGACAGTAATGACACATCACAGTGAATTGGTGGTTTACTTTTACGCTAGTGACTGTCAATGATTACTCACGTAAAGTATTGAGTTTTCACTAGAGACTGTCAAATAGTTCTGGTTCTATTGACTTCATACAGTTAGAAAGAGAGCGCCTTAGCTGTAAAGTTAGGAACGTATTGAAAACTCGGAGTAAACACGTTAACAACTTATGGTACCGATGAAAATTTTAGTACGTGAGCGTTTCCGCTTGGAGCGCTGTTCAGTTTTTCCATACATTTTCCGTAACTCTCACTGAAAACGTAACGTATTTTTTAACTCAAAAAAGTCATGGTAAGGCTACTGGCATATAATGAAAATGAACCACTTCTCGCACAATTGCGTAAAAAAAACAATATCTGTACTGAAAAATATGTTCTGTCCTTTTTTGTATTATACATATTTTTAATTCATGCTTGTAAAGCGTGCTATGATAAGTGTTACTAAAATAAGTCAGGTATAATTTTATTATCAGTATTATGATATACATGTAAATAAGAATGCGTAAACAAATATCATTTAAAATACTTCTCTGAGTCTTTCAAATTATTTACTACTAGCTTTTACCCGCGGCTTCGCTCGCGTGAGAAAGAGACGAAAAGTAGCCTATGTCACTCCCCATCCCTTCAAATATCTCCACTTAAAAAATAACGTCAATTCGTCGCTCCGTTTTGCCGTGAAAGACGGACAAACAAACAGAGACACACACTTTCCCATTTATGATATTAGTATGGATTGCACATATGAAATATTGAGCGCAAATTATTTATCTATTCGAAGCGAAGTTACCTAGACATAGATAAATCCGACCCAGTGTTACAAAGATGTCCCAAGATTTGTTCCTTTTATAAATATAACAAAGGAAAACATAAAATTTTCATCGAGGGCACAGCAACAATAAAAAGGTCGATTCATACAGAAAACTACAATTTTCGTTTATACTTAAGCACGTATCAGTTATTTTGACACACAATACACAGGGTGTTTGTCAACTGCGTTAGTTTTGCTTTTTATTTTTAAGTTGGTAAGTTTAAAGGCCTGGTGTTAAAGGTGATAGTCGCTTGTCTTTTATTTTCGTGGAAGGAGTGTTAAATTTGTCGGTTGCATATGCGAGGTGTATTCTGTATTGTGTGGGTTCACACAATACGCCTCGCGGCTTTGTGCCTCGTTCGCACCATTGTCATCGGACATATTACCCAACGTTTCAGCATTGTATACTCCTGCTGTCTCTGGCTTCTTCCTTTGATGAGACACCTATCTTATTTGTAGCGCTGGTTCTTATTTGAGTCTGTTATGATTCATGTTACAAGGTAAAGCTTTTGTTATTCTTACAAGAATGTCTCTAAGTAGGCGACGTGTTTTGAAAAGAAACCGTTCTACTTACCACCTATCTCTGGAAAGTGAAGGTTCTCGAAATAGGTTTGTTTACAAAATACACAATTTAAACGGACTCCCCATTTCGCGTTATTGATTCCGCAGATTTATTCAACGCCGAATATCGTAATCAAAATCATAAAGCGGTAATTACCATGTCAATAGTCTAAAGGCATCCTGCAATGTCAAAAGGGAAGTGCATTGAGGGTAAAGGGTGACAACAAGTGTGGTGCGCGAGGGCGTTGCGCGGCGTGCGAGTATTTGAGTACTCTAGCCGGCCGGTCACAGTCGGTCTTCGCCTCCCTAGCAAACTGGCTGTTCGCGCACAATCTGAGCCCAACTGAACTTTTCCGTAGCGTCGTTTTCCCGCCAATTGTTTTTTCGGATTCAGTGATTGTTGTGTGCCAGTATTTATTGTCTGTGGTTTGTGTGTGGACTTTTTTGTGTTGTGTTCTGTGCCTTATTGGAAATTTTGGAATGCTTGGACTAATTTGTTTATGACACGTGGTTGGTAAGTTTGAATTGTTTATTTTTTGACAATTTTTTACTTTATCTTATGAGTTTCATAACACATTAGTTGCGTTTGCTGTTCATTTATTTTATTTTAGATTAAATATCTGTGATTTAATTAATTAAATGTTTATTAATTAGAATACAAATATATTTTTACTTCGTCCTATTGATTGAAAACATTACTTAGACCTTGTGCTTGTTTATGTTTTTTATTCGTCTAGCATCTAGTTTGGTTTCTGACATTTTAGCTACCAGTCCAATTAGACTTCAATTTAAAATCGAAGCCATTGTTATTGAAATTGTGTTTCGGTGGCACCTCTTCTTCATAACCATGTTTGTAAGCATCACAGAATAAATTACTGGTTTATTTAATTTTAATAAAAGCGATATCTACTTATTTACGCATTTATAGGTATTGTATTGTAAGCTTAATTCAAAAGTTAAATGCTAATATGCTGGTGCTCCACACAAAAGCGCTGAACAGAAAGCCCGTACCGGCGCGGTTGGCAATAAAACGGAAAACAAAAGCCAATCGCATCGATAGACACGTGATAAAGTTGCAAACAACAAAATTATGTAGTCGCAAAATTAACGCTCCCATTGTGTTAGCACAATAATCCGCTATCTAGGCCAGCCTCAGTGCTGCAGACGAACCTTTTGTCTTTCATGTTCGCCGTTAATAATGGCGGACGCCGAAACAGCCGCACAATACCGCGAAATGTGCGCGTTTTCATTTGCAAGACAAAACGCGCTTTGTTGTGTCCGCTCAATATGGAATTTATAGCGCGGACCACCATTGACGGCGCTAACGAACGTAAATGCATTTTGATCGGCCGCGGCCGTCGATGCGCTCGTTCGCGATTAGGGAATCCTGTAAATTTTCTTGTTGCAAGTTGTTTGCAAATTTTATTGTCATTAGATATAAGCCTGATATCCAGAAGACGTCTTACAACTGAACTGGGCACGATCTTCTTCCCCGAATGACACGCAACTGGCTTGTTTGTTGATTGGCTTAAAACTCTTAAAAGTCAACATATTCCCCAAAGTCCAAGCGGAGGCGGCATATCCAGACATTCCAGACATTTTCATCATCCATGTTACTTACCTACTTTCGGAAACCGTGATGGAATCTGGTTCTGTACTTTACTGCTTTTGGTGCAATGTGTTATTAGGCTTTCGACCACATGTCTCCGGAGAGTTCTTGAATTTTTCGGACACGTCGGTAGGTTATATTGGTAGTCAGGAAGACCGAACACCACCCGATAAAATTTATGGTTGGAGGAACGGGCCGCAGTCTAATTTTATAGGCCGAACAAGCATAGAGGAATAAGTAAGGAAAGAGTTATAACTCCATATATAAGTAAATGTAAGTTATTTGGAGTGACATCTAGCGTCAATCATGCGTTAATCACGCGTCAAATAGCGTCGATTATCTGCGCCGCTAGATGTCCATACAAATAACTTGCATTTACTGATATATATTATGTACAAATTACAACTCATTTCTTACTTATTCATATAGAACAAGTTAGCAAACCACTTTCCATCAATGCCTGATACCTTAGAAGTGGCAGGAGGCGGGACGCCAGGAAATGTGACATCCGGAATCTTGTGGTCTTCGTAGCAGGCCACGACCATCAGCACTGGGAACGAGAGGGAATTTGCAAATATAATATTCTGCGTCACTTCCCCTAATATTTTAAAATAGGAGCAGAGAGAAGTTGCCTTTTCTTAACATTGCATTTTAAAGGAGCAACATTGAGACCGAAGGCATCGGAGTTGCTTTCAGTCCAGTTATTTCAATATAAAAGAAGGAAGCGAAAAAGCGGAAAAGTGGAACGGTAGCAAAGGCTTTGCGGCCGGCCGCCTCCAGCGGGCGTTTCTTAAGATTTCAAATATCTTATACATTTTAGGTGAGTGGTCAGTGCTATGGATAAGGAGAGTCGAGTGGTTAATCAAGGCGTTTGTATTGAATCATGCGATATGATAGCTCAGGACATAATTGGTAATCAAAATATGTATAATCGTGAGAATCCGGTTTCATCATCGTCTGAGTATCAGCATGTTCTGATGTTCTCCGTTACATGTTGCATTTTAAACCAATTTTGGGAATTTATCAAAATGTGGGTACCTACGTACCCGTTGGGAGTTGTCTAGGACAGAAATTTACAAATGTGTTATTTATATATGTTGATTTTTAGAATAGGTATATAAAACACCGGCCAAGTGCGAGTTGTACTCGCGTTGCAAGGGTTCCGTACACTACAAGAAGGGCTTAAGCGCCTCCTTTTTAGTAGGAACTTAAGTCATTTTTGCGAATAATCGATATTTTGAACAAAATAAAACAAGAAAGAAATGAGTTTATATGTAATATTCAAACGCGCTCACACAATTTCAAGAGATTTGGTAACTCCTTGCAGCGGCAGTGAGTTAAATATGTAATTTGAGTTTTTTTCTTTTAAGTCCGACTTAAGTACGTTTTACTGTAGATTTCTAATAAGTGTATAAGGGTTCCGTTTTTCATTTTTAAGGTACGGAACCCTAAAAATACCGCTGAAATACTTCTTTATATAATCATTTATCTACTGTGTACTGCGCTGCGACTAACACTCCGAATCTAAATAAACGCACCTTTTTATTTTTGTGAGGACTCAGTTGATTCCTTAAAAAAATATTCTAATCCACCACAAACACAAAAGAGGTTTTCATCTTCGGAAGCCGAATGAAATCATGATCCATGCATAAAGTTACACTCGAGACCAAAAGAGGTCGCATCGTCACAAAAGCGTCGTAATTGGCCGGTTCTTTTCTACTCCCCCGCTAAGGAGCATTCAGAACCAATGAAACGTGTGCATTTAAATGACGTTCCGCGCTTTGTGGGCACACTAGAGCTGTTCATGAAACCGACAGTGAAACACTTTTGTTTTGCCCCGAGTCAGCCACTAAAATGAACCTCTTGGCTTGTTAAGAACTCATTAGTCGCGCTTATTTGGAAATGTAGTGCTGTCGCATTGTCGCATTTGTAGCGTGATAATGTTGCATTTTTAATTTTAGAACTTGAGACTGGCTTTTGTTCTAATTTTTAAAAGACCCCATGAACTTAAAACGTTTTCACGTAATATTTCGCTTACTGGTACCAACTGGTACATAAAAGTTCACAGATAGAGAGCTTTTTTTTATTTTCCGTTAAATTCGATAAGAAGGTAGGCTCATTAACAGAAGTTACCAGGCATATCGCTGATATGTACTTGTTCTGTCTTTAAATTATTTGTTTTAATAACTCAATAATAATATGAGTTAAGACACAATTTATTAGAAAAATTTAATAAAGCATGCAATAATTCATAAATATAGCGTCATAAAATTCATAAAGAAATAAGAGTTTTGAATGATTCACGGTTATTTTCATTAGACTTATATTGACCGGGATATAGACCGTGATTACCTTTTTGATTTTTGTCGAGCTCCCGATATTTCGACGCAGTTGCATGCATCATGATCACGGAAAACTGACGAAGGCGGGTGGATGTTAAAGTTGTATAGACAGCGCGCGATCTACCCTCCTTCGCGCGCGTCGGCTGCGTTCACTTTCAGCGTTACCACTGGTCGCGTTCACACTCGATGGTCTGTCCAAACACACTACACTCACAGTGTCACTACGTTTGTTCAATTCTGACTTCACCGGTTTTTTACACAAACAAATCACTGGATTCCATACATTAGATAGTTTGAAGCCATCCTCACGATTGAAATTTTTATATTTGTGAATCTCAATGGCTTCTCTTACCAATCTCGGTATGTAGTGGCGTTCCGTCGAAATTACCTTAGGACTATGCAACTCGATCCAATGATTTGCACCCGACTCAATGAGATGTTGAGCAATAGCAGACTTGCGAGTATCGTTCTTTTTGACTGCAGCAATGTGTTCTTTAATTCTGCAGGCAATAGTGCGCTTGGTCTGCCCTATTCTGCCTAAATTGCACAGTTCTTGCGGTCACCTAAGGACAATTTTCATCTGGAAAAACCTGGTGTGTACAAAGTTGAGTGCAGTTGTGGCAGTTCTTACATAGGGCAGACCAAGCGCACTATTGCCTGCAGAATTAAAGAACACATTGCTGCAGTCAAAAAGAACGATACTCGCAAGTCTGCTATTGCTCAACATCTCATTGAGTCGGGTGCAAATCATTGGATCGAGTTGCATAGTCCTAAGGTAATTTCGACGGAACGCCACTACATACCGAGATTGGGAAGAGAAGCCATTGAGATTCACAAATATAAAAATTTCAATCGTGAGGATGGCTTCAAACTATCTAATGTATGGAATCCAGTGATTTGTTTGTGTAAAAAACCGGTGAAGTCAGAATTGAACAAACGTAGTGACACTGTGAGTGTAGTGTGTTTGGACAGACCATCGAGTGTGAACGCGACCAGTGGTAACGCTGAAAGTGAACGCAGCCGACGCGCGCGAAGGAGGGTAGATCGCGCGCTGTCTATACAACTTTAACATCCACCCGCTTTCGTCAGTTTTTCCGTGATCATGATGCATGCAACTGCGTCGAAATATCGGGAGCTCGACAAAAATCAAAAAGGTAATCACGGTCTATATCCCGGTCAATATAAGTCATAAAGAAATGTTGCTTATTTTCTTTATCATTTGAATTCTAACACCTTTAATCGTATGCTTCAACAATCCAAGCAGCAAAAGCAATTATTTCAGTCACCACACCCCTCACCCCGCAACCCCGCATTGAGCGGTGAGCCGCCTTACTTCATTCATTCATCCAGCATCGCTGAGAGCTCTTAAGCTAGGAACATACTCGTACTACGCGGACGTCCGTCGTAAATCGACCGCGGACGGGGATCTGGACAATGAATATACATAAAAGCTAGGAACATACTACGCGGACGTCCGTCGTAAATCGACCGCGGACGGGAATCTGGACAATGGAAATACACATAACCGTGCAAACTATCGGTCGACGGACGTGGCCGTGGCCTTGAGCGCATGGACGTCCGATCGAAATCTGGCTCGCTGGATGTTTTGTTCCGTGCACACTAATCGGTCGCGGTCGCGGTCGATTTACGACGGACGTCCGCGTAGTATGTTCCTAGCTTTAACCGTGCAAACTATCGGTCGACGGACGTGGACGTGGCCTTGAGCGCATGGACGTCCGATCGAAATCTGGCTCGCTGGATGTTTTGTTCCGTGCACACTGATCGGTCGCGGTCGCGGTTGATTTACGACGGACGTCCGCGTAGTATGTTCCTAGCTTTATGTGTCCGGTGCTTCTTTGTGGAGCAACATAGTAGTTATCATTGATTTCTGCTATTATAATTTTTAATCTCTTTATTTACATGAACATATTTACATAATTATATAAGAAACTAAGACTAAACATAAAAGCTAGCTAATGTCTAAAATAGGCCCTTGAGGCATTGTACCAAGGATACTGGCGACATTTCCTCGCTGTATCGCAATGCTGATACGTTGTGCGAGGAAGTCGCCAGCTCTTCGGTCACTAGTTACCTCAACCAGACGCTTCGCGATTTCTGTGAACAACTTGTTTGCGCTGGGACTTGTTAGACCTAGAGTTTCTACGCTATTATAATTGTATGGAATGTTTAATTTGATTTTTAAAGTCGAAAAACCAAAGCAGCATTGGTTCCGTCACCACCCCACCAGTCACCACGTACCCCCCGCATTGAGCGGTGATCCGCCTCACTTAATTCATTTCTCCAGCCTTATATAATCCGAAATAAAATAAAACAATTTTATTTCGGATAAAAAATCCATTTATACTTTTTGTGGGAACGGCCATATTCGGTGCCTTATGATACATTTATTTTCTACTAGCTTTTGCCGCGGCTTCGCTCGCGTTAGAAAGAGACAAAA
This sequence comes from Leguminivora glycinivorella, assembly GCF_023078275.1. Classification (NCBI taxonomy): domain Eukaryota; kingdom Metazoa; phylum Arthropoda; class Insecta; order Lepidoptera; family Tortricidae; genus Leguminivora; species Leguminivora glycinivorella. The sequence continues at coordinate 8,196,043 of NC_062976.1, forward strand.
AGTAGCCTATATCACGCTCCATCCCTTCAACTATCTCCACTTAAAAAATCACGTCAATTCGTCGCTCCGTTTTGGCGTGAAAGACGGACAAACAAACAGACACACACACTTTCGCATTTGTAATATTAGTATGGATATGGATGTTTGTTTTCAGATTTGTGAGGGCAGTTTGTTATACTGGTATTTACTTAGAAACACTGTAATTTAGAGAAGAAAGTTTAAAAATAATCGAATTCATTTATAATAATAATATTTCATTTGTTTATTGTAAATATCTTAATATTTTACGTACTTAACAGGTAAATATTAATAACAGGATGGGTATTCGAGCTAGCAAAACATTCAATCGATGCAAATTCATGTGTTTCGAAATGCATAAGTAGTATTGCTACGTTGCTACGATTGCTACGGCGTAGAGGCCACCAACGCCAAATATTTACAGATCAACCCCTTGAATGTCATATTCGAATATAAAATTGTTCATTATAATATTTTTTTGTTTCTTAACACAGTTTTTTTTATTAAATTAGATTTGAATTCAATGGCTTCTGCATGTTTCAAATAACCAAAATTATTTTATGTTAAACATTAATTATATGAAATAAATAGAATGGTTGTAGAATAAACACAGTTTAAAAGTAAGTTCTAAAGGCACATTTGCACAACAGTTATCTCCTGCTAATAAAATAGTTGCTGTTGGAAGCAATAAGTAAGAAAATCATTAAAAAGTGAACATTGAACAATGAACGAAGCAACATTTTCAGCTCAGTGACTCAATTCTGCGATAATGTGCCATCGATAATATAAAAGTACTGTATTAAAGTAAACAATGGTCGGGTAGTGAGGGGTTCGCGGGAACAACGTATTATTGCCGGCGATACCGGGGAATATTGCCTTGGATAAAGGTTGGTCGTCTTCGCCGAATTGACTGTCGTTTTTAAGTTTACTATCAAGTTCAGTGTCCCTATTCGTTTTTCAAACAATAATTTACATAAATACAGTTAATAATGAAGGATAAATATACGAGTTCATTGGATTTGCTCAATCATAAGCATATCAGCTGCGACGGACAAGACTGCAAGTCGAAACATTAATGATTTTTATCTGATCAATTGGCTGTTTTACGTGGTCAAATTCGTTGTTTACGTGAGTGACGACGCAGGCATCAGCAGCTACTAAAGATTCAATCCATTTTGTGCTGTCGACATTTTTCTTGAACTGGCAATTCTGGCGTTGACATTACATCACTCACTACCCGGGATTTGGACGATCGGTATTTGGTGCTGGCAGTGTCGTTGAATAACTTTTGTCCTTATTGTGTTGCTAAAAGTACGGCCACAAAGACTCGAGTAACATAAACCGAAAATCACTACATCAGAGATCAGATCATATCGACTCTAGATATGTATGATTTTTACTTTTTACCACATGATTACTCAATATATCCAAATTATCCAAACTCTATTTGGGCGTCATAGTCCTTCGAATACAAAACACATTCGAATACAGTACCTATGTTTTTATTGCCAACACCAACAGCATTTTTCTCAAACCGGTAATATTGACGTTACGTCACTACCCGGGGGTTGGGCGATCGGTATTTGGTGCTCGCAGTGTCGTTGAATAACTTTTGTGTCGCTGAAAGTACGGCCACAAAGACTCGAGGAACATAAACCGATAATCACTACATTCACTACATCAGAGATCAGATCATATCGACTGACTACATGGCGAAAGGCAAGATTAAAGTAAAAAATTGTTTAGATATTTATGATTTTTACTTTTTACCACATGATTACTCAATATATCCAAACTATTAGGACGTCATAGTCCTTCGATTACAAAACACATTCGATTATTATTATGTTTTTATTTTAACTTCTGATTAGCAGAAACGTCTGCAATCGATGCCACTAGGCTTAGAATAAATTTAAAAGTGGAAAATGTCTGCCTTGGGTGAGACTTGAACTCACGGCCTCTGGATCGATACTCCAGCGCTCTGCCAACTGAGCCACCAAGACTTCAACCAAGCCAGCGAAATTTTCCACTACTAAGGTCAATGGGACCCGTAGCGACATCTACCGTAAGAGTGTTAAACTACGGGTCCCATTGACCTTAGTAGTGGAAAATTTCGCTGGCTTGGTTGAAGTCTTGGTGGCTCAGTTGGCAGAGCGCTGGAGTATCGATCCAGAGGCCGTGAGTTCAAGTCTCACCCAAGGCAGACATTTTCCACTTTTAAATTTATGTTTTTATTGCCAACACCAACAGCATTTTTCTTAAACCGGCAATATTGGCGTTACATCACTACCCGGGGGTTGGGCGATCGGTATTTGGTGCTCGCATTGTCGTTGAATAACTTTTGTCCCTATTGTGTCGCTGAAAGTACGGCCACAAAGACTCGAGGAACATAAACCGAAATTCATCAGGGCCCCGATTGTTCGTTTTTGATTCTGTACAGCCTTTGTAAGTGTCTGACGTGATTCGAGGTGCATTTTCTGTTCAGTGGGGAAATGGGACGTGTGTAGTTTTGCTGTTTTTTTGCCGCGAATTTGAACTTTTAAGTTTCCTCAGCTTTATTTTTTGTACTTAGCTGGCATACAATGGCCTGTAATGTAACTCATCTAATTAACAAAAGCTTAGTTGCAATTAGGTGTAAGAGTAACAAAACTAAAATTTACACTTCATAACATAAATGTACGTTTGTTGATATAACTTTAATTATGTCCCACTACTTTTTTATTGCGGTTTATTACGATTTTATTGGTATGCACCCCTAAGTAATATATGTATAGGGTGCATTGGGGTAGTTTCGAAAGTGACATAAAAATCACCATTGTTTCCATCATATCAAGATTTCCCTTTCGAAATTACCCGAGCATTTCTGTGTTTCGAAATTACCCCAATCCTCTTTTTATTGAAGTAAGCAATGGTTAGGCATTTAACTCCTTCAGCACCGCCGATGCTATCAATGTAGGTACCTATTAGCTATCTCTATATAATTTTGTAATAATTTTCTTTGCTAATACATAATGTTTACAATAAAACATGGGCCTATTTTCTCTTTAGGTCGAGCTAATCGATCTTTTTTTAATTTATCACGGATCACGTACCCATTTACCTGTTTTTCGAGCAGAAACATTCTACATATATTTTATACAGAGTGGGGCCTGTAACAAAGGCGAAGAATTGAACTGTAGGCTATTCTCCTTATACTGATCAACATTTGTTCAGTGACTTTTAAAAATTATGAAGTCTTAAAATTTTTAATTTTTCATACAAAATAAATATTAGCTTCAATGTACGCCATTATTGTTGTCATTGACGTTGTCTGTCACACTTTAGACTTAACAGAATTCGCAATACATTACCTCTTATTGTGTACAACAGTTTATATACAATTTGTAGGAATAGAGATACAAAGGCGAGCTTATCCCTTGAAAAAAGAAAAAGCTTTCAAGGGTGATAAAAATCAAAATACAAGTTATTTTTAAAAGTCGCCGAACAAATGTTGATCAGTATAAGGAGAATAGCCTAGAGTTCAATTATTCGCCTTTGTTACAGGCCCCACTCTGTATATACAGGAGAAATTTAAAATTTCATGTTTGTATTAGAATCAGCTTTAAATACAGTAAAGTGAAAGCCATTTTTCTTTGAGTGCCGCCCTCATTCGCTTTGTACGGCCGAGATTTTGTGAGGTCTGTGTGCGTAGCCGAATGCACAAACGCTCACGATAATAATTACTATCTCTTTCGTAGGTATCCATCTCTATCCCTCTTGCATATTGGCGTGACAGAGCCAGACTACATTTCTGCGTCGTTTCGGTGGCGTTTCGCGTCACAGAAATGCCATTCGGCTAAGGGTCCCCCCACATCTAGCGTCTCGCGAGCGTCGCGTCGGGCCAACTGTCGCTCTGACGCTCGCGAGACGCTAGATGTGGGGGGACCCTTAATGCACAATAATTACATACACATTATTATATGAATTTTCTCATCCATACAATTAAATATTGTCAGTCGCATTCATAGGCTAAAGTATCAATCACTTTTGAATTGTTACTGAATACCGAGGAATAATTTTCTTTATGATTTCATTTCTTCTGTATTTATTCTATATACTTATTATAACTTTCGTAGGTGAACGACCTCGTTGTATACTATTATCAACATCATTGGCAGCATTTTTAACCCCCGCCCCGACGAAAAAATGTCGGGGTGTTATAAGTATGGGTTATAAGTTTGACGTGTTTGTCTGTCTGTCTGTGTGTGTGTTTGTCTGTGGCATCGTAGCTCCCGAACGGATGAACCGATTTAGATTTCGGTTTTTTTTTGTTGGAAAGCTGAGTTAGTCGGGAGTGTTCTTAGCCTTATTTCATGAAAATCGGTCCGCAATGTCGGGGGTTTTTCAAAATTTTAATTTTGTGGTTAGTTTATTACAGAATGATAGTTGGCAATCGGCCGTCCTTACTCCTACTGAGGACCGATTGACCTTCACCAAGCACTGAATACTAAAAAAAAAGTTGCAGCAACTGAGAAGGTATAAGGAGACAGTCTACATTGACTTAAACGGCTGTACAAGCCAATAGCCGATCAATTTCTTACCACAATGATTACATGTAGGTATGCCTTGACTCCTTGGGTAGCCCAACAGCTGTGCGAAGTTGGTTCTGGTTCAGTTGATCCAACCAAAACTCGTCGTGCTTTACCAATTAAGCCCTCTCGTAAGCTACGATGCCACTCCGGTCTCATTACAGGGAGTCTTTATTTTATAGGTACCTACTTAGATATCTTATTTGTTCCAAATGTTCCAATCCTCAAAAAAAAAGAATCGACAATATTTTGTTATGCTTTTGGATTAAAGACTCAAATCCGTTGATTGCTTTCAACTTCTCAGGATGGCAATTTTTGAAAGAATTGTTTTTTGATAAACTAAATTTTATGAGTTTATCGGACTTCGCTATGCAGCCTCTTGTTTGCAATGGCTATATACATAAGTATTGCTTCTTTTTATAAACTTTAACAAGGAGAACTTTTCAGTCTTCCCTTGAAAAACTGAATTGAAAAGATCCTTTGCCTTGAATGTTTAGAATGTTTTACAAGTTGTATGAATAAATTCAAATCGGCTTTTACATTTCAAGCAAACATGTAGGTACTTTTATCTACTCGTACTTTATATTGCTTAAAAATGTGTTAATGTATTCACAGAACTTACGGTTCAGACAAATAAATAAATATTAGGAGTTTAAGACATTCTTTTTTTAGGGTTCCGTAGTCAACTAGGAACCCTTATAGTTTCGCCATGTCTGTCTGTCCGTCCGTCCGTCCGTCCGTCCGTCCGTCCGTCCGTCCGTCCGTCCGTCCGTCCGTCCGTCCGCGGATAATCTCAGTAACCGTTAGCACTAGAAAGCTGAAATTTGGTAACAATATGTATATCAATCACGCCAACAAAGTGCAAAAATAAAAAATGGAAAAAAATGTTTTATTAGGGTACCCCCCTTACATGTAAAGTGGGGGCTGATATTTTTTTTCATTCCAACCCCAACGTGTGATATATTGTTGGATAGGTATTTAAAAATGAATAAGGGTTTACTAAGATCGTTTTTTCATAATATTAATATTTTCGGAAATAATCGCTCCTAAAGGAAAAAAAGTGCGTCCCCCCCCCCTCTAACTTTTGAACCACATGTTTAAAAAATATGAAAAAATTCACAAAAGTAGAACTTTATAAAGACTTTCTAGGAAAATTGTTTTGAACTTGATAGGTTCAGTAGTTTTTGAGAAAAAATACGGAAAACTACGGAACCCTACACTGAGCGTGGCCCGACACGCTCTTGGCCGGTTTTTTTACATTTATTTGAACGATAAACTCAAGAAGGCTCTCGGAGACCACGGGGACAACGCCGTCCTTGAAACGTTGGAGGTCAGTTTAATATGTAGTTATACGCGATTAAGTCCCGATTTAAAAATAATTATGTGTAATAATCGTGAAAGTTTAAATCAGTGTCAAGAAGGCTTGTCACAAGCTCAACAAAAGCCGCTAGTATTATGTACATGAACATAAAACATTTTTATTTAAAAATGTAAAAAAAATGTATCTTTGAACGGAAAACTAATTCTTTGCTCCTTCACAGCAGGGAGGAAAAGTGCCACTTTGGTCCCTCTTAGGAGGAAAGAAAAGAACCCTTCCCGAAATGGTGATGTGAAAAATGCATTTTGTGCCACGATGCCTCACACTTTAGACCCACAGGGTCAAGTTATGTTACTGGCCTAACTATTGAGTATTGAATCAATTTTCATCAATTTTAACTACTTTCACGTGTTTGAAGTCGCATCAATAAGGCCCCTCCACCCACATCTAGCATCTCGCGAGCGTAGCGTCGGTCTAACTGTATGGGAAAGTCTGTCGACGCGGCGTCTTTTTCCATACAGTTTGCCAGACGATACGCTCTAGACGAACCGATTAGGGCCCCCCATATCTAGATATGGGGGGCCCTAATCGGTTCGTCCATATCTGCTCAGAATATTTATTTTTGGGTCAGGAATCAAAAATAGTTTATAATCTAATTGAGTAATAGCTGGATATTATCCGAGATACCCACAAATTTCCTTTTACCAAACTCCTGTTAATCCATTGTCTATTTTGCATAACGGGCTAGTGACGATGCAAACAATAGGATAGTTGCACAAAGCACAGGTTCGGCCCCATTGTAACGAATTAATTAATAAAATAAGGGTGGGCAGGACCTTTTGTCCGATCTATGGATGGATCAGATCTCATTACCCAGTCATTGTGAAGGAACAAAGGCTTGACCGGCGCAATGTCGCGAAGTCATCTTGACCGTACATGCCTTTAGCTTTAAATTCGTGCGAAACGTTTATTAACACGAATAGACTATGATAATTTTGCAGTTACTTGGCAGTATACGAGTATAACTGTATGAAAACCTGGATTGAAGTCGGTCGCTTTAAGTGCGCGGTGATAAAACATGAACTAGAAGGAACGGAGTTGCATTTTATCCACAAGAGTGCAAAGTAAAAATTTTAACTTGATCTCCGAAACTGACTGGTACAGTCACCGGCATAAGTAAGTGATGATATCTGTACCTTGTCACATTAACATCTTGTTTGAAATGTCATACGAAGTTGTCAAGTGATTAAAAGCGACAAGGTACAGAAATCATCACTTATTTTTGCCGGTGACTGTACAGTTTTTAAATGATGAGTTTTGAGTAATAAATGTTCAATTAATTTAAAATCGAATAGAACAAATTGACAAATCTAAATTAAATTCATACAATGTTAATCAATTTGAATACAATACAGCTCAAGGGCCTCAAGTGCACGATAATGTACTTGTCATTTGAATCGGCAATAAGAATAATTTATACATATGAACGGTTAGCTTTGGCAACAAGTCGAACTTGTTAATTACTAGTCAGTGCAAGTGCATAAGAAGTAAATTAATATGAACGGTTAGCTTTGGATACTAATACTAGTTGCATTGCATCAAATTAAGCTTATATCATACTGAGGTCATTGACCTTGCTCGTAGCACTTTGTAGAACGTGCTACGAGATGCTACGCGCGGTGGTTTTGTTAAAATATTTAATGATTCTTCATAGTCTCTATTTCAATCGGACATTTATAATTTATAATAGGTACATTTGGGTGTGTAATGTTTTATTTGATATACAAATTATTAGATGTTATAACGTAACTTTTTATACGTAATTTAATTTTTGTGCCGTACGTAATTTCATTCCGTACCAAAAAGGTACAAAAGAGTTGGAAATATCCGTGGACACAGTAAATAAAATACTAGATAGTTTTCCAATGTATATTTGTGCGGCCTGCCGACCGCACAGGCAAACGAACTGAACCAAACTGACATGTTTACATAATGTGACATTGTCTAGAAGACGATTTTATTCAACCAGTAGAGTTTATAATGGTGCACATACGAACTTCATAGTTAATAAACTTACGTAGGTTCTAACATTGGCCCTTGAACCAATATAAACTCATGTACATCACATACATTAAACACATAGTAATCTAAGCAAATACATTAGACACACCCGCTGTCTAAAAACAAAACATTACCTACAACACAAAAATAGGCATAGCAAAGGTATCAGTAAATTTCGTAAAGTATCCGTAACATATAAAACTACAAATAGTCAAAACATACATGAAACGGATCTAAAACAAACTATACCTTCACAAATATATAGTATATTGCTTAGAGCCAAGTCACTTATTTAATGATACAAATAAATGACTAACAAACTTATCATGTTTTTCTTTTGCCAATGATTTCGTTAAAACATCGGCCACCATTTCATCAGTTGATAGGTATTTCAAAACGACAGTACCTTCCTCAACGATTTCCCTGATGAAGTGATGCCGTACATCGATGTGCTTCGTTCTGGCGTGGTACATAGAATTAGCACACAATTTCAGTGCAGACTGATTGTCATTAAACAAAGTAATCCTATACTGTACCCCGTAAATTTCGAACAGAAACTTGCGTAGAAAGAGAGCCTCTTTACAAGCATCTGACAGACACATGTACTCACTCTCCGTGCTTGAAAGAGCGACTGTCTTTTGTCTCCTACTCTCCCATGAGATAGTAGAATTTCCGATTTTGAACACAAAACCGGTATAAGATCGGCGATCGATCTCATTTGACGCAAAATCAGCATCAGCATATGCGACGATGTCTAAACCTGACTTCTGAAAAGTTAAACAATGATTAAGCGTACCTTTCAGATAGCGAAGAACGCGTTTCGCCGCCTTCCAGTGAGTCTCGTCGTACGTGTCGTTGAACTGGCTGAGTGAGCTGACAGCATGCGCAATATCTGGTCGCGTACATACCGCTATGTACATTAGACATCCTATCAGGCCTCTGTAGTCGTGCGTACAATCTTTCTTTGTAGATTTCACGAGCTTCAGACCTGTTTCCATAGGTGTTCGTGCAGGTTTGCAGTCCGACATATGAAATCGTTCTAGCACCTTCTTAATATAGCTTGACTGGTCTAGAGTAATCTCGTCATTCTGTCTGCAAAGCCTCATTCCAAGAATGTGATGAGCTGGCCCTAAATCTTTGATTTCAAAGGCTTTCTTTAATTCTTCTTTGATTTCAGCCGTATCTCGGCAATCAGTTGAAGAAAACAACATTATGTCATCAACATAGAGCGCAATTATAATAATGGATTTCCCGCTCGACTTGACATAAACACAAGGTTCGGAAGATAAACGTTTGAACTTCATTTTGTTTGTCAAAACGCCATTTATTTTCTCATACCAAGACTTCGAAGCTTGCTTCAGTCCGTATATGGCCTTATTCAACTTGTAAACTTTATCTTCTTGGCCCTTAATCTTATAGCCTTCTGGCTGCTCCATAAAAACGGTTTCTTTTAAATCTCCATTCAAAAACGCCGTTTTTACATCAAGATGCTCGATATTCATGTTATGTTCCGTTGCTAAAGCTAGTAACGTACGTATAGTGGAATATCTTACTACAGGAGAAAACGTTTCCTCGTAATCAATACCGTATTTCTGGGTATAACCTTTTGCAACAAGGCGCGCTTTGTATCTCAGTATTTCCCCATCGAGGCCAAGCTTTCTTTTAAAGATCCACTTGCATTTGACAGGCCGTTGCTTCGCATCGCGGTCAGTCAGAGTCCAACACTTGTTATCGATGAAGGATTTATACTCTTCTGCCATCGCGGCTTTCCACTTACTCGCATCCGGGCCACTCAGTGCCTCGCGAACTGTTTGAGGGTCCCCTGTGTCACTGCATACAGTGTTTGCTATATTAGCAGACTCAAACTCACTCGTTCCGTCCGTAGAGTTTTCAAAGTCTTCCAGTGTTGAATCTCCTGGGACATACGTCTCATCCGCAGGGTCATCTGGGGTCTCACTGCTGCTCTCAGAATCATCTGTTGTAATGACGCTGTTATCTTGAGCGCTTTCATCAGATATTTCTGCGGGCTCTTGGGGTAAAACGGGTAAAGCGGGTTGCACCTGAGTATTATCAGCGACAGTTACATTGTTCGTCAAACTAATCTGAGTGTAACGTGAACTGTCATACTCATCCGATGAAATGTCATTCCAAAAAGCATGTTCTAGAAAAATCACGTTTCTAGCTTTTATGACAGTCTTCGGGTTCTCCGGATCTATCAGTCTGTAACCTTTTGTGTCGTCACAGTATCCGGCAAAAATATACTTCTTACTTTTGGGATCCAGTTTGTCCCGTTTGTGCTGAAGGGCATAAGCTTGACAGCCAAAAATGCGCAGGTAGCTAAGATTCTCCTTTTTACCTGTCCACTTTTCTTCTGGTGTACTGCCCATCACAGCCTTAGTCGGAGAGCGATTCTTAAGGTAGACGGCGGTGTTGACCGCTTCTGCCCAGAATTCCTTCTTCAAGCCTGCTTCCTGAAGCATGCACCTGGCTTTCTCCGTAACGCTTCTTATCGCGCGCTCCGCGACTCCGTTCTGAGCTGATGACCTTGGAACCGTGGTCTGATGTCGAATTCCATGCGCCTTCAGGAACTTCTGAAATTTAGAATTGACATATTCACCACCATTGTCACTACGAAGAACTTTTATTTTCTTATTGGTTTGGTTTTCCACGAGAGCTTTGAATTCTTTAAACATCTCAAAAACCTCATCCTTCCGCCTAAGAAAATAAACAAATGTTTTTCTTGACAAGTCATCAATGAACAACAGGAAATATCTTTTCCCACCTATGGACGGACACGGTAGTGGTCCCATGACGTCACTGTGAACTAACCCAAGGATTTCCTTAGCCCTGGTCTCAGATTTCTTCGGAAATGGCAACTTAGTCTGTTTACCTAAAATACAGGAAACACACGACTCAAAATTATTGTTGTCATAAGAAATACCAGTGACCATACCTTTTCTCAGTAACTCCATACTGCGGGCGTTCAGATGAGATAGACGTCGATGCCAAACTTGTTGTGTTGACTGGCTTCCAGTAGCAGGGATCTGTGGCGCTTGCTTCACGCTCACGGCAGCAGTCGGCACCGCTACGCTGTCACCTGTACCCAAAGACAAAGACATAGCCTGCGAAGATGGCTCGCTACACACAGCAGAAAGAGTTTCGATGGCATCGAGTTGATAAATACCATCTCTTAGAGTAGCTGTAGCTAAAACCTGCCCTTTGTCTAAAACTTTACACACGCCAGAACGAAACACAATTTCGTAACCTTTCCTATCCATAGCACTAACAGATAATAAATTTGCAGACAATTTAGGTACTAAGTACACATTACTTATAGATCTCACACTATTGTCCTTTAACAAAGCTTGAGCAGTTCCTTTCCCAGCTGTCAATAAGGCTTCACCATTCGCGATGTATACCTTCTTTGGTTTATCAGTAGTAAAATCTGATAAAAAGCTGCGATCGTTGCAGAAATGCTGTGCCGCACCACTGTCGACGTACCAAACGTCACGGTTGGCTCCTGCGGCCAATGCAGTAAGCATCGTCTGGCTTTTCTTGCCACTCTTCTTGCCGTCAGAGTTTTCTGGACAATCCTTCTTGGTGTGTCCACTCTTTTTGCATCTGAAGCATTTAATTGGGTTGCGTGCTTTCCGAGTTGCAAAAGCCGTAGCATCTTCGCTTTTCTCATTGCGTCTTGAATTTTCTAGAAGCAATTTGGCTTTGACATTTTCGCTTGACAGTGACGTGTTCGAATTTTCTAGAGCCATTATCAACGGGTCGTAATCGCTTGTCAAGCCACTGAGTAGAATCACGGCCACGAAGTCATCTTCCAATGCCTTCCCGATGTCGCTCAGCTGTTGCGATATGTCCATGACCTTGTTGACGTAAACCTCCATGCTACCACATTCGCTCAGTTTGATGGCGAACAATGTGCGTAGCAGTCCGAGCCGTCGTGACAAGCCTCGGTCCTCGTATGCCTTTTGCAGGTTGCTCCACGCTTCGCGAGCCGTCTTGGCATTTCTAATTTGTGGAAACACACAAGGCTGTACGTTTAAGGCGATTTTCGCGAGCGCCTTCTCCTGCTTCTTCGCGTCTTCATTTTTATTTTCAGGCGTGCTTATACATTCCCAAAGATCATCGTGGACAAGCACCATCCGCATCATAAACTTCCAAGATGAATAATTCTGTATTCCAGACAGTTTTTCGATGAAACCATTCTGACTGGCAGATGCCATCTTTTGTTTTTGTTGCGAAAATTTTTGAAAATAATTTGATGAAATTTCTCGCGAACACTTCGGAAAATTAATACTATCGTAGCAAATTTACTGCATGATCTGCTACCAAGTTGGAAATATCCGTGGACACAGTAAATAAAATACTAGATAGTTTTCCAATGTATATGTCACATTATGTAAACATGTCAGTTTGGTTCAGTTCGTTTGCCTGTGCGGTCGGCACAAATATACATTGGAAAACTATCTAGTATTTTATTTACTGTGTCCACGGATATTTCCAACTAAAAGGAACTCTTATGGTGCGACTCTGTCCGTCTGTCTGTCACATTAGTAAATATATATCCACTACTTATGCTATAGCTTTGTTTTGTCTAAGGAGTATAGTTTGTGAATATAAGGGTTTGTAGAGTTGAACCTTGGATGACGGCGTTGATACATTTAATATCTATTTAGCTCGTCGAAAATACGATAGAATACAAAACCTAAACCCATTCTATACATACAAACTACCTAACCGCGTCGAAACGAAAAAGGATTTTTCCGAATAGTCACCGAAGTCGGACAATAGATGGCGTTTGATCTTGATAGCGATATGGCAACACTGTCACAATGGCGTCGACTGGAGCCGGTAATGGCGCGATTGTACTGTTGGTACAATGCTTTCAGATGTCACCTCGACAATGCGAGCGATATCAGCCGGTGCTCAGCCAAACTGCCGAGTCTAATGAAAACATCGATATGTCTCGATAGGAGCGTCAAGTAAGAGTTTAATTCTAGGGACAACACGTTTTCGTCATTTGACATCTCGTTTTGCTCAGAGGGGGGGGGGGGACAGGGGGGACGACGACGACGACGACAATAGGGAATATGCATGATTTATTTTTATTTTATACTATTCTACGAGTTATTACAATACTAAATATAAACATTGACGACCGGTCTGGCTCAGTCGGTAGTGACCCTGCCTGCTAAGCCGCGGTCCTGGGTTCGAATCCTGGTAAGGGCATTTATTTGTGTGATGAACACAGATATTTGTTCCTGAGTCATGGATGTTTTCTATGTATTTAAGTATGTATTTATCTATTTAAGTATGTATATCGTCGCTTAGCACCCATAGTACAAGCTTTGCTTAGTTTGGGGCTAAGTTGATCCGTGTAAGGTGTCCCCAATATTTATTTATTTATTTATTTATTAAATGTAACATATTCAAAATAAAAACTAAGAAACTAGAAAAATGGTTTAATAGGAATCAAAACCGAAAAAAAAACCTTTTTAAATTCAAACTGTCTATCCCGCGCGGAAACGTAAACGAAAAACCTTATCATGTTCGACATAATAATCGTTTATTATCTTAGGGCCGGTTGCACCAAACCGTCTGTCACCGTTAAAGCGTTCGTTAAAATTTATTGTATGGGAAGTTCTATAGTCGTCTGCGGCGTGACGATGATGTGTCTATCAAATGTGGTTGATGCAACTGGTCCTTAATGAGTCAAAACTCAAAAGACTATCTAAAGTTAAACAAAACAAGGCGCCAATTCCCCAGAGCTAGAAAACTATAAATGCAAATGACTCATCATTCATTTGTTAGAAACTGAATAATAAGCGATTGATGAAATCGTCCGACTGGCTGTGACAATTCGCGCTCAAATACGGCGCAACAACAATAGTCTATACCACCACTATATTTAGACCCCCTCCCCCTTTTAATTCGAAAGACCGCAGGCGTTAAGGGAGTTTTAGCAAGAGTTTTGAAAGCTCTTTCAAGGCTGGTCGCGTCTCCCAACTATTCAGTGCTATGCTATTCAAGTAGTGATGGATCACAATTTCAGTCAACGTTGTATGAAAACAAATGATGTAGTCATAATGGGAAGCCGATGGTTCATGAGAGGACATAGTTGCTTATTATTTGTCTTTAAGACAATAGTTGACTGGGTATGAGCTGCTCATTATAATTTTGTAACAATTTAAAATACATATTATGTAGGTATAGGTACACGTAGGTATGTCGAATATCTAAATAATATACCCAATTCTCGTAAAACCTAGCAGGCAATTCAGCACTATTTACATATACCATTTAAATTTAATTTGTTCTGGTTTAATTGTGTTCTGCATATGGAAAATTACGATATCGGTAAATAAATAAAATAAATAATGATAATTAGGTGTAATCTTACAAAGATCGATCCAATTCCAAAATAAGCAACTCATGTTAAAATTACTGAAAATAATTTTAATTTTCTTATTTTTAGCTAGCGAGTAATAATGATGATTCTATTTTTATAAAAAAACCGTATCTTCAATATTTAAATCATATTAATCACACGTCTCGCTAGCACTAATACATATGTACGACTACGGCCTTAATGTACTAAATACACGTCATCATGATATCAGTGTACCTATGTACGTTCGAATTGGCCTATAAGACTCATCTCCAAAACGTCGCCAAGTTCATGCAACAGTAATGTAACGAGACGGGACACAATGACTGCTAATTCCCGATCCATGTTACCCCATTGTTCCCGTGTTGACAGATTTTCCTATTCTCCGCCGAACAATGCTCGTGTAATAAGTTAAGTTAACATTATATATTTACATAGATTTGCTTATTAGTCCTCAATTAGAAACGGCGGCGGAGTTTCAAACTTGTAGTCTGGAGAGTAAGTAGGTGACATAGATGATTAATCTAGAAATTCTTTTTAATTTTCATTAAATAGCAATCAGTATACCAATTAATATACAGTAATTGTCGAGCTTATCTACATATCTTTGGCACAACTTGGTAGATATATTGCAAAAATGTGTTAAGAGATAATGTATTAATTAGTTTACTCTATTTGCCAGGAATCAGATCAGAAAATATCAGATATACACAGACCCTGTACAATATAATTATACTACACACATGTATGAGTGCGTATTGAACATCAACCCCTTATCTCGCCATTGGGTCATCGAGTCTTGTGGCACGGTCATAATTGATACCCCAATATATTAATTAGCAAATAAACAAATCTGTAGGCTTAATATATTTAAATTAAAAAAAAAACACCAAATAAACTATAGTGCGTGAAGTCCCTCTGCGTGAAGAAGTGAAACTTCGTAACATAATTGTGAAACCAGAAGAAAAAACAAAAATACAAAAAGTTTTGCATTTGCCGGGGATCGAACCAAGAACTCTGGCTAGCGTGACGGATGCATGGCACTGGACCACCGTGGTTTATACGAATGGGTGCAAATTTAAGTGCTATGTGCTGCCAATGTTACGTTGCGCAACGTAACACTGACTGCAGTGGGCGTACCGTTTTTTAACCGTCGCCTCATATCTCAAGAAGGACGGTTATCAAGTCGTCTGTATGTTTTTTTATTTTTTTATTTTTTATGTTTGTTCCTCGATATCTCCGTCGTTCCTGGACCGATTTTGAAAATTTTTTTTTTGATTGAATGTATATACATACAGATTGGTCCCATTTTTCTCAGAACCCAGTTCTGATGATGGGATCCTGGAGAAATCGAGGGAACTCCTCAAATCTGAAAGGCATACATATGGTGATTTTTGTGTTAATAAAGGAACAGCATGCATTTAGGTACGGAACAGTGACATTTGGTGCAGTGGAACTGCTGATGATGGCCAGAACGGAACTCTTCAAATCTGAACGGCACGCTTATAGTGACTTGGGTATTTTTATACGAACAGCATGCACTTTCGTACAGAACAGTGACATTTGGTGCAGTGGAATTTCTGATGATGGTCAGAACCGAACTCCTCAAATCTGAACGGCACGCTTATAGTGACTTTGGTATTTTTATAAGAACAGCATGCACTTTCGTCCAGAACAGTGACATTTGGTGCAGTGGAACTGCTGATGATGGCCAGAACCAAACTCCTCAAATCTGAACGGCACGCTTATAGTGACTTTGCCATTTTTATAAGAACAGCATGCACTTTCGTCCAGAACAGTGACATTTGGTGCAGTGGAATTTCTGATGATGGTCAGAACCGAACTCCTCAAATCTGAACGGCACGCTTATAGTGACTTTGGTATTTTTATAAGAACATCATGCACTTTCGTTCAGAACAGTGACATTTGGTGCAGTGGAACTGCTGATGATGGCCAGAACCAAACTCCTCAAATCTGAACGGCACGCTTATAGTGACTTTGCCATTTTTATAAGAACAGCATGCACTTTCATCCAGAACAGTGACATTTGGTGCAGTGGAATTTCTGATGATGGTCAGAACCGAACTCCTCAAATCTGAACGGCATACTTATAGTGACTTTGGTATTTTTATAAGAACAGCATGCACTTTCGTCCAGAACAGTGACATTTGGTGCAGTGGAACTGCTGATGATGGCCAGAACCAAACTCCTCAAACCTGAACGGCACACTCATAGTGACTTTGGTATTTTTGTAAGAAAAGCATGCATTTAAGTTCAGAACAGTGACATTTATTTAGTTATGTTTGTTAAGCATATGTTTTGAAGTCAAAGTTTGTCAAGCTTCGATTTCTTATAATATAATCGGATTCATGAGGAATTGAGGAAACTCCTCAAACCTTAACGTTATACGTATATTCATTTGTGTTTCCATCTAATAATTAAAGCATTAAAAGCAGTTTTAAAAAATACTTACACATTTCTACATAATCCAACATTCGCAAGTAGCTTTCACCAGAACCCGAAAGGCGACGGTTTTTTTTTTCTTAAAAATTATTAAATAACATCTATTTGTGTTGTATGTCAGTACCTATCTCTACACCTTATAAAACAAAGTCCCCGCCGCGTCTGTGTGTGTGTGTGTGTTCTCGATGAACTCAAAAACTACTGAACGGTTTCTCATGCGTTTTTCACCTATGAATAGGATATTCTTGAGGAAGGTTTAAGTATATTATTTGTTGAGATATTGTTTGAATTGGTTCAAATATTACAATATTCTCTAAACGAGTCTGACAAAATCCCGCTGGTTCAGAGCTTTAATCGATAACGTTGCCCAAACCTGTCGAGCTATATCAAACAATGTATGTAATTATGGCGAAATTGTGTCTCTCTAATAGGTTTACAAAAAAGACTGCGATGGCATATACGTATATCTTTTATGGGTAACTTACTATAGGTATAACCAATTTATGATTGTCCCCGTGCGCAACCGGGGCGGGCCGCTACTATTTATAATAAATTTAATCATCAGCGATTGCAAATCGACAAAAAGTAGATCCCAAATACACGAATCTACATACTTGTTTATGTAATATCACACAAATACCATCGAACATGAAACCCTTATCCCGGTATTGGGTCATCGGGACCCGTCGACAACTCGACACGGTCATAATTGTTTCCCTAACACATTAATCTTCTACGCAAAGCTCAAGCGATTACAATTGAGATTTGATTGATTTATTGATTTCGGGTTGGTTAATTGCATAAATTTTTGTTTGGTTTAAGGTACAGCGGAACAAATCACGACTGGGGGGCAAATGTAACTGGTCAATTTGTTCCATGTTTTACAATGTTCCACCGGTTATTTTATGGTAGGCGTATTCAGTGGTTACATGTAAAACTCAACATCTTAGTGTAATAATGAAAAAAATGGATCAGTTACAATTGCCCCCCAATCGAGATTTGCCCCGCTGTACCTTATTTGATTTGGGGGTTTATTTTTCATAAAACAAAATACAAACGCAAATTAACTACCTGGGTCGAATACGATTACGTAGCTTGTATTACATTTTTATAAACTCAACAAATTTAACTAAATATTGCCTAATACATATTATAATATTTATAATATTAGGTACAGTGTTTATCAATTTGCCAAAAGTTTAGAACGCCCTGTACAGTAGGTATTCTTTATTATACTGCGACCTGCGACTTCGACATGCGAAATCTAAAGAAATGTCAATTTAATCGACATCTATAGAAGCGTTGGTCGGCCAATGTTACGATATAAAGATTGCACTAAACGTGACATGCACGCCTTCAACATCCCGGCCCACACATGGGAAGAGCTTGCCGAGGACAGGGACAAATGGCGCAAACTGGTGTTCGACGGACGTAAAATCCACGACAATGCTTGGTTTGCGACACTCGCAAGTAAGCGCGCCAAGCGTCATCAGCGCGATACGTGTTCGCCAAGTGCACACTTCACCTGCCCGAGTTGTGGTCGTGTTTGTCGCTCCCGTATTGGCTTACATAGCCATGAAAAACGCTGTCGCCCCACTTGACACTGCTTGTATAGTCTGTTATAGACTTTGAGGCCAATGATGATGATGTACAATCTACATCTACAAGTCTGTTAATTTGATTCTAGTATATTCTCATTCTTTACATAATATCTCCCAAAATCATAATGGGCCAAAATCAACTAAATACATATACTTATTTGAAAAGAAAAAAGCTACATTAAGGCTCAAGTGCCCAGTAACATAATACCCACGTCGCAACAGAGTTATGATTTCATCCCCGCATTGTATTAGAAACTCTACCTTTTCTATTGTCAAGCAGGAAAATGTTACAAAAATGTGTAACCGGCACAGACCACTAGACTAGACGGAGCATTCAAGCCGACGTAGTCACCAGTGTCACCACACATATTTATCCCGTAGCAAGGATGATTTATATAGGATTTACAATCTTCATACTAAGAACTATATAATACGGGACTGACAAAGACCATACAAAAAAGCGTACCCCTAAAATGTATGGGCTTTTTAGGCTTAAAACTAGATGGCGCTGTTTTGCAGCCTACAAGTGGCCAAAATCATATTTTCCCTAAATATTCTTGCGTGTTTTTATTTTTTATAAGAACAAATGATATATTTATTCTTTCAAAAGAATAAGTCTTTTTCGCTCCCCCCACTTACACACGTCAGGCCTTCTCATGTTTGACGTCACGTTGCGTTTTGAGAATTTGTGCGGGAATTAAAAAAAAGCCACTTTTTGAAATTTTTTATTTCACTATTACATTACGATAAATCTCAAAAGTATTTTGTAAACGTATGTTTTTTAGCAATAAAAAATATTTATTTTGGAGTTATGTGCATATTCCCTACTGCGCTATTGAAATCGTAGTACGTGTTTTAGTAAAACTGTATATGTCTGGTGGCGCGCGCTTTGTAAAAGTTTCATGATGCGGTGTCTGTGTAGTCTGTGGTAACCGGATAACCCTTGTTTGTCCCCTAAAATGTGTCCAAGGCAAATTGAGTGTTTGCTCTGCACTTCATTTGGAAAGCTTCGCCCTCGGTAGTGCAGTCAGTGGCTCTTACATGGTACAGACTACTGGTATTGTCTTGAGAATAAAAGGCGAGGGTGACGCTGACGTTGGGTCATACATACAGGGTGAAATAAAAAACCGGCCAAGAGCGTGTCGGGCCACGCTCAGTGTAGGGTTCCGTAGTTTTCTGTATTTTTCTCAAAAACTACTGAACCTATCAAGTTCAAAACAATTTTCCTAGAAAGTCTTTATAAAGTTCTACTTTTGTGATTTTTTTCATATTTTTTAAACATATGGTTCAAAAGTTGGAGGGGGGGGGACGCACTTTTTTTTCCTTTAGAAGCGATTATTTCCGAAAATATTAATATTATCAAAAAACTATCTTAATAAACCCGTATTCATTTTTAAATAGCTATCCAAAAATATATCACACGTTGGGGTAAGAATGAAAAAAAAATCAGCCCCCACTTTACATGTACCCCCCCTACATGTAAAGTGGGGGCTGATATTTACCCTTACCTTTACCCTAATAAAACATTTTTTTCCATTTTTTATTTTTGCACTTTGTCGGCGTAATTGATATACATATTGGTACCAAATTTTAGCTTTCTAGTGCTAACGGTTACTGAGATTATCCGCGGACGGACGGACGGACGGACGGACAGACAGACATGGCGAAACTATAAGGGTTCCTAGTTGACTACGGAACCCTAAAAAGACCAGCCATACTTTTCATCTGACTCTACACCCTGTTTTTATTGAATTCCGTTAACACTTTCGCTACCAAGAACCCGACTGTCGGGCACACCGCTCGTAGAAGCGTAGCCGATTACATGGGGAAACCCGTATGTAGCGAAAATGTCGTAGCGCCGCGTAGAGCCCGGTTTCGAAAGTGTTAACTTTAAGGGAAGATCCATTACATCAAATACAATTAATTTCTCTAAGAAACTAGGGTCTTAACTCTTGCGGTTATCGAGTTATTAAAAAAATGTTATTGCTGAACACGTATATCACAGCCTTTACCAATTCCTAATGTTATTTGTTTTGACATGTGCCGTCAATCTCTTGACACTAACTTGAATGTTATTCTTTGAATGTTACACTAATAAATTCATTTATTATGTATGAAAATGATGAAAAATTTATTTTTCGAATTTAACTAAAATTTATATACAGGCCGGTTCCTGATAATATTACTATCACCTATCACCCGAATACGAGTATTACCTACTCGGGATAGTGGGCTAAACCTGATCAAAAAATTTGTACTATTGACGCTGTTATCCTGATGTATGGGATATAGTATGAAGGAAATAGTTCTAATGAAATTGTTTAGTATAGTATAAAGAAAATAGATCCGCAACATGGCGCGTAGTCATTATATTTCTGGGGGATTACCATGACGTGCTAAAGCCGTTCAGTTTAGGTTGAGAGAGAGGGACGGAGCTATGTGACTGCTATAGCTGTGTCCCTTTCTCTCAACCTAAACTGAACGTCTTTAGTACGTCATGGTAACCCCCCTGGTCAGGGTATAAATTGTGGCTTTTGGATGCATGTTCTTTACGGCCCAGCCACGACATAGGTCTAAGCGCGACAGCGATGAGCGGCAGCCATACGTGTGAATGAAAAGTCCCATCGCTGTGTCTCGCTTCAATGTATGGCCGCCGCTCACCGCTGTCGCGCTTAGACCAATGTCGTGGCTGAGCCGTTAGCATCAAACTAGGCTGAATTTCATTTCAAAATCATAATCTGAAAATTGTGTAAGTACAATATTTTATAATTTACTAGCGACCCGCCCCGGCTTCACACGGGTACTATACCTACATGTAAACCTTCCTCTATAATCACTCTATCTATTAAAAAAAACCGCATCAAAATCCGTTGCGTAGTTTTAAAGATTTAAGCATACATAGGGACATAGGGACAGAGAAATTGTAGTGATAGTGATGATATGTTTAAAATGTTACAAAATGAATGGCAGATAACTGTACAGTCACCGGCATAAATATGTGATGATTTCTGTACCTTGTCATATTATCGTCTTGTTTGAAATGTCATACGAAATTGTCAAACGATTAAAAGCGACAAGGTTCAGAAATCATCACTTCTTTATGCTGGTGACTGTACACACTGTATACAGATGTAGTATGAAAAGAGTTGCCTTTGCCTTCGTATCGTTACGGAACCGTACGAACGTGTCATGCTATTCCAGTCAGTCTCAGTACAAGATGTACTGACATTGACTGAACTAGCATGACAAATACGAACGTTTCCGAAGGAAACCCTTTTCGCAACACATCTGTACAGTGTTGTCAAATCAATCAAATGTGAAAAACTGATGTAAGTATCTACCTACTCGTATTGACTAAAAACTGCAAGCATTATCACATTCACATCTACCAACCATATGAGTACTTGAGTAGTTCATTTTATTCGAAAATAATCTAACAGTTACGTAGAAGTTATTCAAAGGCGGTAGTTTCCTAATGTGTAATGGTTTCGGCATGACAATGGGGCTGCAATCCTGCCGGTCGAGCGCACGCTTTCACTGCCCGCCTCGGCTCGTGCGGGCCCTTTATGTCCCACAACTTTGTGACCTCTTTGTGATGCGGACTTAAAAATAGATGGGTTGTGGGAATTTTGTCCCACAACTTTGTGACCTCTTTGTGATGCGGACTTAAAAATTGATGGGTGGTGGGAATTTTGGCGACTTATACATTGAAGATTAAAAATATTGATGTTTTAGTAAAAGTGCCAATGCTTGATACGCTATAATGCACAAAAGATGATACAATGAGGAGGCACACTTAAAGGTTACGACAGATGGCGCCACCGTATTAGTCCATTGCACAGATTAAGAATTTCATGCGTGAGAGCGAGAAGATGATTTTTTTTCTCTCTCTCACATGTGACAGTGACATGCCTAGACACTTTGGCGGGATAAGATGTCAGTGTGCCTCCTCATTCTGTAAAACTTATTGACAATGGCTTAAGATTGAAAGCGGCATCTACTGTAGAAGGCTGGTACTTTATCTTATATTTAGTGTGTCTTAGACTTTTATGTTTTTGCGTCTATAATTAAATTGTGGAATAAATCATTCTAAGACCCCAAGTAGACACAACAATCATGATTACATGGCGCAGTCGGTAGGATTTTTTTAGAGTCCAACTTTGGTTCCAATTTTTAACACTTTCGCTACCAAGAACCCGACTGTCGGGTTGTAGAAGCGTAGATTTAAACCCGTATGTAGCGAAAATGTGTGTGTGTGTGTTTGAAAGTGTTCGACGCAAAAACGGCGGGTTGTCTGTTTGTCTGTCTGTGTGTGTGTGTGTGTGTGTGTCTGCCTGTCTGTTTGTCTGTCTGTCTGTGGCATCGTAGCTCCCGAACGGATGTACCCAGAGTATTCATAATTATTTGGTTAGTATAGTTTTTATAACGTTTTTGTAGTGATTTGAAACTAAAATAATTTCAAATATTACAAGCCTTTTAACTGAAACATTTCAATAGGTGTGTACATTATGATTTTACGAAAGGCATTCAGCATCCGCAGCACTACGAGTATGTTTATCCTTTAATCCTTTGTGATCGAATAAATAGCGTCAAGCGATAACTTTTCCATCCATGGTGATATGAATAGAGACCGCATGCGTCGCTCCATAGAATACCGCACGCGAGTCCGCGGCAAAGTTCTTTTGTCACGATTATCGGGGAAAATCCGATCCAGGGAAGTGTTGCGGGCTTTCAACAGAGGCAAACTGCATTATGAGGTATCTGTACTATTCACTATTGTAGCCGTGCCATAATCTAGCCTGCGTGGAACGGAACGACCAACTTCAACGCGCGTCTAGCAAGACACGACGCGACGCTCGTTATGAATTGATTCGATCTCAGTTTGTAGCGTATTGAAAACAAAAGCTGTAACAATATTCAGCCAAGCTATGAAACGGAGAAATGATCTAAGCGGATGGAAAAAATGAACAATGGGAAACATATTCGCGGACGCTTCGTTAAGTACGCGCCGATAATAGGCAAGTTCGCAACTTCATTCTCCAGATTATAGCGATCCATTGAAAATATCCATAAAAGTCGAACATTACCCGAAACAATGGAGGGAGGGCTAGGGTATTAGGTGCTTGCGCTGCTATTGAGCAACTTTTGTTCCATTGTATTGTCCACCAGGCCTCCCTCCCAGGGCTAGTACAAAGACATAGACCGAAATTCATCAGCAACGCGATTGTTTGCTACATAAAGGATGGCATTGTCGACAAATAAGACATCGCAACACAATGTAGATGTCATTATTAGAACAGTGGCTGTATGATATCAGAGTGCATGATAATAGCCGACTTGATAATGGCGGGATTAATTACATTATATTGATGTTCGCGGTAATTAGATGGATGTGGGTGTTGACGCGATAATTCGGTTGTTTATACCGACTATAACCATAGCTGCTTTGTTCGATTCAGGATGGAATGTTGCTAGTCAAGCACATAATGTATACAATATGTTTAATGGCGGAAAGAGTGTGTAGTTACTGTAGTTAGGTATCAGTTAGTTAGTACTATTCGATATACATATTTTTAAATTAAAGGAAAAATATGTAATATCGCTCACAGACGTTTCTGCATGATAAAAACAAATTTATTCGATAAACAGTTAATGTATACTGTAAGTCTGCGATTTCAATGAACTTAAACGACGAATTATGAGTAAAAAGTACGAAACGGATTTTTACACAGTTTTCACATGTCACTTGTGTGTTTTTTGAGGAGGAGCAAGAGTTTAGGTGTATATATTTTCAAAAAAAATCTGCAACCCGTGTGTTAACATTTTCTTTTTTGGGCCAAATGTATGCTATAGAATATTCATACATTTCATACGTTTCTTAGGGTTCAAAGACCTAAAATGACGGCATAAAGCTGTGGTAAAGTAATTCCCTATTACAATGGGGTACTTTTCTTATTTGAACACTCCGCTCGCAGCCGCGATTGCCGCTGCCACTCACCTGCGGTCACAAGTGGGTGTAGGTACAGTCAAGAACACAGCTTTGAATACAGACAAAGTGCCAAAAATATGTATACAGAACTTTATTGCCTGTACATTAAGGTGTGTATACATACTTTTGGCACAGTGTCTGTATTCACAACTGTGTTGTTGACTCTACAGTCTGACCAAAAAAAGTAGAAATTAAGAAGTGGCAACATCGTAGTGTCGTCCCGTTTTCTCACACATATTGATTTGAAAGGGATGACACTACAATATAGCCACTAATTTCTACTCGTTTTGGTCAGGCTGATTTACAATGCAATGCACTTGTTTGTAAACGTTTCGTTGCAGGCTTGTTAAAGTTTTAAGTACCTACTTATTGTACTGGGGTTGATACATCTTTATTGTTATTGCACCTTGCCAAACGGGAAACGATCATAGCATGTATTAGTAATATTACTAATATACGTGTCATCGGAAATATAAATTCAATAACGAATTCACAAGTATTGGGTTTGAAATACCCATATTCGATACATTAAATAGCAGTAGCTATGAAATAAAAAATAAATTACCATTGCTTTTCAAATGCTTTCTAATGATTGTTGATTCATTGATCATCTGGAGACGTAATGAACCCTATAAATTAGGTAAGTATACGTATATCGTCACTTCGCACTTTCTTTATCGCAATCACTTAATTCTGATAATCTAATAAGTATAAACCATCACTCATAATACGAAAATCATCTAACACCGTACCGCCTAATTTACACATTCTAAAATATTACCCCCGAAGATCAAAAAGCCAAAGTGAACCGATGTTAATCTAGTGAGTCGATACCCCGCGGCATGCCTAATCTACATCGCACGCCATTCAGAACTATTGTGCCGCGCTATTGTCTAACCCGATCGATGGAAAAGACACTGGCCCATTTCCAGAAAGTAACACTGTGTCGGTCTTGGACGGGTGAAGTTTGGTTTTGAATTTCTTGCCTTAAGTATCTTTTTTTTTCATGTATTTAACCGGGGAGTTTTAGAAATTTGCTAAGCACCCCCGTAATACAAAATTTACAGGTAAATAACATGGGTGCGTATCGATCGATATAACTTTTTTTGATATATTTTTAGTCTTTATAACGATCATTTGATATAATTATTGAATCATATAACAACAAATAATATACTAACAAATTGTATAATTCTTATTTAGTATAATGATAATTTTTTCGAATAACATTTATTATAACATACTTTGAGTATAATGCCTATTTCCGATAATAAATAAATTGTATAAAACAAATTCTTTCTAAAGCACAGTTAGAATGAAAAAAAAAATGTACAATAAATTAGATCCATCATATATCAGAAAAGTAGATTAGGTTAGAACTGTGACCCCTACACACAACGCGCTGCTACCAGAAAAATAGGTTAGGTTAGGTTAGAACTGTGATCCCTTCATAAAAGAATAAAATTAATTCATGAAATGTTTTATACTATTTGCTAGTTATATTATACTAGTCGTATATCAATAGAT
Organism: Leguminivora glycinivorella; assembly: GCF_023078275.1. Lineage (NCBI taxonomy): Eukaryota > Metazoa > Arthropoda > Insecta > Lepidoptera > Tortricidae > Leguminivora > Leguminivora glycinivorella. Next base: position 8,221,988 of record NC_062976.1, read on the forward strand.
AGTTATACCATATAACGGTTATTATAAATAAGCGTTATGCGAAATAATGATTACACAAAATAAAAGTTGATATTTTGTGGTTATACCAAATGTTAAGTATGTCAAATGAGTGATTATATCTGTTAAATATATACCAAATGTTGTTATATCAAATGTTACTATACCAAAAAAAGTTATACCAATCATTACACACCCAAATAACATGCACCTAAATTAGACACTCGCAGGAACATTATTATACTGAGGAGAAATAAATACTTATCAGTTCCTAGGCATCATCGGATGACGGTGAGGCCAAGGCACTGTTACACCAGCCCACGTTACTGCCATTACATGTGAGACGCCCGCGCCGCTGTGCAGCGCTCCGGACACATTCCGTCAGTACACGTACAACATCTTCCACCATGGATTAAGTATCTTGTTTAAGCATTTTTTAGAAAAGTATAATTAATGCCTAACTTATAGAGTCTGTTTGGAAAGAGAAGAGTCGTGGGATGTATTGGACGCCATACATTTCACGATTCTTCTCTCTCCAAACAGACTCTATGGCAAGTATAAAAAAAATCTTCTAGTCTAAAAGTAACTACCTACGTGACCAAAGAGGACCGAGTATATTAAAGCTTTTGAACCTGTTTTGATAATTTGGCCCATATTCTTAACTTAATACAATACAATATAATACAATAATTTATTAATAACACCAGTGTTACATGTCAACATCTTATAGTAGGTAAATACACTGTGTAACCATAGTTAATTGTAGGTAAAACATTAAATTAGATTATACATTTCACACAATTCACTCATTGGACATTAAGTATAACAATAAAATATTTAAAATTAATTATATCATATCAATATTCGCGCCATCTAGCCGACAATCACCCAAAGGCGTAGCCCCATCTAGACTGCCATAATGGACTAAGAGCCCAGAGCCGCCAGACCTTCCTCATTTTCTTTGAGAATTTAAGGAAAGTTAGTATTTAAAAAAAAAACGTTATAGAAAAAAAATGGCCGACGGGCCGAACTAGGTAATATACAAACATTAAACGTCGATACGAACTCTACATTATCCCAAAGTTTTATCCTTGAGAAAATGAGGAAGGTCTGGTGGCTTTGGGCTCTTAGTCCATTTGTTTTTTTCTTATACTTTATCTGTCAATTTGGAGTTAGGTATATATGCCTTTGCTAAAGGGGATAGTTATAAAACTAATAAAACATTTGCACACAATGCCACAATGCAGTGTCAACACATCCCCTCTGGTGGCCGCTGTGTGAGAAATCACATTAACTTAATATACTCATGAATAATAGTTGTATTACATGTGCCAGCGGGATGCCTATCCATTTGGATTTTTAATCATAGTCTACTTATGTATGTATGTGAGATCAAATATTGATAATTACAAATATAGTTCTCAATCACATGGGTGTCCAACGCGTAGGCGACCTAGGCTACTCGCTCCTAGACGCCGACTTGAAAAATCTAGACGGTCTCTCAGTATCATGGGACCAAACCTATACAATGCAGTACCAAATGTCATAAAAGACTCTAAAACTAACACAATATTTTAAAAGAAACTTAAGTTGTACCTGTTAGATAAGGCGTATTATAATATTAATGCATTTTTAGATGAACGCTGCGCTATTGACCCAGTGACGTAACTATTACATTACTTAAATTTTTACCTATTGAATGTTAATGTGTACCTAATGTCTAATTGTATCAATGTATAATGTGTTATAATTAATATAATGATTACAGGTATTTAAATATTAATGTAAATAGTATTTAAGAAATGAAATTAATGACTTGTAAATGTATATTTTATCTTTTACCAATAAATTACTGTATCACTGTATCACTTACTATTGACATTGAGGATTGTTATAATATAAGAAGGATTAATATAATACAGCGGATCCAGTATTATAGAGAATTACTGTCAAAGTCAAATGTGTAGTCACAGTGCATAGACTGCCATCTCTCGACACAGGCTTAAAACTTTTGAACCTCCGTTTTGACAATTTGGCCCATATTTTTAGCTTGATATGTCTTAAAATGTCAAATAATAATATTAGCGCCATCTAGCCGAGCGTACCCCAAAGGTGTGTCGCCATCTAGCTCACCGTACCTTTTTCTGTATGGTTTTGAGGTACGTTTTTTTCTTAGACTTTATCGGTCTTTGTATAATATCAGTAACATAGTCATCATCATCCTCTTTGCGTTATCCCGGCATTTGCCGCGGCTCATGGGAGCCTGGGGTCCGCTTTAACAACTAATCCCAAGATTTGGCGTAGGCACTAGTTTTACGAAAGCGACTGCCATCTGACCTTCCAACCCGAAGGGTAAACTAGACCTTATTGGAATTAGTCCGGTTTCCTCACGATGTTTTCCTTCACCAAAAAGCGACTGGCAATCAGTAACATAGTATTGACATATTTTATCAAAGTGCTTAATAATAATGTTTGAGCCTATACATATACGCCCCATTAATCACGTCATACGTTTTTGGTTTATTTTAGGGACCGGCCACATCTAAGAGACGCATGTCCTGAGGTGCGGAACGGACGTCCGCGCCACGCCGCCTGAATGTAATTCAAAAAACGTCTCCTCAGTACATTTTGTAGGAGGAGACGTTTTTGAATTACATTCAGGCGGCGTGGCGCGGACGTCCGTTGCGCGCCCCGAGACACGCGACGCTTAAGTGGGAACGCTGCCTTAGACCCCTCCCCCATGGTGATCTTTGGTGATATTATTAGGCGAATATCACGTGTAGGTAATTTTTTGCGCACAGCTCTTTGAAACTGTTTATTTTAAGTTAGGTACTTATAGCTTAAGTCCCAAATTTCAATGCGAAGCGAAGAACTTTCTTTGCAACATTTAGTGATATTTGGTCATTTTTCCGTGACTCCCCCTGCCGCTATATAGTGTATACGTGATTAATGGACCTCCCCCTTATTGGTAGCTGTAGGAGCCGTAGAAGTGGTAGGTCTCGCCTCTGCTACATGAAATGAAAATAAAACAAAATATCAATCAAAAATCCTATTTCGAAAATAAATAAGATAAATGTAGTAGGTGCACGTAAGTGCAAAGCGAAATAATACATTACGATACAAATAAATGTAAATATGTCTGAATCTCACGGGAGTTTTATAGTTAAAATTACGATACAAGTGCGTAAAAAAGGAAGTTCGAGACTAGTGGCGATAAATTAAAACACGTCCGAAGGGTGTGTTTTAAATCGACACGAGTTACGAATTATCTTTTCGCACGTGTATCGTACGACGTTTTTCAGTACAGATGGCCCTCCGAAGTTTCGACCTGACAAGAAATCAGCCATTTCTCGCGCTAGTGCGTAAACAACGTACCATCTGTAGGTACTGAAAAAAGATCATGTTAAAAATCGTTTTGAAAATTAAATAAGTTATTATCGAAATCGTTTAACTTTTCGTTTAATCATAGTGGCGTAGACAGCCACCCCTATAACACAATTAATGAAAATAATGAAAGCCGCTGGACAGAAGGGTCCTTTGTCCAGTTTATTCATATGCTAACTCCGACTCCTGTTTTAGCGGAGCACTTCATTGTGCTCGAAAAACAATAGGAATTGCACGACATGTCTGCCGCTGTACAAACGAGGTTTAATGTTAAATATAGATATTGATATAATATAATTTTCAGTACAGATGGTGTTTTTTTACGCACTAGTGCGAGAAGTGGTCCATTATATGCCAGGTCGAAACTTCGGATTGCCATCTGTACTGAAAAACGTCGTACGATACACGTGCAAAAAGGAAGTTCGAAACGAGTGGAGATAAATTAAAACACGACCGAAGGGAGTGTTTTAAATCGACACGATTTTTTTACGCACTTGTATCGTAATGTACTATTTCAGTATAGATGGTGTTTTTTTTACGCACTAGTGCGAGAAGTGGTTCATTATATGCCAGGTCGAAACTTCGGATGGCCATCTCAGCCATCTGTACTGAAAAACGTCGTACAATACACGTAAGAAAAGGAAATTCGTAACTGGTGTCGCTTTAATTCGTATAGAAATTTGTATTTTGTAACTTTTAAAGCTCTGCCACACATGCGCGTTTTGATAGCGTAGGCGGAGCGGCAGCGGAGCGTCAGCGGAGCGCAACGATAGCGGTGCGCCGGCGCCGGACGAACGCTGGCGTTGCGCTCAGCGGACGCCGGCGGGAACTAACGAGCGCGGATTGCGAGCGGAATGCGCGCGAATTGCGAGCGGAACGCCAGCGTTCCGCCGGCGCACCGCTATGATTGCGCTCCGCTAACGCTATGCTATCAAAACGCTTTATGTGTGGCGGAGGCTTTACCGTAATATAGCGTCTGAATAGCTGAATCTTAGACTACCGCATTCTACTTTTTGGATGTTAAAAACCTATCCGTATGATTTGTTATCTGGCACACTTAACTTTATGGCGTTGTGGAGCAACTTGCTACCCATGAGTGACGGTAATTACCTAATTACCATTAAAAGAGAAGTGAAATGGCAGTGTGTGATACTTGTGATAGTGTGAAAATAAATTATTCCACGCGATCAATTAAATATAAAAAAAAAAAACTGCTCTAATTATTTTCAATCAATGAACTCTTAAACCTCACCCCAATTCTCACTTCCATTTAGCCAGGATAACGCCGCATAATCCCGAGAACCATAGTCAAAACACTCGTACGAGAACTGAATTAAATCACGCTCCGAGCCCGCTGCACAGCACGCCTGAAGGACTCTGAATGGCCACGCAGGCCGGTTTTGATTTGAAAATTTTGTTATGGTTTTGATGTTGTGATGATATCGTCAGTCCAAGATAATAGGGTAGTTTCCTATACTTAAAATTAAATGTTTTATGCAGTGCACGAAATAAAGTATCAAATAATCAGAAGAAAAATATGGACAGTAGTTATTTTTAAACATAATTTAATAAGTCAAAGATAAAGATATAAAGTAAATGAGTTGACCGTGACGTTACTCTTCATGATTTCATATTTTTTATTTTATTTTATTTATTAGGCACACAAAACAGCTGACATTTACAACATGATATAAAATAGTATACACATAGGTTTTAAGTTAGAATGCCACCCAAAACATGTATGCGCAGCATGAAATAAACACATGTAAGGAACGAAAACTATAACTATTTACAGCTTATACTATAGCTACACTGAATTACACAATAAATTAATAAATAATAAAAATTAAAAAAAAAAACATTAGAGAACAAATGAGACACATATAATATAATTTTTAAGAAAAAAAAAACCGTCGCCTTTCGGGTTCTGGTGAAAGCTACTAGCGAATGTTGGATTATGTAGAAATGTGTAAGTATTTTTTAAAACTGCTTTTAATGCTTTAATTATTAGATGGCAACACAAATGACACACGAAATATACGTATAACGTTAAGGTTTGAGGAGTTTCCTTAATTCCTCATGAATCCGGTTGATTATATTATAAGAAATCGAAGCTTGACAAACTTTGACTTCAAAACTTATGCTTAACAAACATAACTAAATAAATGTCACTGTTCTGAACTTCAATGCATGCTTTTCTTACAAAAATACCAAAGTCACTATGAGTGTGCCGTTCAGGTTTGAGGAGTTTGGTTCTGGCCATCATCAGCAGTTCCACTGCACCAAATGTCACTGTTCTGGACGAAAGTGCATGCTGTTCTTATAAAAATACCAAAGTCACTATAAGCGTGCCGTTCAGATTTGAGGAGTTCGGTTCTGACCATCATCTGAAATTCCACTGCACCAAATGTCACTGTTCTGGACGAAAGTGCATGCTGTTCTTATAAAAATGGCAAAGTCACTATAAGCGTGCCGTTCAGATTTGAGGAGTTTGGTTCTGGCCATCATCAGCAGTTCCACTGCACCAAATGTCACTGTTCTGGACGAAAGTGCATGCTGTTCTTATAAAAATACCAAAGTCACTATAAGCGTGCCGTTCAGATTTGAGGAGTTCGGTTCTGACCATCATCAGAAATTCCACTGCACCAAATGTCACTGTTCTGGACGAAAGTGCATGCTGTTCGTATAAAAATACCAAAGTCACTATAAGCGTGCCGTTCAGATTTGAAGAGTTCCGTTCTGGCCATCATCAGCAGTTCCACTGCACCAAATGTCACTGTTCCGTACCTAAATGCATGCTGTTCCTTTAAAAACACAAAAATCACCATATGTATGCCTTTCAGATTTGAGGAGTTCCCTCGATTTCTCCAGGATCCCATCATCAGAACTGGGTTCTGAGAAAAATGGAACCAATCTGTATGCATATACATTCAATCAAAAAAAAATTTTCAAAATCGGTCCAGTAACGACGGAGATATCGAGGAACAAACATAAAAAATAAAAAAAAAACATACAGACGACTTGATAACCGTCCTTCTTGAGATATGAGGCGACGGTTAAAAATATAATTTTTAAGAAAAAAAAAACCGTCGCCTTTCGGGTTCTGGTGAAAGCTACTTGCGAATGTTGGATTATGTAGAAATGTGTAAGTATTTTTTAAAACTGCTTTTAATGCTTTAATTATTAGATGGAAACACAAATGAATATACGTATAACGTTAAGGTTTGAGGAGTTTCCTCAATTCCTCATGAATCCGATTATATTATAAGAAATCGAAGCTTGACAAACTTTGACTTCAAAACATATGCTTAACAAACATAACTAAATAAATGTCACTGTTCTGAACTTAAATGCATGCTTTTCTTACAAAAATACCAAAGTCACTATGAGTGTGCCGTTCAGGTTTGAGGAGTTTGGTTCTGGCCATCATCAGCAGTTCCACTGCACCAAATGTCACTGTTCTGGACGAAAGTGCATGCTGTTCTTATAAAAATACCAAAGTCACTATAAGTATGCCGTTCAGATTTGAGGAGTTCGGTTCTGACCATCATCAGAAATTCCACTGCACCAAATGTCACTGTTCTGGATGAAAGTGCATGCTGTTCTTATAAAAATGGCAAAGTCACTATAAGCGTGCCGTTCAGATTTGAGGAGTTTGGTTCTGGCCATCATCAGTAGTTCCACTGCACCAAATGTCACTGTTCTGAACGAAAGTGCATGATGTTCTTATAAAAATACCAAAGTCACTATAAGCGTGCCGTTCAGATTTGAGGAGTTCGGTTCTGACCATCATCAGAAATTCCACTGCACCAAATGTCACTGTTCTGGACGAAAGTGCATGCTGTTCTTATAAAAATGGCAAAGTCACTATAAGCGTGCCGTTCAGATTTGAGGAGTTTGGTTCTGGCCATCATCAGCAGTTCCACTGCACCAAATGTCACTGTTCTGGACGAAAGTGCATGCTGTTCTTATAAAAATACCAAAGTCACTATAAGCGTGCCGTTCAGATTTGAGGAGTTCGGTTCTGACCATCATCAGAAATTCCACTGCACCAAATGTCACTGTTCTGTATGAAAGTGCATGCTGTTCGTATAAAAATACCCAAGTCACTATAAGCGTGCCGTTCAGATTTGAAGAGTTCCGTTCTGGCCATCATCAGCAGTTCCACTGCACCAAATGTCACTGTTCCGTACCTAAATGCATGCTGTTCCTTTATTAACACAAAAATCACCATATGTATGCCTTTCAGATTTGAGGAGTTCCCTCGATTTCTCCAGGATCCCATCATCAGAACTGGGTTCTGAGAAAAATGGGACCAATCTGTATGTATATACATTCAATCAAAAAAAAATTTTCAAAATCGGTCCAGGAACGATGGAGATATCGAGGAACAAACATAAAAAAAAAAAAAAAAAAAAAAAAACATACAGACGACTTGATAACCGTCCTTCTTGAGATATGAGGCGACGGTTAAAAATAGAAACCAAACTTAACATAATGGTGATGGCGATTTTTGGCTGAGAATTTCCATAACTTGTTTCCGGAATACTACAAGCTTAGAGTTGAAAATATCAATATGACTATGTTTTGATACTAGGTCGTTGTACTGACGGCACATTCGTATAATCGGGTTGTAGAAGGAGGTATTATTTCTATACACTTGCAGAGCAAATATCTTTGGAGCACGAGACCTAAAACGGGGAGTGTTAAATGTAACAAGGGACAGTATATTAGGGGAGTCAATTTTAGAATGTATAACTTTGTAGAGAAACAGCATATCATGAAGAACACGACGAGATTCGAGGGAACAAACATTAAAAGTGCGTAGTCGCTCGACGTAACCCTGGCGTACAAGGTATTAATCCATATTAGCAAATCGTTTTGCCAGTTCTTAAAAAGAAGCTCATTTGACTAGTAGGAAACTAGCCTATTGGAAACGATTTTGACAGCCTCGCCGGTGCAATAGTACATTACTACAGAGGCCGGGGCAACCCCATTTCCCGCCGAGGTATGTATAGTGCTTTTCTCAAACATGGTATGAAATAAATAAAGTCTACTGAAAATAGTAACTTTGGATGGCGCAAAAATAATCGAATTTTCGTTCCCTTTTGAAACCCTGTATACGCTTATAAAAAATACAAAAAATTAAAAAAAAAACGAAAAAATTTTTTTGTATGAAAACGCACCCAAAATCAAATATTGTCTAGGGCCCGTACCAGTTGCAGTCAGCACGTCTATAAAGCCCCTTATAGTTTCTTTTTTAATTGGCTAAATACCTGGATGTTATGTCACAATTATCTGTGTTTGGAAATTAAAAAAGAGGACTTTGCCGGCCTTGGCCTGCAAGGTTTGTATGAAATTCCATTATCTATCAATCGTCCTAGCCGCACCTGCAACGTCATACTTCGCTGCCAATTATAAGGCACATAACATCAATATTTCATACCATGTTTGAGAAAATGTTATTTTAAACGTCAAACCTTGATGAAATAGGCTAGTTTCTTACTAGTCAAATCAGCTTAATTCCTTTTAAGAACTGTCAAAACGATTTGCTAATATGGAATCACATACTAACAGACGACTTCCGGTTCGAACGCCATCTTAGCGGTATCGTGTTGTGAATAATTTCTCCTTCTTCTGCTCATTAATGTTGTTTAAAGTGTAATATGGATCGCTTATTATGCAGTAAACTAATGTTATAGTGAGAAGCTGATGAAGAATTAATCTCGAAACGCGTTTAGCCACTTTTGTTGTCGTCAACGGCCGATAGTCCACGTGCCCTTGTAAAATCTGGCTATCAATTTACAAGTGCCAACTCACCGTACACTGTCGTACTTACCGTACAAAAATCAATAACAATTAGCTTATATCACCTTTACACTGGCAAAATAGTCCCACCAATGAGAGTTTTGAATGATTCACGGTTATTTTCATTAGACTTATATTGACCGGGATATAGACCGTGATTACCTTTTTGATTTTTGTCGAGCTCCCAATATTTCGACGCAGTTGCATGCATCATGATCACGGAAAACTGACGAAGGCGGGTGGATGTTAAAGTTGCATAGACAGCGCGCGATCTACCCTCCTTCGCGCGCGTCGGCTGCGTTCACTTTCAGCGTTACCACTTGTCGCATTCACACTCGATGATCTGTCCAAACACACTACACTCACAGTGTCACTACGTTTGTTCAATTCTGACTTCACCGGTTTTTTACACAAACAAATCACTGGATTCCATACATTAGATAGTTTGAAGCCATCCTCACGATTGAAATTTTCAATCGTCTGGACTGAGGGGGGGGGGGTTTAACCCTTGCACAGGCATGAATACGAAATCGTTGCCAACTTATCTTGAGCTGACTCTGAGGCTCCTAGTGAGTAATATAATATATTCTTTGCTCTGAGCCCTAGAAGTGGATACGACTAAGTGTGTTTTCACATTATCCGATCCTTTACCGGATGTCGGAACGATTTCAAAGGCAAAAATCAAAGATGGCGGCTTGAATGTATGGGATATCGGTCCTATATCCGATATCGGATCAGATAATGTGATAACGCACTTAAAGTATTTTCTGTATTACGCAATTGGAGCGTCCATCTACAAGTATGTGTGTGATTGGTGTGGGTTTAAGAACTTGCGACAGGAGTATTCAGTACAATCGCCCGGCATGTCAGCCGTCCGATCTACTTCCTTCCTATATGTTTGACGTACCTATACGTCCCAAACATCGTGAGCGATTATCAACATCGTATCAAAACGAGAACAAAACTTTAAAGAAATCTATCAGAATCTGTCTCACGAAGCGTTCCGAATAGCTCTGAATGCGAACATATCAAAATTCAATCTTTTACTGCTACAATCACAATATTAAAATTGAATTCCCTCGGTTATGATATTACTTGCCGTGCCTTTGATGTTGGGACGCGATGCGGTTACATTACTTGCATGTATTTTACCTTGCAGGCATTTTATAGCAATCTAGTAATATTTTTAATAAATATGGACTTTAAAGTACCTATAGGGTTTAGATGTTTAGAGTAAGGTAAGGGTCTTAAAGGATGGTATTAATATTTTGAGCTGACTCTATCAAATTTAAAGGGCGAAATTTAGTTTTATTAAAAAAGAGAAAATATTGAAAAGGTACAGTCTAGGGCTTGCATTCCGGAATTCCGGAATCTCGAAATTCCGGAATTTCGGACAATTTTTCCGATATTACAGTTCCGGAATTGAAACACATAATCTCGAAAATTCCGGAATTGAAAAAAGATATATTTTTGGACGAAAACGTGTAATATCAGCCTAGTTATTTTACAAAACTACCACCGCGTCTATAAAAGATATGTAAATTCATAAGTTAGACACCGCTCGGATTCAGGTAGTGTCTATTTTATGACCAAAGGGTTGCATCCAGGGTTAGTTAAAACGAGATAGTGTAGTTTTAACCCGCTAATATTATACCATTGTCACTTTCTGGTTTTGCTCTCAATTGTGTTAGCTAATAAGTGAAATATATAAATAGTTTAAAGTAAATATTTGTTGTAGAAAGTTGTGTTTTGTGATAATTTAAAATGACTAGCCGGGAGCTGAGTGTTATAAGTATGCTCGAATACTGAAGGACAATTAAATATAAATAAATAACATTAGGTGAATAACGATGAAACTGTGGCATCCCTTAGAGATAAACATCCATCACCGTCTAGGACTTTAGTGTTTCCGCCGGAACCTGATGCTTCGAGCCCTTCCTTATCGGTTACGCCAGCTGAAGTGGAGAACGCGTTAGGTTCCTTTTACAATGGGTCTGCTTCGGGTTTAGACGGTTTGCGTCCTCAACATCTTAAGGAGCTGACTTCTTCTTCGGCTGGTAGTAACGGGCCTCGGTTGTTGGAGTCTATAACTAACCTATGCAATTTCCTTTTGCAAGGATCGCTTAATCCTCTGGTTAGACCTTATTTGTATGGCGCTTCTCTCTGTGCCCTTACGAAAAAAGATGGTGGAATTAGACCAATAGCGATAGGATGCACAATTCGTCGTCTTACTGCTAAATTGTGTTGTCGGGCTGTCAGAGAACCCATGGCCGACTATCTCCAGCCAACTCAAGTGGGGTTTGGTACCGCTCAGGGATGTGAGGCAGCCATCCATGCTACTCGAGCATTTGCGGTAGGGAGTGAGGGTACGGGTGCCGTTATTTTAAAGCTAGATATTAGGAATGCTTTCAATAGCGTAGAGAGGGACACTATTCTTCATGAGGTTATGGATAAAGTGCCATCTATTTTCCCATTTCTTCATCAGTGTTACAGCGCCGACAGCCATTTACTTTTTAACGGGACTCGAATTTCCTCGCGGGTTGGAGCTCAACAGGGAGACCCTCTAGGTCCTTTAATATTCTGCTTGGCCATGCATAAGATCATCACATCTTTGAGCTCTCCCCTAAACGTATGGTATTTAGATGACGGGACGATTGGGGGTGATCCGCAGACGGTTCTGCAGGATATCGTCAGGCTTGTGCCGGCGTTGAGAGGGATCGGTCTAGAGATCAATCCGGGCAAATGCGAGCTGTTCTGTTGTGATTCGGTCGATTCTGATACCATGTCGGATTTTGAAGCAGTATTGCCAGGTTTGCGTCGCCTGCAAAAATCAACCTTTTCTCTTTTGGGTGCACCTATATTTCCAGAAGGCGTCAGCTCAGCCCTGGAAGAGAAGCGGTTGGCTTTAGCTAAGGCCCAGGAACACCTCAGCCATTTATCCGCTCATGTATCGCTTGTTCTTCTTCGGAACTGTTTCGCGTTGCCACGGATAATGTATGTCCTGAGAACCTCTCCCACATGGATGTTTGATGATGATGTGGCGAAATTGGATGGCACGATCAAGTTAGCGCTGGAGTCCATATTAAATGTAAATTTGAATGAGGCGCAATGGTCTCAGGCTGCTCTTCCTGTACGTCACGGGGGTCTTGGGGTTCGTAGGTGTCGTGAAGTAGGCGTAGTGGCTTTTCTTGCCTCAGCACATGGGACTTTGGGGCTTGTCGCTCGGATATTATCTAGTTATGGTGGCAATTCCCAAATACCGTTTGCTGCAAAGGCTTTTAGCAAGTGGACGTCTATTTGTCGGGGTACGGATCCGCCAAGCAACCCTGCCACTCAAAGAGGTTGGGATGACATTTTATGTAAGAAGGTGGTGGCAGATTTGCTGGGTGAATCAGTCGGCTCGGATTTGGCGCGCCTCAAGGCCGCATCTAGGTGTGAGTCGGGAGCATGGCTTCACGCGCTACCTTCCCCCCAGTTAGGCACAATGCTAGATAATGATTCCTTGAGGATTGCAGTTGCTTTGCGATTGGGATCGAAGGTTTGCGAGGTGCACAGATGTGTGTGTGGTGCCATGGTTCAGGAGGACGGCCACCATGGCCTTAGTTGCCAGAGGTGCGCGGGGCGTTTTTCACGTCACCACGCGATAAATGAGGTGATTCGCAGGGCTTTGGTTTCTGCCAATATACCCTGTGTCCTGGAGCCTCCGGGATTGTGCCGTGATGATGGCAAGAGGCCGGATGGTCTTACGTTGGTTCCTTGGCAGAGAGGTCGGTGCCTCTTATGGGACGCAACGTGCGTTAGCACCTTTGCACCGTCCCATCTGAGTCACACCATCAGTGCTGCTGGTGCAGCTGCGGAGTATGCGGCGAAACAGAAGCACTCGAAGTACTCTGTCTTGGAGCCAACGTATGATTTTATACCAGTTGCGGTGGAGACTGCAGGGCCTTGGGGTGCAGAGGCTAAGAAGTTTGTGTGGGAATTGGGTCGGCGGCTTAGAGATAGGGGTTGCGATCCTCGTTCCGGATCGTACCTGGTCCAACAAATTTCCCTGGCTGTACAGCGAGGTAACGCGGCCAGTGTCATGGGAACATTTGGTCCAGCTACGATCCGGGGTGGCACCATAGGGTAGTTTATAGTGTTTAAGTTTGACAAAGCCTGTTGCGGATTATTTCATTTGTATGTGTAGGTGACAAAGCCTGTAGCTGATTTGTTTTATGTCCACTTGACGAAGCCTGCGCTGCTGATCACGAACTATTTTTGTTGGTATGGTTTTTGGGTTTGGTTATGACTTTGACTTTTTTTTATTGTATTTTTTTTAACCCTGAATAAATGATTATTATTTACATATATGTTATAGACGCGGTGGTAGTTTTGTAAAATAACCAGGCTGATATTACACGTTTTCGTCCAAAAACATTAGGTACATAATTATTTTATTAGCGTTATTTATGCTCAATTTATTAGATCGAACTTAAGTTTCAGTAATAATCTAAATTAATCGGTTATAAAGCGGCATAAATTCAAAATTTTACTTCTTTTCTCATAGCACTGAATATTTTAGGCATAAAGTCTTATGTTCAGACGCAAATCGTAGTATTTGGTATTACATTCATTCACAAGCATAACGTCGTAGTTACTTTATACACTTTTCACAAAGACGTGTGCATATTTTACTAAACTCTATCTAAGTCTATTACCACTTACCACAAAATCAAAAGATTTGAGAAGAAAATGATGAATATGAAAATGATTTATTTTTTTACAAAAAATTAAGGTGTAGGTACTGTACATGTACCTAGGAATAAATCATAAAATCTGTCTTTTTGGGCTAGCTTGGATATCTTTTATCCCTACTCGAGTCTGATAAAGGTAATTCAATATTTCTTTTATTACAATTATGTGAACAAGACGCTATGCCATTCTTGTAAATTATTACTTTTATATTATTTCGATGGTCAATGGATAAAAAAATAACTTTTCTCAAACATGGTATGAAATATTGATGTTATGTGCCTTATAATTGGCAGCGAAGTATGACGTTGCAGGTGCGGCTAGGACGATTGATAGATAAAGGAATTTCATACAAACCTTGCAGGCCAAGGCAGGCAAAGTCCTCTTTTTTAATTTCCAAACACAGATAATTGTGACATAACATCCAGGTATTTAGCCAATTAAAAAAAAACTATAAGGGGCTTTATAGACGTGCCGACTGCAACTTGGGTTGCGTTTTCATACAAAAAAATTTTTTTTCGTTTTTTTTTGAATTTTTTTAACTTTTTGTTTTTTATAAGCGTATACGGGGTATCAAAGGGGAACGAAATTTCGATTATTTTTGCGCTACGACGCACCGTTTAGGAGATACAGCCATCCAAAGTTACTATTTTCAGTAGACATTATCTATTTCATAACCATGTTTGAGAAAAGCACTATACATACCTCGGCGGGAAATGGGGTTGCCCGCCTCAGACCTATCCGTCTATATGTCTTCGGCCGGCAACCCCTTGTCCCGGCCTCTGTAGTAATGTACTATTAACGTTGACCAGTATCAGAAAACTGGCACTAAAACCTCGTTTGTATCGTTAACTAGTTTGAAATACCTTGCAAGACCGATTTTGACACAAAATGGGCTTTCTGTAAAATTACTAAAATGAAAATTTCTGTGTTATATGACTTTCAGGTACGGAGTTATTCTCTTAAACGTCTATTTATAATGAATTTCAATTTAAAATTGTATTATTTAATCAAAAACCCATCAGAAAACCAAACGAAAAAAATTTTTTCAATTCCGGAACTAGTTCCGGAATTCCGGAATTGAAGTCCAATCTCGAAAACCAGTTCCGGAATTGAATATCGTCCGATATTGCAAGCCCTAGACAGTCAAGTGTAAAAATATGGACGTACAGTCGTACATACAAATCTTACTCAAAAATATGTCTCATGAATGAGACGATTATTATTTACTATATAGAGACCTACATATTTTTGAACTCAACTGTACCTATACTTTTTATGTACGCCTCTATACTTTTAACTCTCTATGCGTGCGTTTTCTGAATCTTTGGTAAAGATCTATTTTCCAAAATGAAGTTTTTGCTCCGTACTCCGTTTGACAGAAGAACTTAGAAAACGATCTCTAGCTAGAAACACGTATAAAACAATTACTCCTCACCGTGCAAAAAATTGTAGTAATAGCTCAATGGCAAAAAAGGGAGGATAATGTTTAACCAATACAAGTTAATGAATGCCACGTGACCCTACGCCCCACAACAACAGCCCTCACTATGCAGAAATAATATATGCATCCTACATTGTATTGCCCCATTCCTTTGGTTACTGACACCCTTCTAACCACCAATGTGGAAGATCAATCGCTCTCTTTCAATATGTAGACCCTACAGTTCTAGGGTTAAGGTTTACATTTTCTTATTTATTATGGGTGAGTGCTTCCTCCCAATCACAAATGCCTCTTATGAAGTCACTGGTCTAATGAGGATGACATCAGACGATAAGTTTTTTAAGAAACAGGACGGACCCTTACTAAAAGTTATTGGTTTCTTTTCATTGGTTTTTAGGGTTCCGTACCAAAAAGGTACAAAAGGAACCCTTATGGTGCCGCTCTGTCTGTCTGTCTATCTGTCACATTACTAAATATCTCGAGAACTATTTATGCTATCGCTTTAAAATTTGGAATAATTTATGAACATCGTGAACCTCTACAATCTGTAAGTAATATTTCTTTAAATTTAATAATATTAATTATAGAAAATGGCCAAAATGAAAGGGGGGTAAACTACACATGTCAAGTTACAAGGTCAAGTGGGGTATCGTTAGAAAGAGCTCAAACTGTAGGTACATATCAAAACTATTTTTTATAATATTTTTGTTGTGGAAAAAAATCGTTTTTTGAAGGAATATGTAAAAAAAAAATGCCGTTACCCCCTTTGTATCGTTGCCGTATCTCCGTAGTTTACCAACGAAAATTTATGATTTTTTTTTACCAAATATGGCTATTATAATAAATATTACAGGAAAAATAAAATCGTACACATATCTTGGAAACTTTTTTTTTTTTAATTTATAAGAACCTTTCAGATTTACATTTTCAATTTCACCACTCTTGCGGGTGTTAATTGTACCTGTAATTTTTACAGAATAGCAATAAAAGTATCTGCTTTCAAATAGAGGAAAAATGATTAAAATCGGTTCACGCAATAAATAATTATCCCATAAAAATCATCTTCCGTACTTTAAGCTCGCGCACATTAGTTTACTTAATTTGCCGATAGATGTCGCTGTACGTTGAGCGCTCATTTCCTACATCGCGTTCTTCCTGATATATTATAATGGGGTCGGGTCAGGATCAGGAGCGTCTAACTAAACTATTGAAGTCGAATTGTCTTGATTTTGTTTGGACGTCGTTTAGTAATAAAATTGTATATTAAATATTACTTGTTATGTGGGAAATTGAGTCTTGAGGGATTTTGTTAAGTTTGTAGAGTTATATGAACAACATTTGATGATTCAACTATGTATTGAAAGTTTGTACAGAACCCTCGGTAGGCGAGTCCGACTCGCACTTGACCGGTTTTTTTTATGATCAATGTTTTCATTGGTTTTGGTCAACATGCAAGTTATTTCGATCTTTGTTTTATAATGAAGTATTGAACGTTTTTTACGCATAACTCTTAACTAGGTAATGCAACTTGTACTGTAATAAACCTTGCTCTCTTGGCAAGGTGTGCCCATCACTTCCAGTGTTGAGTCCATTTACTAAATTATAAATAGCAGGATGGGAGCTATTTTTTTGTTATTAACAAAACTGATGACGTCATTGTAATCATGGGAAATTTAAAATATTTTTTTGAAAAATTCGCTGTAAGTCTGACAATAACTGTTAGAGAGAAAACTATTCGTAAGGTACAGCGGGGCAAATCTCGACTGGGGGGCCATTGTAACTAATCCATTTTTTCCATTATTATACACTATGATGTTGAGTTCTACATGTATCCACTGAACACGCCTACCATATAGGTATAACCGGTGGACACTCTATTTAATAATGCAAACATTGTAAAACATGGAAAAAATGGACCAGTTACATTTGACCCCCAGTCAAGATTTACCCCGCTGCACCTGCATGTAAATAGCATTCATCCTAAACTTAAGTACATTTTCTTTTCAGAACGAAGAGCGGCTGAAGAGACAAGGTAAGGAATGTTTTTCTTCTTCATATCATCATTCAACACTGGAACCACTGCTGATAGTGACCAGACTAGTGTCATAGAACACTACACAGTATCTAAGTGCATCTAATATTAATAACCAACCAATATTCTAACAAAATTCGAGGGCTTACTGATGAAACCCGATAAGTTGAGCAAACTGGTTTTTGAAATTCGAACTCTGTGCAATTTCCACAGTGTTGTTATTTCAAAAAAAAAATATCTCGATTTATTTTTCACAGTTTCCAGTCATTCTAATTCTGCAGTCGATTTTATCTTGGGCACATTATCTTTCCTTGTGGCCTAAAATTATCATTATCTAATATTAATTTGAAGACTATATTGTAGTATATAAAACTCAAATCAGCTATATTTTTACAATCTTCTTTAGCCTTATAGGTACATCTAGAGGTCAGAGGTCAAGCAGCTATCTATACCGTCATCGCCATGCCAGAACCTTTAACGAGATTGCTATATTTGCTAAATTTGCAGTTATATTATATGTGCCTCTTGAGATATCGGTTGGTGAACTCAGAACGAGATGAAATAGTGTCATAGGTGTAGTCTGAAGCGCATTTTCAATAAGCAAAGTAACCCCCTGAGATTCGGCCTTAGTGTCATGCATTAAGATATTACTTAACAGTAAGTATTTTTCTTTTTATTTTCTCTTTTTTGTTATTGTTGTTTTTTTTCACTGTCTCAATTGTATTTTACTGTTCTGTCTCTTTTTTTATGTTGCGCCTAATTTATGTGTTTTAAATTGTGTATTGTATTGTGTATGTTTGCAAGCTGTCAAATAAATTACTTATCTATCTATTTCTCTAAAAGTCATTCTGTATAGAGTTTACCTAAAAACTAAATCGTTGTCAGTAATTTTGGATGTAGGAGTATAGATTTTCCCAATATTAATGTTTTATTGGCTGATGGGAATTTATATAGGTAAAAAATCACATGGACATTAAATTGCGACTGTTGAACTATTGGGCTAAAAAACCATAAATAAAGCAAATAACGCGCATGTGACGCTCCGTATTTGCTGATGGAAGACTGGAAGACGGACAGTAATCGTTTTAATAATTTAGCTAAAACATTTTTTTTATTAAATGTATACAATAGTTATTTAAATAAATGGTTCAATGTTTCAGTTAAAGTTGTCTTAAGATCCTGGTCATGGCACCAAAATGTAACTTACCTACACAAAAAACTATAATATCCCTAATCCATACTAATATTATAAATGGGAAAGTGTGTGTCTGTTTGTTTGTCCGTCTTTCACGGCAAAACGGAGCGACGAATTGACGTGATTTTTTAAGTGGAGATAGTTGAAGGGATGGAGAGTGACATAGGCTACTTTTTGTCTCTTTCTAACGCGAGCGAAGCTGCGGGCATAAGCTAGTATAAAAATAAGTTGCTCTGACATGTGGATTATATTAAAAGGGATAAGTAAAGTGAAAGGAGAATAGTCGCAAATCAAGTATATAATTTGTAATAGAATATAGCCGCTTTTGAAACATAGTATGTTTGTGATCGGTGTCACAAGTTAATTCTATTACCGGCGTAGCACTTCTGCCTGATGCATGTAGTTCATTCAATGCAAAAAGGGTTAATGCCTAACATATAGGTAAGTACCACGAATTACATACAAGAACGAACGCTAATAGTCATTATTAATGCGACGAAGAATTGTTCACCTGTTTGGCACGCACAATGACCGCACAAGCCAGTGTAGCGGCTCGCGTTGACACGCATCCATCGCGCAAGGCCATGTCAAGTTCGCAGCCACCCACATATTTCGCTAAAGCGTCGCCGCTACAGTAACAATAATGGCGCAGTCCCTATTGTTTGGGCCCCGTGGCACATTACGCTTTTGTCTCTGCCCTCTCCCGTTCCTCACAATGCGGCCAGGAAACAAGTGAGCCTTTATTTCGCCTCTTTTTGTCTCGGAGTATCGCTGCTTATTGTCTTCATTCGATTGTTCGGAGCTCTTCACAGGGCACATTGTTGTGGACTCCGTCGTTAGCTGAGCTTGCGTATGTGCAATGTTCTAAGTGTCTTTTGAATTTTAATACAGCTTTAGAAAGTGCGGGGAGTGCCGGATAAAATTGTTAAGCTGTTTTAGTCTGCATAAATAGTAAGTTGGCATTTGTTGGTACTCCTCGTTGTGTGATTCTTAATACCACTGGATTTATATTGACGGAATGTTATTTATACATATTTTAACTACGATTCTGTTTGATTTACTCAATTATGTAGGTACCTACAAATAGTGTTGTACAAATACATACCGTTTACGTACGTTTTACTTTTATCATCGAAACCTTTAGATGTATATAGTTATAAATGCGTACAGTACGGCTACCACAAGTTTGGCTAATATGTGCTAGATTCATAAAAACTTAAAAAGTAAACTTGAACTCAAGTAAGACGTGCGTGCTGTCCATCATTACGGCTCAGCCACGACATCGGTCTAAGCGCGACAGCGATGAGCGGCGGCCATACATTGGAGCGAGAGACAGCGATGGGACGACAGTAGTACCATGATAGTGGTAAAGGTACAGGGCACCAAAAATACATATATAGCACCTATTAACTGCCAGCGGGCTTAACGAAGAGAGTCAGAGAGAGATAGAGAGAAAAAAAAAAGACCACTACCCAGTTCCAAAAACGCGAGTGAAGCACCCTACTGAACTGACCCACTGAGTGATATTCCTCTAGTTAGCATTGTTTACGTGCAGAGGGTTAATTTTAAGGCAACTGATAGACAAAGAGACAAAATAAAATAAAAATAAAATAAATAAATAAATAAATAGGTTTATGCTGCAACGATAAGAGGAAGAGAGAAAGATATAGAAAGAAACTATAAAGAGTAAGACAAAGCAGTGACCATTGACCACGCGTAAAGCAACCAACGTACATCTTTTCGCCGACGCCGATACCGTTACCGCGAGTGATAAGTACTCCTTTAAGCAACGATAAGAGAAAGATAGAGAAAGGAAGTATAAAGAATAAGACAAACAAGTGACTAGTTGACCATGCGTAAAGCACCCAACGCCGTTTGCCGACGCCGATATTGCGAGTGATACTCCTCTTAGCATTTTTCATGCAGCAACGATAAGAGAAAGATGGAGAAAGGAAGTATAGGTAAAGAATAAGACAAACAAGTGACTAGTTTACCCATTTGCCGACGCTGACACCGCGAAATACTCCCGTGATACTCCTCTTAGCGTTGTTCATGCAGCAAGGATAAGAGAAAGAGAGAGATAGAGAGAAAAAAAGAATAAGTATTAAGAATAAGATAAAGCAATGACCAGTAGACCACGCGTAAGGCACCCAACGGCGTTCGCCGACGCCGATACTGCGAGTGATACTCCTCTAGTTAGCATTGTTCGGGCGGCCATTGTGGAGCCGGCTTTGTTCCGACACGCCCCGTTTTTTCTCCAAGATGTAGCTGAAAAACTGTACAAGGGTTGCCTTGTAATTTTTTGTTTACGTAATGATATGAGGTCGTTATAATTATTAGGATTATACGAATAGGTCTAGTTGAAAGTGTTCATCGCTTAGCACGAGCGCACTGGGACACTGGCGATCAAATATATGAAAGAGGCGCGTTCCTAGCACACAGTCTAAGCTCGTGTAGGTGAACGCGTACCATGCTTGCATGAGTGAAATATGACAGGTCGACTGATCGCGTTTTTGACAGGCGGTAACTGTGAGGTAACAGAGAGGGGGTAGGCGGCACTTTCAGGGGGGAGCGGGAGTGTCCATACTGTACGATAGTACTCTTTATTATACTGTGGCACGAGTTAGAGCGTCCTCACATTGTCGGAAGGATTTCAAAGGCAAAAATAAAAGATGACGGCTTAAATGTATAGGATATCGGTCCTACATCCGATATCGGATTGGATAATGTGAAAACGCACTTACGTGTTACGTATTGATGGAGTTTTCAAGTCAAAGAGAAAAAATCTCACTATATATTAGCTCAAGAGAAGAGCGTACACCACCTTAAAGTCCAGCAACGCACCTCCAACCCTTCGTTTTTCGGATGTCCATGGGCGGCAGAGATTGTTTACTAACAGCCGATCTGTCTGCTGGTTTGTCTCCTATCACATAAAAAAGTAAGTAGTTTGCTACTTTGTTTAAAAGTAGGTCGAATTTAACAAACTTAAATCACAGTAAAAAACCTACTTATAGTTCAAATGTGCTATTTATTTTCGATGGTAAATAGCACACCTAGCTGACCTACGACACTTTTACCACCAAGCGAACCACACGAGGATACATCTATCCTCAATAGTGCAGACTGTTGGCCACAAACTTCCACGTAGCATCGCAACTCGCCTCCGGCTCCCAACACAAAACCGTCCCCACGGTCCCTTCCCTCGAAACTCCATTCATATTTTCCACACTTTCCATACACAATATTGCGACTTTGTGCTCCGTTCTCAAGTCTCCAAATAGTCCATTGACGAGCGAGCGAACTCGCTATAGCAAATTAACACTATTCAACGGAGTTTTGAAAGAGGACTACTCTCATACAATTTGGTCGCATTCACAAAGATTCGCTCCTTAGCTAGCTCGATGAATAGGTTTATGAATAACGCGCTGTATTAGTCGGGCGTGATGTGTTCGCGCTGAAAGATGCTGTTTATCTTTCATCGTCGGGTTTTGTCTTTTCAGCCTTTTCAGCTTTGAAATGTATTTTAATGATATTTCATTAACGCGAAAAACTACCCTGAATATAACCCGAGCTAAGATGATTCGGAAGAGAGCAAACAGCGTGGGTTAAAAGGAAATATTAGTTAGGTCCTGTTTAAGTATCACATTTCAGAAATGACGATATATGTTTTTTTATTAAATGTTTATTTGGGCACAAACGGTATGACTATGATTTTATAAAAGTGTTAGAGTCTGTTCGGAAAGTGACGAGTCGTGAAATGTATGGGGTCCAATACATTCCAAGAGCCAGCGGTCGCAGCGAGCTGCGGCCCGCAGTCTGCGTCGGGATACCATCGGCATAGCGCGTGTCAATGAAAATGCTCCTCGTTGACAATTTTACGTGAGGAGCGAATAGAACTTTAAAACCCTACATAAAAGATGTCAGGACAAGTCTATCTAGTCTATACCCTGAAAACATTTAGTAGCAGTAGCACGTCGAGCGACTTTCGACAATTTTACGTGAGTTACCCGATTTTATATGTTTAATATGTCAGTGTCTCACGGTGGTTTATAAGCAAATAGGAGTGCTCAAATCACCATAATTTAGTCACGTTACCAGTGTTACTATAGCCTGTCAACCAAATTTTGGCAGTAGCAATGTACATCAAACTAAAGTATGGTATCCCTATGAAACGAACAAAAACCAGCAATGTACGTCGAACAGCCACATATATTTTTTTTCAAGGGGCTCGCTCCTTCCTTACGAATTAGATAATGTATTAAAAATGGACGGATATGTGCTAGTTATTTCTCTTTTTGGTAGGACGGAGATTTCCACAGATAAGATACAAATGACACGCGAACTTCCACCGATTTTCAAAACTAGTGTTGCTAGCCCGCGATTTTTCAAATTTGCCGCGTTTTTCTAGTGACAAGATTTGGTTGACGGTCTATACATACTTAGTACGCCTAGGCTGTCCTAATCTAAAGTTTCTAAACAACCTACGTATCTAAGGAATTTAAACTAAGCGTCATCATCCTTCAACAAAAGAAACAGAAACAGCTTTCCTCAGATTTATATAGTGTTAATTCACTAGTAAATCAAAACGCGTCGCGTCAATAGGATCCGTCCTAACGCCACGATTGTATATGGAAAATGTGGGAACATAAATAGAGGCAGCGAAAAGCGACTCGAAAGGAGGGTGATTTTCTAAAGGCTTCAAACGTTTCAATAGGCCACTGTTTAACATTGCTCAAACTCAAATGTTCATTGAACGATCTTTGCCTTTAGAAAATACGAGACTCCTTAGTGCCAATGGAAGTGGGTTCTTCAAAAGAAGTAAAAAGCTCCGGAGAATTAGGAACGCTGTATGTTACTCGACCTTTCAATTTGACCTTAGAAGTTTGGTGGGCCATTTTTTTCAAAGTTGTCCACCCCACTTTTTTTTAACATGGGTATTTTTTACGCGATTAATACTCAGAATCGCGAGGTGTTTGTGTCCCAAGATTTCCATACATTTTTTCGAACCTTCCATTCCGTTACCGCCAAAATTTTCAAATCCAAAAAAAAAGTGGGGTGGACAACTTTGAAAAAGATGACTTATATTGACCGGGATATAGACCGTGATTACCTTTTTGATTTTTGTCGAGCTCCCGATATTTCGACGCAGTTGCATGCATCATGATCACGGAAAACTGACGAAGGCGGGCGGATATATCCCGGTCAATATAAGTCTAATGAAAATAACCGTGAATCATTCAAAACTCTTTTTGAAAAAGATGGCCCTGGTGTTACAGACAATGTTATTTATAAAGTAGTATTAGGTTTTGCCTGCGGCTTCACTCGCGTTAAATTCGAATATTGCGGAATGCTCCATACAAACTTCCACCCCCATCTTTAGAGAAGTGGGGGGTTCGAAAGAGACAAAAAGTAGCCTATGTCACTATCCATCCCTTCATCTATTTCCACTTAAAATATCACGTCAATTCGTCGCTCCGTTTTGCCGTGAAAGACGGACAAAGAAACAGACAGACACTTTCCCATCTATAATATTAGTATGGATGTATATAGCTATTGAACAAGCTTGGACGTCGCCAATATTTTTGTTTTTAAAGTAAATCGCTCTTGGTCTTTTTACTGTCCAAATCGAAGTTTCTGAAATTCCAACCATGGAACGTTTAAGCCTGGTTTCCATTGGGCTTGCCGTCACTGATCGAATTGCAATAATCTAATCGCCTTCGGTACATTTATCATGAAACGGCGATCATTGGTGGATTCGATTCTACTCGCCGCTAATGCGCAAATTTATACTAAATATACACCGTGAGCCTGAATAGCCCGAAAGATTTTAAGCACGCATCTTTATGTAAAAACAAACAAAAAATATAATATGACTTGTCATTTTTGGACAAAAAAAATTTTTTCTTTGTTCTTTTTTGCTATTTTGAATGTATTTTCACATTAAAAGAAAATTTAAATTATAAAATTTCATTTTTTCAAGGTTTCACTTCTCACTTTTTAACCGCCTTCCAAATCTCAAAGGAAGGGGTTCTCAATTCGTCTGTATTTTTTTTTTTTTTTTTTTTTTTTATATTTTTTAATGTTTGTTCCTCGATATCTCCGTCGTTACTGGACCGATTTTGAAATATTTTTTTTTGATTGAATGTATATGCATACAGATTGGTCCCATTTTTCTCAGAACCCAGTTCTGGTGGTGGAATCCTGGAGAAATCGAGGGAACTCCTCAAATCTGAAAGGCATACATATAGTGATTTTTGTGTTTTTAAAGGAACAGCATGCATTTACGTACGGAACAGTGATATTTGGTGCAGTGGAACTGCTGATGATGGTCAGAATGGAACTCCTCAAATCTGAACGGCACAATTATAGTGACTTTGGTATTTTTATAAGAACAGCTTACACTTACGTCCAGAACAGTGACATTTGGTGCAGTGGAACTGCTGATGATGGTCAGAACGGAACTCCTCAAATCTGAACGGCACACTTATAGTAGACTTTGGTATTTTTATAAGAACAGCATGCACTTACGTCCAGAACAGTGACATTTGGTGCAGTGAAACTGCTGATGAAGAGTGAGCCGCCCCTGGTTAGAGTTCCGTTTTGATAATCATTATCATCTGTAAGTACTTCAGAATCATCCAAATTTCAAAATTGGTTCAGAAATGACGGAGATATCGAATAACAAACATTAAAAAATATACAGACGAATTGATAACATAATCCAACATTTGAAAGTATTTATCACCAAAACCCCAAAGGAAGGCGGTTTTTTTTTCTTAAAAATTATTGACATGATCAATGAGGATAGTGAGACTATTATGATATTCTCCATAATGGCATCAAGGCTGTTTAAAAGGCCTTTTGTACTAAGTAACATTAGTTATTTGTTATACAAGAGTGCAAAGATTTTTGTGTTTTTAAAGGAACAGCATGCATTGTTGTCAGAATGGTACGGAATAGTGACTTTGGTATTTAACGCCGAGTGTGGAATTGAAAAACGAGCAAGCGAAAGGATTCATTAGTTGAACCACGAGCGAAGCGAGTGGTTCTGATGATGGAGAATAAAATCCTGAGCTTGCGAGTTTTTCAACACACGAGAAGTAAAATACATTTGCACTCGTGTGTAACACTGATGAAAATGAGCCCCTCACTATAGCGAGGAAAGTGCAACGCAAAAAACGCCTTTATCACTGCTTCCAGTAGTTTCACAGGTGGTAAAACATCTTCATCACTAGATTAACCCACTTTTATCAATTTTAAAGCAGAAAATTTGCCTCTATTCAAGGTCAAATTACTTAATCCACTAGTGGATAAAATGCGTTTTTACCCGCTGGTATTAAAGGACAAAATACGTGTTTCCGAGCTAGTGAGGGGCAAAAGATTTTTTTTCAATTGGTAATAACTCTGAAACCAGGCGATATCCAGAAAAGCTTATACAACATTATAGTATCTAAATGTGGCCAGGTGCCGTAGCCGAATGGCATTTCTGCGACGCGAAACGAAATCGAAACGCTGCGAAAGGTAGTCTGGCTCTATCACGTCAATACGCAAGAGCGATAGAGATAGATATCTACGAGCGTTTCGTTTCGTGAGCGTTTGTGCCATTCGGCTTCGTACCCAGGAATACTATTACAATATTTCGGGTTTCACAGTGTATAGAAGCTGAATTGTTAGCGAGGTTAGTGAATTTCAGCCTTTATATTTGATGTCGTAGACAATCATTAAACAAAGAGAAACCTTTTTCATAATAACGCGTCTTGACATTTGACATCATATAATTGACATAAATGACATAATTCTGTATTCTTTCAGTTTACTCTTATTTACAAATTATAAGAACTATCATCTAATATGTAAAGTAATACTTACAAATGAAACTGAAGCCCGAGAGATGAAAATACTATTCTATTATGATTTACAAAAGTACTTTCAAGCCCCGGGCCACCTTATTTTCTGAAAGTAACCGGCCAAAAGTATCAATCGTTCGCCCAGGAGAAAGGCTGTGGGGAATCAAATGCCTGCTCATACTTGCCGTATTCCTTGGACTTCTCATCGTACAGATTTCTTTTATAGTTGTTTTTAAGTTCTACAAACATAATGATGAAAGCCCTGCCATTAAACCTACAACTAAGAGTGAAGACTAAGTGAACGTGGATTTAAAATGTATTTTGTGAGTAAATGAATTGAGTCTCATAATGAGTTTTTTTACGCATACTTAATTTGGAAAAGTCCGTTTATCAGGTAAAATCGTTTAAACCTCCGCCACACATAAAGCGTTTTGATTGCGTAGCGTTAGCGGAGTGCAATGATAGCGGTGCGCCGGACGAACGCTGGCGTTCCGCTCGCAATCCGCGCGCATTCCGCTCGCAATCCGCGCTCGTTAGTTCCCGCCGGCGTCCGCTGGGCGCAACGCTAGCGTTCGTCCGGCGCACCGCTATCATTGCGTTCCGCTAACGCTCCGCCTACGCTTTCAAAACGCGCATGTGTGGCCGAGCTTTTACTAGCTCTTTTGTTGCTTGTAGTTAGGCATACTCCAGGGGCCCATTTCTCGAAGCTACAATTTACAAGCAGTATAATAGTCAATGTCTAATATGACAAGTTGGAAAGATACGTCCACTTGTAACTTGTAACTTTCACTTTTGAGAAATGGGCCCCTGTCATAGAAGTTTGGTAGAAAAGATGTGAATGGCCAAGACCATCGACTTGCTAAGTCATCAGGGTCCTACCGACTGCGTTAGACTGGTTGACAAATTAATGAATTGTCGCTAGCGGTATTTCCAGACCGATACGACCTTCAAACCTTCAAGAATAAAACGTACACCCATCTTAAAGGCCGGCAACGCACCTCCAACACCTCTGCTGTTTCGGGTGTCCTGTCTGCTCGTACGCCTCCTATCCCATAAAAAAAAATTGTGAAATTAGTTATTCAACGCTTAAGTGCACGCTCATGTTGGGCGTGCAGCCGAATGGGACGTGCAGCGTGCATGTAAAACAGTTGAAGCTGATAAAAGTGTCCTGAGTAGACGCTGCATAGGGTGGATAGTGGACACAGTGGACGAACGCTAAGTGCGTCGTCAGGTCTTATACCGGATTTATTTACATAACAATTTGTGCTAGTGCTGCCTCTAGCGGCAGAACATTGCAGTATTAGTGCCATTGTTGTTTTGACCATAGAGATGAAAAGTTGGTCCTTGTATAAGTAGGACCGATATCCCATACATTTAAGCCGCCAGCTTTGATTTTTGCCTTTGAAATCCTTCCGACCTCCGATATCGGATCGGATAATGTGAAAACGCACTAAGGCCCATAGTTCACTATCATATGTTTATCATAGAAATATGACTATTATGTCTGTATACCTCCCTTTTTCTCCAAGGTGAAGAAGAAGGACGGCATGTTGCCTATGATCATATTTCTATGATAAACATTTATGATAGTGGACTATCGGCCTTTGTGGTCTATGCATGACATGTGTCATAGTTATGCGATTTGTCACACTATTTCGGAACAATATATTTATCGAATAATTTACAATTTTCTGTAGCAATGTATTTAGTGGCTGAACACCCGAAACTGTGCACCCAATGCTATGTGTTGTGTATTGTTACAATTGTATGGTTGTACTTATATAGTTGCAATTTCTTTGAATAATAAGATACCTAATGTGAACGTTTGAATGTGGAATGTTAACTACTTATGTGGCTAGCCCACTTGTGTTACACAACGGTCAACAAGTAGGTATTAAATTAATGTAAGTATCAACTTTGTCTGAATTGTAGTAAGTGCAGAACACAGAATTACAATTAAACCAGCTTATGTCCATGGGCGGCGATGACTGCTTACCATCAGGCGGCTCGTCTGCTCGTTTGCTGCCTATTTCATAAAAAACCCGTGCCCGTGTGGTGACGGGTTAAGAATTTCACCACCCCCTTTCTTCCCGTGGGTGTCGTAGAAGGCGACTGTGGGATATGGGTTAAAGTGTGGCGTAGGCGAGAGGCTGGCAACCTGTCACTGGAATGTCACACTTTCGTTTTCTATCGACCCCTTATTTGCCAAGAGTGGTACTGAAACTTGAGTAGTTTCATGTGCTCTGCCTACCCCTTCATGGGATACAGGCGTGATTGTATGTTGTTGTTGTTGTTGTTCATAAAAAAAAAACCAGAATAAGTAGTTAGGTCAAAAAGTGTGTCCACATGAGAGGGCATTGTTTGGGCTGGTGTCCCTCTCGCACTTACTGACAATGTCAACATTATTCAGTGACGTCATAAATTGGGGATACCAGTAAATTTTCAAAGTTACTACCAAATCTACTAATACCCAATTGAAGGTATTTTTTAATTATACAAATCTTTGATTTATTGGCATCTAAATAATTACATTATAATTATTTACCAATTCTTTAAAATATATCGAAACCCTAGTTTGAATATAACACTAAAATAATATAAGAAGTTATAAAATAAAGTCAGGTAATATACAGATAAAAATACTACTACTATGGTAACCTCATTAACACTGGCCACACGTGCGAGAGGGACACCAGCCCAAACAATGCCCTCTCATGTGGACCGTTTTCGCTAGTCTGATCATCATCATCATCATATCAGCCCTTTATCGCCCACTGCTGAGCATAGGCCTCTCTTCTAGTACGCCACTTGTCCCGGTCCTGAGCTAGTCTCATCCAGTTGTGACCCGCAATTTTCCGGATATCGTCCACCCAACGAGCTAACGGATGCCAAGATGCTAGTCTGATACGATCACCTTTCTATCTCAGTGATAAGGTTCAATTTAGTATGGCAAAAAATATGATTCCGCTGTCCCCTGTAAAGGTCTTTGGTGCAGAATGAGTTCAGAGTCATGTCCTCATATCATTTTGGAATACTTAATTTCTAAAAACTAAATTTACAATGAAAAAAATTCGCATACTGTGAACTTGTTGTGAATTTTTCTTTCCTGTTATTATGTGTTCTGTTCTTATTTTTAACCGCCTTCCAAATCTCAAGGGAACGTAGTGATTCAATGCTCTTTGGGAAGGGGTTCTCAATTCGTCTGTATTTTTTTTTTTTTTTTAATGTTTGTTCCTCGATATCTCCGTCGTTACTGGACCGATTTTGAAAAATTATTTTGATTAAATGTATATGCATACAGATTGGTCCCATTTTTCTCAGAACCCAGTTCTGATGATGGGATCCTGGAGAAATCGAGGGAACTCCTCAAATCTGAAAGGCATACATATGGTGATTTTTGTGTTTTTAAAGGAACAGCATGCATTTACGTACGGAACAGTGACATTTGGTGCAGTGGAACTCCTGATGATGGTCAGAATGGAACTCCTCAAATCTGAACGGCACACTTATAGTGACTTTGGTATTTTTATAAGAACAGCATGCACTTACGTCCAGAACAGTGACATTTGGTGCAGTGGAACTGCTGATGAAGAGTGAGCCGCCCCTGGTTAAAGTTCCGTTCTGATAATCATTCTCATCTGTAAGTACTTCAGAATCATCCAAATTTCAAAATTGGTTCAGAAATGACGGAGATATCGAATAACAAACATTAAAAAATATACAGACGAATTGATAACATAATCCAACATTTGAAAGTATTTATCACCAGAACCCCAAAGGAAGGCGGTTTTTTTTTTCTTAAAAATTATTGTACAATAAAGTGTATTACTACTACTACTACTACTACTTGTAGAGGAAACCATCCAAACGAATTTAGACTTACGCAATTTTTCCCATACTCAAACGGAGACTCGCTAATGCTCGGTTGAATTGAAGTTCAATTAATTTGGTTAATTAGCCCTTTAGAGCTGCAACCCCGAATTATCCTAAGTTGTTTTGTAGTTTAAAACTAAAATATTGTCCTGTTTCGATCCGTTTAAATATACCTAATTACATCGATTTCACAACAATATGTATTTAAACATTAGTATAAAAATATCAAGTATTCATATTTCCCTCCTCATATCATGTATTTCATTTAATACCATCGCGAAATTCCATGTACAGAAACATAAAAGCATTGAAATTCAGCACAAATACTGTTTGATTGGGCTCATTACATGTATAGAATTTTTGCGAATACTCTTCAATACGATTCGACACAGCCCCTGTTAAAATAAGCCACGAACGCCTCTTCTGTGAATGTCAATAGAACCTGCAGATTTACTGAAAATACTGTATCAGGGATTATATACCTCTCCCTTACTTTCCCATTGGTTTGTTGCCTTGTGGAAGAAGGATAGATACATCGAATTATATGTGAAAGCTGTATTGAATAGCAGCGAAGTTTCCAGCATCCCCTGTTACTTCCAATTTCTTCCTATTCAACGTTATTCATACAAGATACACGAATCATATATATGAATATTATATTATGATGATTAAACATTTGAAGATTATAGTTTGTGTAGATGCGTTAATTGCGCTTTAAATTATATTATAATAGCTTTTGCCGACGGCTTCGCGCGGTGTTCGCGTTAAAAATAGACGAAAAGTAGCCTATGTCACTCTCCATCCCTTCAATTATCTCCACTTAAAAAATCACGTTAATTCGACGCTCCGTTTTGCCTTAAAAGACGGACAAACAAACAGACACACACACTTTCCCATTTATAATATTAAGTATGGATAGACTGCTACACATACTTGCAAAAGTTCGTACCCACCAAGTTCTGTATTCATAAAACGGGTCCCTTTTGATTTGCTCGAATTTTCCAAATTTCACACATCAAGGGACCGATTTTTGAATCGTTCGAAAGTCGTAGCAATACTTCGTTTTCCACAGACTTTCGGACGGCGAATTCATGCGTTCGAGATTCAGAAATCGGTCCCCAGTACGTGCATCAACACAAGACAAACACCATATATTGCACACCTCGGAACAAGACAACAATAAAGAGGAAAATATCCTTTGTTTATACAAAGGTTAACAACAGGTGGCCTTATTGTTAAAGAGCGATCTCTTCCAGAGAACCCTAAGGTAGCGAACATGTATAAATTAACACCGTGTCAGTAATAGGTGTACATCTTTCCCTATTCTTTTATTGCTCACGCCAGAATATGACGAGAAAAATGTGTCAATTTCCTTAAAAAAAATGTCAAGAAGTCTCCGAGGTTCTTGGTTCCTACAAAAATTGACACATCTGCCTTCCCGCTTTGTTTTACCGTGAGTCAACTTATCATTTTTGAACTTCAAATTAAACTAATTTGTAGGCTGGTTTTAGTGTCACGCGGACCGACCGCGCGTAGCGATCCGCACCGGACTAATATGTGTTAACTACAGGAAGCGTTTTAAAGCGCGCCCACACATGCGCGTTTTGATAGCGTAGGCGGAGCGGTAGCGGAGCGTTAGCGGAGCGCCGGACGAACGTTGGCGTTGCGCCCAGCGGACGCCGGCGGGAACTAACGAGCGCGGATTGCGAGCGGAATGCGCGCGGATTGCGAGCGTTCCGCTGGCGCACCGCTATCATTGCGCTCCGCTAACGCTACGCTATCAAAACGCTTTATGTGTGGCGGAGGCTTTAGAGTGGCGCGGACGACAACATCAACTTCATACAAATTGGTCGCGTGGATCGTTCCGCGCGGACGGTCCGCGTGAGACGGCTCAGCCACGAGGCCACGACATTGGTCTAAGGGCGACAGCGGTGAGCGGCGGCCATACATTGGAGCGAGACTCAGCGATGGGACTTTACAGTCGCACGTATGGTTGCCGCTCACCGCTGTCGCGCTTAGACCAATGTCGATGGTTGGACCGTAAAACAAGCCGTATGAAGTTGAATGATGTCGTCCGCGAGGACCACTCTAAACCGCTCCCTGAACTTCATACATATTAGTCCTTCATACATATTAAAACCAGCCTCAATCAATCTGTTTAATAATGTCCTATAATATTTAATTAACCTAGGTTCCCTTGTGTAGTGTAAAACACGGACGATGGCGGGCAGCCGCACGGCAAGAGTTGTGTAGTGTCCAGATCTCGTAGCGCGTGCTACGGCTACGGCGTAGACGGTACGTACACTCGACTCGGCAACATGGAACCGTATTTTTTTGTCATTACTTTTAAAAAAACTTGTATCTTCGTCTGTCAATGAAAAGAAAATTGTAGTAAGTATGTATGGAATGCATATAGACTTACTGCGTTTTAACTTTGAGGAACAGCGTGAGATACGAGATTTATTAAAAGTAGTGACGATTTGATTAGAGCAATTTTTTGGGTATGATGCATTAAGTTATTGTGAAATAGTAAATCATTTATAACAATTATTTTTTTAAATTTTAAGAACTTCGTGGCAGTACGGTCAACCGGGGTGGCTTCAAAACGCAGGGGCGACTTTGAATATTTAGTTTTAAAATCATACTGTAAGTAAAACCGCGATTGTCTATGGTAGATTTACACAAATATTTATTGGCCTAAGTTGTTACATGAATAGTTTCAGTAAATAATGAATACCTAATGTTATTTTCAAAGCCGTTCAAATACCATCAAAGTAACCCAAAATTCTCCTAAAGCCACCCCGGTTGAGGGTAAAGTTTTATTTGCCTTAAGGTCATTCGGTCGCTCTTATTTTCTCTCCGCTCAGTACTTTATGTGAGGTTACCTATTACGACAAACTCCCTGTTGATTTTTTCTCAAAGGGGCTACAGTATGGGCACGGCATAATAAAGAGTACTATCGTACAGTATGGCCACTCCCGCTCCCCGCTGAAAGTTCCCCCCCCTCTCGGTTACCTCGCAGTTACCGCCTGTCAAAAACGCGAACAATCGGCCTGTCATATCTCACTCATACAAGCATGGTACGCGTTCACCTACACGAGCTTAGAACTCTTTCATATATTTGATCGCCGGTGTCCGAGAAAATTGTGTGTGCGACGCGCGTGTAACTCCTCACTAGGTACCTATAAATACTTTTTCACCACACCAACTGGTAAAGGCTTTCTTTACTATGCGAAAACAGATAGCAAAATTGCATTTTATTCACAAGGGGGCAAAGTAATTTCGTACAAATTTTAACTCGATGTCTTAATCTGGCTGCTAGATTTTACCTATAAATGATGATTTTGAATCATAAATATTGAATAAATTGATGGATTTGATTTAGTTTGGTGTTTTATAGTCAGTATTTTATTCGTGTTGGTGTGGTGAAAAATGTTGTGTTTCACTCGGTGGCAAAGTTTGTTTAACCTTCGTGCCTTGATACCGTCGCAACGCTCAAGATTCCACTTTTTGAACCACTCGCTACGCTCGCGGTTCAATATTGGAATCTTTCGCTTGCTCAGGTATCAATATTGGCACGTGCGGTTAAACAACTACTTTGCCCCCTTGTAAAACAAATAACTATTTCCCCTCACTAGCTCGGAAACACGTGTTTTGGCCTTTAGTATCAGCGGGTAAAAAGGCATTTTATCCACTAGTGGGTAAAGTAATTTCATAATTTGACCTTGAATAAAGTCAAATTAACTGCTTTAAATTGACAAAAGTAGTTGAATCTAGTAATTAAGATGATTTACCTCCCATGGAACTACTGGAAGCAGTGATAAACGCATTTTCTTGCGTTGTAGTTTCCTCGCTATAGTGAGGGGAATAGTTATTTGTTATACAAGGGGGCAAAGTTGTATTTTAACGCCGAGTGTGGAATTGAAAAACGAGTAAGTGAAAGGATTCTATAGTTGAACCACGAGCGAAGCGAGTGGTTCGAGAATAGAATCCTGAACTTGCGAGTTTTTTAACACACGAGAAGTAAAATACATTTGCACCCGAGTGTAACACAAAACTTTTCCTCTCACTATAGCGAGGAAACTACAACGCAAAAAATGCGTATATCACTGCTTCCAGTAGTTCCACAGGTGGTAAATCATCTTTATTACTATATTCACCTACTCATCAATTTTAAAGCAGTTAATTTGACTTTATTCAAGGTCAAATTACTTTACCCATTAGTGGATAAAATGCGTTTTTACCCGCTGGTATTAAAGGACAAAACACGTGTTTCCGAGCTAGTGAGGGGAAAAAGTTTTGTGTTACACTCGAGTGCAAATGTATTTTACTTCTCGTGTGTTAAAAAACTCGCAAGTTCAGGATTCTATTCTCGAACCACTCGCTTCACTCGTGGTTCAACTATAGAATCCTTTCCCTTGCTCGTTTTTCAATTCCACACTCGGCGTTAAAATACAACTTTGCCCCCTTGTATAACAAATAACTATTACTTACTTCTCGTGTGTTAAAAAACTCGCAAGTTCAGGATTCTATTCTCGAACCACTCGCTTCGCTCGTGGTACAACTATAGAATCCTTTCCCTTGCTCGTTTTTCAATACCACACTCGGCGTTAAAATACAACTTTGCCCCCTTGTATAACAAATAACTATTGTTTTAAAAATGGAGCTAAATAAAAACTGAAATTCATTAAATTATAACTAAAGCATTCAATACGTCCAAACAGCTCTCAATCCAGCAAAAATATCAAACAAAAGGAGTCGTCTTTATTTTACATTGTAGAAACAGTGGTCGTCGGAATTAGTAATTTCTTTGATTCTCGTCCATTGTGCGACTGATAAAAGCGACACTTTCAGCGCCGTCTGAATGAATACACCCATTATACGAACACAAAAGTGGATATTCCAAACAAAAACATCATTGCCACCATTATTGCGAGCAAAAAGCAATTCGGATCCAGACTTTGTACAGAATACCTACCTATTCCATTATGATTTCGAACAATGTAGATGAAAATACTTTGTCTACCGAAAATTGTGGAGTCGAATGACGGGCATTGTGTTCCTGATAGTTGTGGGATGAGACATCTAAACAAAATGAATTATTGTCACTGGATCACGTGTATTCGGTCGGCTTTGTGAGGTGATATTTGAAGGTGGGTAAATTATCATCCAAAGCCACACACTCACAACCTTTTTTCATCCACCTATGTGTTTAATACATTACCTTTATTTATTTTTATATTCTAACTCAAGATCTAATAAGTTTCTAATGAGTTGGCAACGCACATTTGACACTCCTTGAGTTGCAGGAGTCCATACTTCGGTGACCGTTTTCCATTAGGCGGACCGTATACCTGTTTGCCACCGACGTGGTATAGAAAAATAGAGATATACCAGGTACAACTTACCTACTGACCATTGTCATGATGAAAAAAAAACTTACAGGGAAAATATCTGCGATTATTTCAGAATACTACATTTAACATAACCTAACCACAAAATGAAAATTTTGAAAAACCCCCGACCGCGACCTAGTGGACCGATTTTCATGAAACATGGCTAAGAACACTCCCGACTAACACAGCTTTCAAAAAAAAAAAACTAAATCGAAATCGGTTCATCCGTTCGGGAGCTACGATGCCACAGATAGACACACACACAGACAGACAAACAGACAGACAGACAGACACGTCAAACTTATAACACCCCGTCGTTTTTGCGTCGGGGGTTAAAAAAGAGTAAAAAACTCAAGTATACAATTTTGGCTCGAATGAACCGAGTAGCGCCATCTCTCGTACGATCTGGTATTATGAAAGGATGCGAGTGAAATAAAGCCAAAGAGTTGCAAACTTTGGTAACCTTACTTACGTCGTAATGTACACAATCCTGACACAGATGGCGTTGTATTCAATCCACGTTGAGGTGTACTTGTTCGATCACAGAGGGCGTTAAACTCAATCTTGTTAAATATTCTTTGCGACTTACCATACATTACTAATTTTTATTAGGTTTAAACTAATTTTTTATGCATTAGGAGTAGGAGGCAAACGAGCAGACAGGTCACCTGATGGTAAACGATCACTGCCGCCCATGGACACTCGAAACTCGAAACACCAGTGGATCAAGTGTCACGGAAATCATCCCAGTTGAAAAATAAATACTGTAGACTATGATATATTGTGATAGCGCTTCGTTAATTTTCCTGTCTTCAATTATTGAATACAAATTGTGACTGTATTCATTCCGTAGTATTATAAAGACATTTCAAATCAAAATCAATGTTATCTATAAATAAATAAATTTAGGTACTTAATCTGACAAAAAATAACTTACTTAGGTAATGCGTTTTCACATTATCCGATTCGATATGGGGCCGATTTTTGAGTCTCACTGTCACTAAAATACCGGTTGAAAACGGTGAATTGCCTATTATTTTCAGTGACAATTTTCTGAATTCGAACGCCGTGAGACTCAAAAATCGGCCCCATGTCGGCAGGATTTCAAAGATGGGGGCTTAAATGTATGGGATATCGGTCCTACATCCGATATCGGCTCGGATAATGTGAAAACGCACTTAGCCAGTAATCATTACCTAAAATTTTATTTCGAGTCGATCTAGTTAATAATTAATATTTCTTCAACGATGCCTTTGGAAAATTTTAAAATATTTGCTTTGCTTTATAATCTTTAATGGAAATAGAATTCCAAAATAGTGCTTGTGCATATAAATTTCCCAAAAACTTAAACTCATTGGGAACTTGCCGCGTTTCCGCATCATTAACATAATATGTGCTAAAGTGACACGTTGTCTACGCTAATTCTGACGCCTACAAACATTAAACAGCCGTGTCATCGCTTGGCGTCGTGCCAAAAATAAATGTTTACGCCATGGAAACGTGATCAATTTGTTATTGTGTATGGATGATTTCGTAATCGACTTTTTTATCTGTAGCTCGAGTTTCAATCGTTCTTATGACATACCTACATACTAAGTTTCTCTTTAAAAAATATTGCCATGTAACTTTTATATTTATTTACTTCTGGTACCACTTTTATAAGGTAAAAGAAGGAAGGAAAAAAATCAATCGGGAGTTATTGGGGATACAGAGTTGATAACAAACAACGATGTACATATAAAAATATTTTATTAAAAACATTTTGGTAACATTTAATAAGAACACTTAGGTAAAAATAAATCGACTTCAAAATCATTTAAAAAGAACAGCCTGGACTGGAAGTTCACGGGGGAAGCCGGAACAGCAAAAAACTAAAATAAATAAAAACAATAATAACACTCTAGGCAGAGACATGTCTAATTGACAACCAGAATTAAGGCATCGCAAGAATAATTATTAAGTACGATAAAATACCTACGGCTATTATTATAATTACAACAAATAAACGCCTAGTGTCTATCGTTCAGTTGTGAATGCGCGCGGGTCAACCCGCGGTGGCTGCGGATGCGGGGGCTGCCAGGGCCGAGTCTAGGGCAAACAGAGGCCTCTCGTAGATCATTAGGTGGGCCACATTTTAGGCCTAAAGGCAGTCGACATAGCCTCTCTTGGTAACGCGACCCCGTAGAGCCCGCACACCCACAGCGCCGCAGACAGACTGTTTCTTGGCAGGGAACTTACATAGAGTATTATTGCCACTAACATTATTTCACTTCACGCACGAGACAACTTGCTTGCCACTACGCTGTAATTATACGTCACTAAATACTAAAACATCCCAATTATAAGAAGCTATGTTAAAATTTTACCTAACTAATAATAATATTAACATCTTCGGCTAATTTTGATACTAGAATGATATAACATCATCTCATATTGTACTCTTAACATTACGCTGGATTAAATTAAAAGTGAGGAATTAAATATGTTATATATAATATTGCAAGCATTACTGAGATTGTGCACGTTACGTGGTTGATGAATAGTAACATCGTTGACTTATGTGATACGGAGGAAGATCGCTTACATACTGAAGTGGCGGGCCCGCGGCCCGCGGGCGCGCGGACCGCCCTACGCGGCTACATAAACAGACAGTCACAAAGATTAAATTACGAGCATTGGCACTTTCAATATTACATCTTAATTACACTCTCGAAATAGCACTGCATATCAATAATTCAATAACCAACTTAAAAACTAAATTCAGATCAGTCATTTATGATATCACATCAAAATAAACAGGGAAATACATATGTGATAGATTGGATATACTATATAATAAATATTATATTCTTTTCAAAAGAGGTATTAATTTTCTTTAGGGTTACTAAAAATATTGAGCTCTGCGCCGCGCGCGGCGCACTATATCACCACAATACGAGAACAACATTGAACCAATAAGATTTGGTACTTGGGAGTTTTCCTCCGAGTTAATCTATTTCGCTAAACCTACATAATGCTTATCAGTTATACGTAATACACACTGGGCACTCAGGCGCTGCGCCGGCCCACTGGGCGGCGCGGCGGTCGCGAGGCCTAGGCAAAAAACCCTTTCATCCTTATACAATTTTCAATACAAAAATACTGCCATTTGACTACAGTTCAATGAGAAAAAAATATTTGTCATAATATTAATGAACAATAGATAGAATACAACGCAATAATATTATGTATAATATCGTGTATATGATTTGACTAAGCAAAATAAAATGCATACAATTGAAATGATTAAAAAGTTGTAAAATCACTTTGAAGACACATAGTAATGGAAGGTTCAATTGATATTTTAGATTGCGTTCAATAAATAGCACAACGACCAATGATTTGGCATGTGGACTAAACAAACATTAACAACTACCCCCGACTGACAACTTAAAACAAAACTGGAATGCACTTATTGCATCGCACCTCGGCCTCACTCTGGTAGGGCTGCGGGAATACACCACTAAAATTAACGTATGGAGATATTCACAACAAGAGCTAGTCTTACAACTGTGCGTATCGCTCCAATACTTTCCTTTGAACTACATTCGATTACAGCTTTGTCATTTCTAAACTAAAAATAATATGAATGCAACATTTGATTTAAATAATAATTTGATAACAACCATTTTGTGAGTATGTGTGACTGTATATAGCACACTAGGCGCTGGGCCCGAGCCTGCCACTCGGTCCCGAACAGAGGCATACGAATATATCACTGTTAGCTGCATTCTGAGATCCATGCTATATGTTCAGTCATGACTCACTGAATCATAATACATAAATACAAATTTTGTACAACTTTTTCCTACACTTTTAAGTTATATGTGTTCATAGCCCAGAAAATTATTACACATAGAGACTAATTTGCGTGATGACTCATCTAGATAAATTAACTGATAAAATGCAATGAAATGTATCTTTGTGATAAAGGTGCCGATTTGGGAATACATTTGGCTACTGTAAAATAACAATGAAATAAATATATGGATGTTGGTCCCTTCCAAAATATTAGCCAAACACGTTAAGCGATATCGATAGAAATATAAATTAAATTTTGAATACTACATACTGTATTGTCTCATATCAACATCTTTTTTTATAAAAATAACTTTGTGGGAAATATGTCAACATTATTGTGTACAAATACTCCAGTTCCAATTTAAAGCTGATCACAACATAGCAGAACTAAAGTTGCACAAAAGGACAGCATCATAATTATCCATTATACTTAGTATGTTTTACTTACATGTAATTGAAGAGACTCACACTATTAAATATCTTGACTAAATTAAGAGACCACGAATATTACATTTATATATGCACATACATAGAGATATTGCCAGTCTGTTAACACACTTACTATAATTTCACTAGAAACCCAGCATCTGGGTGCATCAATGACTCAAACGATTTAAAACGGTCTGTAACAACTACTAATACCTTAGAATATCTAATCACTGCATTAATTTGTGATGATATGCACTGATAAACCCACTCGACTGTGATCCATGGGTGATTAGTTACATGAAGTGAGTTGTTCGAGCTTTCTACTCTCGTCAGGAATAAATTAGGGCTTGTGTCAAGATCATATCTTCTAGATAATATGTCATCACTATTATTATGTTATGCTCGGACGGTAAATCCAACAATCGTCATATTAAACCTTAAGTTAACCTACAGCTTGGCTTTTAAATTCGTGCCTATCTTGTCAAAATCGTTACCTTAAATAACATCCGAGAAGCAGCCTTTTGGTTAGTAACGATGACCCTAAATATAAATGACTGTGGAATATATCTAAATTACTTCTAGACTAAACATTATTATAAAACAATATTTAAATAATAACTATTATGTGTAATGGTGGGAAGTAGTAACTCATAATAATATAAGTATATGTCCATAATTTAAATATTGCTTTAAGAGTAATTAGTCAAAAACCCTGAAGGCTGGCTACATCCAGTCCCACGAGGTTTCATACTTATCAAAGTAAGTTGCGTAACCAACAATTTATAGTTAATATTATATGCTCATTAAACAAATAGATTCTTTGGATAACATATTATTAACATTTCTAAGAGGAACTAAGTGTAGCATAATATATTATTTTGAATCTTTAACAGTCTTTAAAATTATTGTTAGGTTGATGTGATTGTTATTTTTCAATACTTTTCTTTTTTTATAATAGAGGGATCTACAAATGCTAAATTGGAACAAGTGTGCAAAATCTTATGGCATTGCAAGTTCATTTTATAGTATTAATTAACCCTAGCTTTAAATTTATCACATAAATAAGTTAAAACAAAAACAAAAAGTTGAGCATCGTCACGCAAAACATTCTAAGAATTGTCAAAAATTGTCTTTGTTTAAATTAAGATCACAGTATAAGTCACGATTAAAATGTAACTCTAGGAATGCGCGAGACGATAGCCATATACATATTCCACAGTCATCCGTAGGACCGGGCCACACCAGGGCTTTTCATCACACAATAAATAGGAAGATGTCACCAAGCCTCGACTCCAGTTCTTTATAAACAAATTCATATAAAGCATTTTAGTACCAACAACAAAAAACATCATAAGAAAGGTACCCCAATTCCCAGCCATTTTTATAAAAAACGGAAGGTTGTCACTAGAGATAAAATAAACATTCTTAAACTGGAGTCAAAAGCTTCTAGATAGTAGATGATAAGCACCACTAAGTGACAAAAGAGAAGTTGATATGCACCCTGATGTGTCCCAGTCATACCCACTCCCCGTTTGTTCAGTTTATGCTGCACCAACACGTCAATCTGTGGCAGCAACTACCCAAGAGAAGCCGCAGTGACGGCAAGAGTCGTTTACATACTGTGTGCGAGTTCCAAATGGGCCCAGGCGGTGGTACTGGGAACGGTTTGCGAAGAACAATGCCGGGTTGTTAGGGGGCAGCACCGTAGCTCGGTAGTTCCACCGCGGATCCGTGAGGTTAGGCATCAAATTCAAAATGTCTCTGCCTCCATAACTGATTTTGATCTCCTCGATTTCTTTCGGTCGAGGCTGAGGCTGCGCAACGGGCTCGAATATCTTCTGAAACCATTTAAATCAAATCAATTCTTGGAATAACAAGCCAACTTTGTAAGGATTCGATCAAAATTACGCGCACAGAGATTACTCGTGTTTGTTTTGCGCAAATTACGGACCGTCGTACATGGCGTTCCGCTTCGACAAAGACGTCGACAGTATACATAGCGCTATAATAGCACAGATACCCGTTATAATGTACATCTTAAACGATTCCGATAAGAATATGTTCAATCACCAGTGTGAACATGTGACAAAAATATCTCCATAATCACGCGTCAATAACGATCATAACATTGATAGCGTAATGTAGACATTCGCCATTACGGAATATTATGAAAATAGAGGGGTCAAGGCCAGGACGAACGCAAACAAATATTGCAAATTTTTCCGACTCGCTTACCTTTTCAGTAGTCTGAGGGCTTGAGGGCAGGGAATCGCTGTTCACCGACTCAGACTTGATAGAGCCCAGCGAACCGATACCACTGGATTCGCTGGAGACAGACGGACTCGGGCTCGTCTGCGATTGAGACAAACCCGCTATGTCGATTATGTGCCCGAATGAGCTGAATGAATAGAAATTGTCCGTCTCCAATCCAGCTAAAGGTAGTGCCACGCTCAAAGCCATGTCTGTATCTGAAAATCACGACAGTATTGTAATTACACGTGCATAGAATACCACTACGTGCGAACATTTATTAGCTATGTTGACAGAATACAACGCGCCAAACTGTTTCTACGTGATCACAGAACTTAATACACTACTTCTCTCGGTTCACACAAAACTAAGATTTAATTATTTCAATATCACACGAAATGTAACGAATAAAACAACAATTACCGAATAGCAAAATCCTAAATATGCACAAAGCCTCGACGTAGTTGAAAGAAATCGAACATCCATGAAGTGAAGTTAGCTGTATACCTGAGTTGCGTTGCGTGCTCCGTCGAGCGCCAACCGGAAGTTGCTCGGTCGATAAAGTAGGCAACTACGCAGTAAATATTTGATTACATTTATAAAGTGTAATACAGTAATAAATAGTATAATTTAAATAATATGATATCATTATTAATATAAATATTTTTCATACATATAATTAGCTTTTTACAGCTTTACTTATAATTACGAAACGTTGGAGTTCAAAGCGCCATCTATGTCGTCGCACCGTGAAGCTACTGAAGAGAGAAGTTGTCGCTATGCTGCTTGTTTGGTGCAGACTAAATACGATAGGTGTCTCTGAATGTAGATTGCTAAGCATAGTATGTATTAGTTCAGTCTACAGTCACAGATGGCTCTGTTTACAATAGTATTTTCACCACACTGAAAAGTTCTATTGTTTCTTCGGAAACTGATATCGCGGGATGAGAAAGTTGTATTTTATCCAACAGAGTGTAAAGTAATTTGATACAAATTTTAACTGAATATCCTAAGCTGGCTGGTAGAACTGATTTTCAAATGTAAATTATACATGTTTACCTATAATTTACATACCTAGTATTTTCATCGTATTGGAGTCGTGAAGAATTCCGTGTTTCACTCGGTGGCAAAATGCCTTAAAACCCTCGCAACGCTCAAGATTCCACATTCCAAATTTGTTGTTCCTAATAAGTACAGTATCGATATTACCGTGCGCCTTTTAGAATAATTTCACAGAATAAATAATGTACCTAACCAATCAGCAGCCAGTGTATCATGCCCTTCATCACCTATTGCCATCAAACATGGCTAAGAACATTCTCAACTAATTGATCTTTCAAAAAAAAAAAAAAACTAAATACATATACTTAAATCGGTTCATCCGTTCGGGAGCTACGCCAATAACGCACTTAGCAAATAACAAGCGAAAGATTCCATTTGAACCGCGAGCGTAGAAGTGGAATCTTGAGTGTTGTGAGGGTTACACGGCACGAAGGTTAAAAAAACTTTGCTACCGAGTGAAACACTAAATTTTTCACCACGAATAAAATACCAAATTTAAAACATCAAACTGAATAAAATCTCTCATTTAATTATTAAATATTATGATTCAAGATCATCATTTAGAGGTCAAATCTAACATCCAGCTTAGACACCAAGTTAAAATTAGTATGAATAATTTCACTCTTGAGGATAAATTGCAGACGAATCAAGTGAGCCTTTACCAGTTGGCGTGGTAAAATTAGTTATTTGTTATACAAGGGGGCAAAGTTGTATTTTAACGCCGAGTGTGGAATTGAAAAACGAGCAAGTGAAAGGATTCTATAGTTGAACCACGAGCGAAGCGAGTGGTTCGAGAATAGAATCCTGAACTTGCGAGTTTTTTAACACACGAGAAGTAAAATACATTTGCACCCGAGTGTAACACAAAACTTTTCCCCTCACTATAGCGAGGAAACTACAACGCAAAAAATATGTTTATCACTGCTTCCAGTAGTTCCACAGGTGGTAAATCATCTTTATTACTAGATTAACCTACTTTTATCAATTTTAAAGCAGTTAATTTGACTTTATTCAAGGTCAAATTACTTTACTCACTAGTGGATAAAATGCGTTTTTACCCGCTGGTATTAAAGGACAAAACACGTGTTTCCGAGCTAGTGAGGGGAAATAGTTATTTGTTTTACAAGGGGGCAAAGTTGTAACCGCACGTGACAATATTGATACCCAAGCAAGCGATATTGAACCGCGAAATCCTTCTCCATACCAACAGTACCGACACGAACAAAATACTGACTATAAAACTTCAAACTAAATCAAATCCATCAATTTAAATATTTAATAATTAATTATGATTCAAAATCGTCATTTAAAGGTAAATTTGTATGGAATTGCTATGCACTCTTGAGGATAAAATACAATTTTGCTATAAACAGATGTTTTCAAATAACAAACTAAGCCTTTACCTGGTGTTGTGAAAATGTCTTTACAATAAGAGTATATTCCGTCGTTCCGGGGTAAGCTCTTAGTTCTATTTGTCCTACACCTACCATTTTGCCAGTCTATCTGGGGTCGGGTCTTCCCGCACCAATAATTCTATTTTGTTGTCTATGGGTTAATGTTTTGCCTT
Source organism: Leguminivora glycinivorella (assembly GCF_023078275.1). Classification (NCBI taxonomy): domain Eukaryota; kingdom Metazoa; phylum Arthropoda; class Insecta; order Lepidoptera; family Tortricidae; genus Leguminivora; species Leguminivora glycinivorella. Next base: position 8,266,843 of record NC_062976.1, read on the forward strand.
TGCATCTCTCTCTGCACCTTAGACCACCAATACCACCATGTTGAAGGCGGTCTATCACTTCCCTTCGGTTGTTCTGGGAGATTATGGGATGGATTTGATCACGCCGCATTACGTGTTCGTACCAATGTAGTAAATTACGATCACCGTACCTATATTCATATATACAGGGTGCCCGGTAATTAATGGACAACCATTTAACCACCAAGAGGGCACCTTATACTGGTCCAGAAAATCGACTTTAAGGTTTAGTAAGCCGCCTGGTTTTCGAGATTTTCACACTTTTAAAAATTTTAATACTACCTAAAATTTTAAAAAGTGTGAAAATCTCGAAAACCAGGCGACTTTTACTAAACCTTAAAGTCGATTTTCTGGACCAGTATAAGGTGCCCTCTTGGTGGTTAAATGATTGTCCATTAATTACCGGGCACCCGGTATATTCATATTTATTTATTGCATCCATGGTGCGCCTTCCCTTCCCACGTGTAGTCGTGTAACTATCGTACGACGTTCTTCAGTACATAAGTGGACTTTGATTGAAGTTTAGGCACGAGTGGCACGACATACGCAGTAGGCACATAATGAACCACTTCTCTCACTAGTTCGATAAAAGAGCGTCATGTGTACTGAAAAATACGAAATATGATGCTGTCCGACAAACACCTTGTCATAGTAAAATCGACTTTGTAATAATCGTATGTAATAATAGATTTTACCATGACTGACACATATTCACTAATACATAAATATTTTTATCACATTAAATGAATAAGTATTACGCCGTGTCTTGCGTGGGCGACGGTCGCGCGACCGTCGCCGTCGCGTCTCATACTTCCATATCGATAAGATTTGATTTCGTATGCGTCGCATCGCCGTCGCGCGACCATCGCGCGACCGTCGCCCACGCAAGCCACGGCGTTACATGTCTTCTTAGTATATCGTCATCAAAAAAGTACCCAATTTTGCAGAGGTTTGAAACACAAGGTTGTATTTTATCTGGATATAAAGTAAAACCAGTAAAATCATAGATAGATGTATAGAAACCCCTAGATGAATATGACTGGTAGGTTACGACAATAAATAAGTGATAGCGGTGCCGTAGCCGAATGGCATTTCTGCGACGCGAAACGAGAACGAAACGCCGCGAAAGGTAGTCTGGCTCTGTCGCGCCAATATGCAAGAGCGATAGAAATAGATATCTACGAGCGTTTCGTTTCGTGAGCGTATTTGTGCATTCGGCTAAGCACGCCTTATTAAACATTCGTAGGTACAGTCGAGTTCATAAATATGTGTAGATTTCTTCACCTTAAGGCCGTTTTCACATTATCCGATCCGATATCGGATGTAGGAAGGATGTAAAATGTAAGATTTATGCGCTTCCAGGTCTTCATTTATGTATTTAATAGATCATTATTACTAAAAAACGATATAAAACGCAAAAATTGCGGATTTAATGCAGATGGCACTCTCCTACAACAGTTTTTGTCCGAGGCACCATCGAACTGCCGATATCGGCAGGACGCTTCCGACATTTTTGGCATGCCGGACCCCCCGCCAGCTGTCGGCCGATAATATTTGTGTGTGTGCGTATATAATGTAGGTATACGTTTGTAGTAGTGTGCGTGACAAAAATGGCGTCTATTAAACAGCTGTTAATGATGAATTTCTGTTGAAAAAAAAAGATTGTAATTCATCGGTCCGAATTGCGGATACAAATTTTTTCATCTTTTAGCAGATATAGTTAAATGTAAAATTATTTATTTTACCTGCCACTCTTGAGTATTTTTATGCTCGTTATTTTAATTTTACAATAAAATATTTGAAATATGGTGCTTATAATTATTAAATATAAAACTTAAAAAAAAAAATTTGATACAAAATCATACTTCATTGATTTGGAACAATGCGTTTTATCGGACCGACATCCGACACTATCGGAAGCGTTTATCGGATGTAGGATGTCGGTCCTACATCCGATATCGGATCGGATAATGTGAAAACGGCCTAACTCGTTGCAATAAGGTGAAAAAATGTACACATATTTATGAACTCGACTGTACCTACAGAATTTTCATAAAAAATAGTTTATGAAATTTAAAAATTTTCAGTTTATAATATATGGCAAGTACGGATCGAGCGTTGTATCAGCTCGTTTAGGACTCTCATTGCAAAGCTGATTTGCTTCAGGGGGGGTAACAATCGCCCCCGAGTAATGCGCTTTGTGAACCAGGCGTTCGCGGGGACGGATATCAGCCCCCGTGACTATTTGGCTAATGTCACAGAACGCATCGACTTTCTGAAGCAGAAAGTCTATGCATGGGCAAACCGTATTCGCCGCTACAGAAAGCGTGTGGACCGATTCCAGCAGAATCGTCTTTTCCAAAGCGACCAAAGGAAGGTATACCGAAGGTGGGAGGAAACCGACAATCGTGTGTCCGACGTGCGGCTGCCGGATACTACTGTCATGTCTGATTTCTGGCGTAGCATCTGGTCGGTGCCCGTCGAGCACACGGAGGGCGAGTGGATGACCGTTGTCGAACGTGAGTGCGAGAACATCGAACCTATGGGGGCTATCACCATCAGCCTCGACGACGTAAGTTGTGCCATCCGTGCAGCCCAGAACTGGAAAAGTCCTGGGCCGGACGGATTGCACAACTTCTGGCTAAAATGGTTTCGATGCTCGCACTCGCGGTTGGCAATGCAATTCCAACAAGCCCTCGAGCTTGGTTCTCTCCCACCTTCCTTAACAACTGGTGTTACCTTCCTGCTCCATAAGTCCGGTAGTACTACGGAAGCAAAAAACTACAGACCCATTACGTGCTTGCCTACACTTTACAAGCTCCTTACATCCATTTTGAGAGCAAAAATTAACGCGCATATTGTCGCTAACAACATTCTGGCCACCGCTCAAAATGGATGTAGGGTTGGGTCCCGTGGTACTAAAGAGCTCCTCCTCATAGACATGACCATTTGCCAACAAGTTCGGTGGAACAAGGGGGCCATCTCGGCCGCTTGGATTGACTATAAGAGGGCCTATGATTCGGTGCCTCACTCATGGCTGAGAAGGGTATTGGAGTTGTATAAACTTGACGCAGCTTTAATATCCTTCCTGGCTGCATGTATGAGGCAGTGGACCACAGTCCTTCGTCAACCAGGAGGCAGGGATGCCCCTGGCCCGCACGACTTCATAAGGATTGAGCGAGGAATATTCCAGGGTGACAGTCTGAGTCCATTATGGTTCTGCCTAGCTCTGAATCCCCTCAGCACGTTGCTGAAGGATTCTGGGTTAGGTTGCCGGCTTCGGAGAGAGGGTGAAGTCATCTCTCACCTTCTGTACATGGACGATCTCAAACTATTTGCACCGAACACCCATGACCTGATGGTGCTATTGAAAACCACAAAAGTTTTCAGTACCGCCATCAGAATGGAGTTTGGTGTCGATAAGTGTGCGGTTATGCATGTACAGCGGGGGAGGTTGTAAATTCAGAAAATTTACAACTTTCTGAGACGATGTCGTTCAGATCTATCTCTGAATCAGAAACCTATCAGTACCTTGGTATGTCACAGTCGTTGGGTATTGAGGATGTTGGCATTAGACAGTCGGTGGAGGAGCGCTTTTTCAGTCGGCTCACAAAAGTCCTTTTTAACAGTCTTTTGTCAGGACGCAACAAAGTGCGCGCCTTTAACGCCTGGGTAATGCCTCTACTCACATACTCCTTTGGCATACTAAGGTGGACCCAGACTGAGCTGGACGCCCTGGATCGGAGGGTCCGGTTACTGCTTACCACACACCGTATGTTACACCCGCGCTCGTCTGTTATGAGATTGTACATCCCACGGAAGTGCGGAGGTCGAGGCTTCCTAAACGCCAAAGATCTCCACAACCGTGAGGTGTACAATCTCAGGAATTACTTCCTTAACAACGAGTGTGGGATGCATCGTGATGTGGTGGCAGTAGACGGAAACCTCACGCCACTCTCCTTGGCGAAAGAGAACTGGCGCAAACCTGTGGTACTAAGTACTACGGACCGCAGGGCGGTATGGGAGAGCAAGCAGCTACACGGGCGGTTCTACAAGGCGCTCACGGGACCCGATGTAGACCTGCTCGCATCGGTGAACTGGTTACGATTCGGGGACCTCTTCGGAGAAACCGAGGGTTTTGCCTGTGCAACTGCGGACGAAGTTATGATGACGAACAACTACCGGAAATATATCCTGAAGGACGGTACGGTCGACATTTGTCGGGCATGCCGCCGTCCCGGAGAGTCACTCAGGCATATCATCTCCGGTTGTTCTCATCTAGCTAACGGTGAGTACTTGCACAGGCATAATCTCGTAGCCAGGATCATTCACCTAGAATTAAAATGAATAAAGAGAATATAAAGAAAGCCTAGCCTAAGAATTAAAATGAATAAAGAGAATAAAAAATATAAAACGTAAACCAAGTGTCTCATTACTTTTGTACCAACCCAATAATATCTACCAGTGGCGGGTCATCGAAACAGCTCGATTCCCTACGGGTTCCCTAAAATTCTCCAGTATCTGTAGAAGTTCATACAAAACAGATCGCGAAAACCCCTCGGGCTTTATCAACGAAAATTTTCACGCCACGCCACTGCTATCTAATTACACATATTATGTCATAATAGTAAACACTTATTCACCATATTTATCTGCCTTAGGTACGATCTAGTAACCTAAACTACATATGAAAATAGGTTGGGTGATCAAAGCTATTTTCGCACTTTTCGATAAATTCATCCTTGATTATTATAGACGGTGCAATGCATTAGGTATGTTTAGGTATACGCAGTCGAATAGGTCTAGTTAACAATTCCAAATTTAGGCAATTCATTTGATACATAATTAGTTTATTTTGGAAATTATATTTTATCTAGGCTACGTGGCTACGTCTAAAGTTATTATCAGAATTGATATGGCGGCTTATTTCTTTATATTGTACATCTTGTAAAGCAAAAAATAACCTAAATACGATACCTAAATCAAGGATTTCTTAAATTGGCTGTTAAACACCTGTTATTATTAAATTTCTTTTTAGTGTTAATAAAGTTTAGGTATGGAGCAGTGATGTATATATAAAAAAAACAATAACACACTAATTATATATTTAAAATTGCAAACGGGACTTAATCGCGTATTTACTATGTTTTAAACACTAACTAAGTCCCGTTTGCAATTTTAAATATGTGTAAAAATCGTGAAAGTTTGAATCAGTGTTACACTAATTATAGTTAGTTTATTTTGATACAAGCCGGGAGGGCGAGTACACTCGGCCACAATAGCTTCCGCCCGGGGCTTATCATTTGCAAATATGCTTCCACTTAAGATGTCCGTTCAATAAAATAATAATAGTAAACATCCGTGCAAATGGCCGAAGGAGCGGGGGAGGGGGGGAAGGGGAGCCCGGCGGAGCCGGCGGGAAGGGGGGAGGGGGTTATCGATTCGCGCCCGCGCGACACTGTATCTATCCTCTCATCGATGCCCGCTAGCTGGCCTCACAAAGAAAGAGATAGGTTTCGCCGACTGTGATCCTTTTGTTTTTGGGCAGCGTCCGGCGAGGGGGGCGGGGGCTGAAAAATGTGAAGGGGCGCTGATTGGCCGGGCACGCCCCCCGCGCTGGAGGCTCCGGCGCTCAGTTCAAGGGCGGTTGCCGCGACGTACACTGATTTGTTTGGGTTGTCTATTTATAAACTTGAAGCTGAGCTGTCGCTCTAAGCTGTAATGTGTTGATGTTTTCACTTGTTTCAGAATGTGACTAATTTTCAGTATGCATGAAAAATATTAATAAAAATTGGGTAAAATAATAACTAATCGAATGCTCCCTCCTTCTGGTTGGCCCTCTTTACCTTAGGTATTTTAAAGTAGTGGTTACTTATCATAACCTATTCACAAAATTAAAATTTTGATAAACCCCCGACCGTGACATAGTTTACCGATTTTCATGAAACGTGGCTAAGAACACTCCCGACTAACTCAGCTTTCAAACAAAAAAACGAAATCTAAATCGGTTCATCCCTTCGGGAGCTACACACAGACAGACAGACAGACAGACAGACAGACAAACAGGCAGACAGGCAGACACTTCAAACTTATAACACCCCTTCGTGTTTACGTCGGGGGTTAAAAACCATAGGGGCTAAAACCAAATGAGTTATTTTGCCTAAAATGGGTATTATCAACTGAATTTCAGGGAGCCATACCATACTTAAATGAGATACCTTTTGCTGACTATATTTATTGTTTAAGAAATAAAAATACAAATTAGGTGACTTGTTCTTGTTAAAAACACACAATGATAGACTGATCATATATCTATAGCAATGAGGAGGCACACTGACATTTTATGCCGCCAGGCGGCGCCTGTGCAAGTGTCTAGGCATGTCACTGTCATTCATATGTGTGAGAGGGAATAGTTATTTGTTATACAAGGGGGCAAAGTTGTATTTTAACACACGAGAAGTAAAATACATTTGCACCCGAGTGTAACACAAAACTTTTCCCCTCACTATAGCGAGGAAACTACAACGCAAAAAAACCGGCCAAGAGCGTGTCGGGCCACGCTCAGTGTAGGGTTCCGTAGTTTTCCGTATTTTTCTCAAAAACTACTGAACCTATCAAGTTCAAAACAATTTTCCTAGAAAGTATTTATAAAGTTCTACTTTTGTGATTTTTTTCATATTTTTTAAACATATGGTTCAAAAGTTAGAGGGGGGGGGGACGCATTTTTTTTCCTTTAAGAGCGATTATTTCCGAAAATATTAATATTATCAAAAAACGATCTTAGTAAACCCTTATTCATTTTTAAATACCTATCCAACAATATATCACACGTTGGGGTTGGAATGAAAAAAAAATATCAGCCTCCACTTTACATGTAGGGGGGGTACCCTAATAAAACATTTTTTTTCATTTTTTATTTTTGCACTTTGTTGGCGTGATTAATATACATATTGGTACCAAATTTCAGCTTTCTAGTGCTTATGGTTACTGAGATTATCCGCGGACGGACGGACGGACGGACGGACAGACAGACATGGCGAAACTATAAGGGTTCCTAGTTGACTACGGAACCCTAAAAATGCGTTTATCACTGCGTTCCACAGGTGGTAAATCATCTTTATTACTAGATTACACTCTAAAAAAATTTGTTTGCTCCTATCAATATTTTGATCGTCGTAGTCAAGCATCTTGATTCCATACGAGCCTGATAAGATCTTAGACAAATGGAATAAGGTAATTTTGATTGCTCTTACTTTTGCAACGTAACTGAGACAATTAAGATCTTGTTCAATAATTACATGAAAAATAATTAGGCGAACTAAATTACCTTAGTAAGTTCAACTAAGCACTTGATAATTATTATCATGATACGTAACTGTATCAACTAACGCAAACCAGTTAGTTCAACTATGACGTTGCTCAATATTAACATGGAGAATGATTGTATTAATTATTTGACCTAAATAAATTCAACTAAGAACATGATTACATCTACTTACGAACCTTGTGAGTCTGAACTAAGATATTGGTCAATTTGAATATTAATTGTTTAATCAATTCAACTAAGACATCTGTCAATATTAACATGAAGCATTACTGTATTAACTATTTAATCCGAATAAGTTCAACTAAGAACATGATTACATCTACTTACGCACCTTGTGAGACTGAACTAAGATATTTTTCTATTTGAACATGAATTGTTTAATCGATTCAACCAAGATGTAGGTCAATATTAACATGAGGCATTACTGTAGTAACCATTAAAACCAAATAAGTTCAATTAAGGACATGATTACATCGATATACACACTTTGTGAGAGTGAACTATGATATTGTTCAATTTGAATCTTTGTTTTGTTATACATTTCAACTGAGAAGCTTGTTCAGTACTATCATTCATGTTCAATTGTACTATGACTTACTTTGTCTCATTTACTAAGACAACAACCCCTTATTGATAATTGTCATAAAACACCACGGGACTGAATTAGACAAATTATGTTTTATACCTATTTACAAATACATACGTTAACTTGACAGATAACATAAAACGATTCATATCTAATTCAGGCTGGTGATGCGTTTATGAATAACGCCATAAATAAAACAAAAGTTATAAAAAAATGACATTTATTCATAATATACTTGGCACCTACTACTACTACCTACTTAGAATAAATAGTTTTTTTCTTGCGGCGGTTATCACATCACAGCTAACCTAACAACTTACAAGTTCAATGGAGGAAGAAATCGAAATTTTAAAAACATGGGAGTTGGAGAACTTAAGACGCTACAGGAGCGAAAATGCTAAAATGGAAAGGAGCCCCCTTTCAATTTGGGAATTCAAATTTAATATACAAGTGTTATTAACTAGATTTATCGAAAAAAAATGTCCATTAAGAACTCAGTTAAAAAATATTGCGAAAAAATCTTTAAAATCGAGGTTCCGCTCTCGACTGTTTCCCCCTTCAAAATTAAGTCAATCGTAACTAAATTTGAGAATCTGAATAACAATGAAATAATCAGTGTCGGACCGTTCAGTTTTTGTGGCTAATTGTTACCAATTTTGAATACCACACCTTTTTTACGCCATAATCAATAACACCGTTTTTGAAAATTTTCGATGGGCTCTAGCGTCTTTAAAAATAAGAATCTCAAAAAATCAAAACGGTCCGACACAGATAAAAATTATTATAATCTGTCTTGAAAAAATCATTGCTGTATCTTGAAAAACCAGGGAGGAAATAGTCGAGAGCGTTTGTATGGAGAATAGATCACTCCTGTATCGTCTTAATACCAGAGTTCACCAGTAAGTACAATGTATTATATTTTCATTGTATTATATATTTTGTAGCACGTATCTACTGCGTTCATAATGGACTGTCTTTCATAGATTATCGATCTGCTGACAACAACTAGAAATGATTCGATTTTTTCAAGAGACTCACCCACAACAATTATGTATGGCTGGCATGACAATCCTATTTTTTGAAGTGTGGCTATGCGAAGTTCGATGGTCTGGCTAATTTCTACACTAGAGCGGATATGCTTTATGAAACCTTCCCTTACTTCCATTTTACTGGGCTTCCAATTTTGACTTGCACCGGAACCTCGCTTCTTCTTTTGGCGGACTGCCGCAGTGTTCAGCAAAAATGGAATGGTGAGAAATCCGGCTATATTCGTTGTTTCCTCATAGGGCGCTATAAAAATGGGACTAGTTAGTAAAATATTATTACAAACGATATAATATAAGGAAAGATCAATGCGGGTAAGTGAACAGTGGGGCAACTGAAACGAGCCACGAAGGGCACGAAGGTTAAACAAACTTTGCCACCGAGTGAAATACAAAATTTTACACTACACCGACACAAACAAAATATTAACTGTAAAACATCTAACTAAATCAAATCTATCAAGCTTGAGACATCCAGTTAAAATTTGTATGAAATTTCTTTGCACTCTTGTGGACAAAATGCAGTTTTGCTATCTGTTTTTGAAGACTAAAGAGAGCCTTTGCCAGTCGGTGTGGTGAAACTAACTATTTTAACATAGACAACATCTGCTTTATCAATTTTATCATATACTTACAATTGGTAAGTGCAGTAAGTTCGACTTTTTGTATTTCAGCTGTTCCTGAAGATTTATTTTCATTGATGGAAAATTTATAAACAAATTGTCCTAGTAAATTTCATGTGCTTTTGAAGTCGTTAAGCCGCTGGAATGATAAAACAAACAATTAAAAACAAAAAGTAAAAAGAAACGAATGCAGTATTCAGTTATACATATAATAATTATTTTAAAGTTACATAGTAAAAAGTGACTTAGCTAGTTAATGTTATTATATTTACCAAAGAATATCCTTGTGGTTTTTTGAGAGCAGAATATTTTCAAAATAGTGATGCAGAGTCCAATGACTTTTCCACAATCTGAAAAATATTTAGAAACTTTACTTTTCATTTGCCTCTTTAATTAATATAATTATAATACAATTAATTACAGTCATAACCTATACACTCACAGTATAATGTATCATAATAATAAATAAATTAATTAATGTAATAGGACATTCTTACACAGATTGACTGGGTCCCACAGTAAGCTCAAGAAGGCTTGTGATGTGGGTACTCAGACAACGATATAATTAATAAACAAATAATTATATAAATAAAAAACATCCATGACTCAGGATTCTCAGGAACATACCTGTGCTCATCACACAAATAAATGTCCTTACCGGGATTCGAACCCAGAACTGCGGCTTAGTAGGGACGGTCACTTAGTCACTACTCGCTAGGCCAGCCCGGTATCTTGCCTAACAATGCAGTTATATTAAAAATATTATTGTGATAAGATGAGTATGTTACTTCAAAAATGGTTGGAATAAAATCTCTCTCTGGTATGTTGGTCTGCCTATGCAGTATTCATTTATTGAATTGAAATTCTTATAATGTTTTTTACAATAAAATACAGAACCTCCTCCTTCTAGGTAAAGAAGTCTGTTAGAAACTGCTTACCCTGGAATTATAACTGGGCTCTGCTTTCTTCTCAGCAATTGCAGATGGCACATTTTCCTTTTCCGAGGACAAGTTTTCCTTTTCTGAAGTTTCTATAACTATTAGGTCTGTGCTTATGTTAAACTCAGAAAAATCCATCAGGGTCTGGAAATGAATGATACAATTAATATCACATACCATACTACAAAATTATGAACAGCGTGGAAAAATATTTGGCCCTAGAGGAACCGTATTACATCTTTTTTTAACTCAAAGTTAATATTTTTCAATATTGCTACAATATCTATAATTGGGGGCCATTATGCTAGCAGACAAGATTTAAAATTGAAACAACTCTTAAGGGCAAAAGGTAATTATTTCTCTGTTAATTAATCTATTACAAAGGACTCCACTGAGCCTTGCCTTATATTATGAAATTACTCTCTAATTTACTAAGTTTACAGAGCCGAGGGCTAGCTACACTTGAACATGAGACTAAGGTTTTAAATTATTTAAGGGAACAAACGTGGATCAGCGAACTCTTGAGTTAAAACTACGGGTAGAAACGGTGTACGGCGGATATTAAAATAAAAGGTATAGTAACACGGAGGGTGCCAGAACCATAATTATGCCGGTTCGATGATGTAGATAAGAGTGATTGGAAAGGTCTAACCTCAAACGTGCTACGTCAGCCGCCTCAGACCACCACGACTGCCACGTCAGCCGCCTCAGAGATGGTGTCGTGTGGATGACGGCAGCGTCAGCTTGCCGCCTGTAGGTTACCGGAACACAGCGGGGAATGCTGGCGACCGGCGCGAGGATTAGGCGACGCGGCGTGAACCCTGAAATGTGTATACCAGTCTTTAAGTAAAATTCCAAAGACGGCGTCCGTGAGACTTGGATCGCCCGTAGGACAGGGGAATTGCCCCGGAATTCGAATTCCGAACGTCAACGCGTTCTGTGAAACGACCTACTGCTAATTTGGAATTACACATAACCTAAGTGACAATTTGACAAGGTTTTTAAAGAATGTACAATTTACCGTTGGTGGACAAAAGGCGAGCGGAGAGCAGTTTTGCACTTATTTCAACACCCGGGCACGCTGGGCGTCGCCTATTACCATCGGAACATGGTTTTATTAGCGTCCGATTCCGGGGCTGGAAAATATGCAACGCTTTGTTAGAAACTATCCAACTATAAGAAAATACACAACAGAATCACTATCAAAACTCACTCAAACGGGCGATTGCGCCCGATTTTGACTCGGGCTAAAGATCCCCTCGCAATTCTCTCCTGGCAAAAATAATTCCGGTCTCTCTCATTTTGACGGAACTATAGTTACCATACCAAGTCTAAATCGGCTCGCGCCGCGAAAGCACATGCCGGACGTTCAACGAAAATTGAGCCAACTTAAATGTGTATTTTATAGACAAGAAATTTAAATGTGTATTATTACGAGATTGCATCCATTATCGGCCGGGGCCGCAGCCCAGCAAGCTATTGGCCTCGTGTCATTAGCAACTTGACTAAATAATGAAAAAAATACATTGTACTTACTGGTGAATTTTCGTATTAAGTTCTCCAACTCCCATGTTTTTAAAGATTCGATCACTTACTCCATTGAACTTGTAAGTTGTTAGATCTGTGATGTGATAGATAACCGCAAAAAAATTAACACAAGACGCGTTGACAAATCACTTCGGCGTCAGTGTTGCCAACTCCGATTTTGAAAAACGCTAGGCTAATGTATAGAAGATGTCTAAAATACGTTAACATTTTTTTTTAAATGAGTCTACCTCGAATTAAAGGCATAAAGGTACTTAAAATAAATGATTAAAAATAATTCATAAATGATTAAAAATAATTCAGTACCTATCTAAAATTGAAATGCCGTCAAATGATACCTAATGTGCAGTAAAATTCACCTTTGTTATTTGGTTACGAGTCTGTTGTTTTTTAGCAATATATTTGATGGAATTTTTATTTTAACTAATAGATAGTAATCAATAGTAAAGTAATCAATAGTAAATTACGATACAAGTGCGAAAAATGGGAAATTTGAAACGAGTTGTGATTAAAACACGAACGAAGAGAGTTTTTTAAATCGACAGGAGTAGTGAATTACCTATAATACTTATTCTATTCGTACATGTATCGTACAACGTTTTACAATACATACCATAATTATGTAATAGTACATTACGATACAAGTGCGAAAAGGTGGAAGTTCGAAACGAGTGGCAATAAATTAAAACACAACAGAAGGGAGTGTTCTAAATCAACACGAGTTACGAATTTCCTTTTCGCACGTGTATGGTACGACGTTTTTCAGTACAGATGGTCCTCCGAAGTTTCGACCTGACAAGAAATGAATCACTTTTCACACTAGTGCGTAAAAAACGCAACATCTGTACTGAAAACTATATTATAAGTCAATAAAAATATATATTAGCCCCAGTGTCAATATATTGTAAGTAATATATTATATGTTGCCCGTGTGGTGACGGGTTAAGAATTTCACAACCCCTTTCTTCCCGTGGGTGTCGTAGAAGGCGACTGTGGGATACCTATGGGTTAAATTGTGGCGTAGGCGAGAGGCTGGCAACCTGTCACTGCAATGTCACAGTTTCGTTTTCTTTCAATCCCTTATTTGCCAAGAGTGGCACTGAAACGAGTAGATTCATGTGCTACCCCTTCATGGGATACAGGCGTGATTGTATGTATGTATGTATGTATATTATAAGTCATAATTTATTGATTATTTCTCCTCATTTCCTCGCAAATTAGGACAAATTAAATAAATATACTAAAGCAATCTAAGCCTTGGAATGCTTGAATTTTCTGCCTTAACATGTACCTATATAATTATATGCTTAAAATCCTTGCACTTTAAGATGAAGCCTCACGCGCCACGCCGAGTCACGTGATCACGCGTATATATATAGCGTAACCGAAATTGCTCTAGTGTGGCTTCACCCTTTAGGGCTTCTAGATAGAACTTGCTACAGGCTCTGCGCTGCTTTATCCGGCACTGCGTCTGAGCTGAGCCAATTATAGCATTTTTTCTGGGAAGGGGTGGATCCGTTCCTGACTTGGATACTCATGAAGAATACAAAACTGAACCCATATCGAGTCCGGCTATGCTAACGCTGCAGCGTTTTTGATAACAGTGTGCAAGCGTTATTGCGATTATTAAATAACTTTAACGATTCTGACAACACTTTCATAGTGGGCTATCAAATATGAAAAGCATGGTTAGCTTAATAGGATCAGCATGGCAATCCGTAAATAACTCACCCTTCCATTTATTTTGAAAATTGTTATATTACATCGACGTCCGCCACACACGAAAATTCATAATAAAATTGAATACCATATGGCGATGACAAATATGGTTGCTTTCAAGTTGATGCCTTAGACCAAATATGTAAAAATATGTGCCCAATGCTAAATAAAAATTTTCGATGAAAGAGCCGTGAAAATATCCCAGATCTGGTATATTTTATTCCGAGTTGGCAACACTCGCACGCGCTGCGGGAGGGGCGCGGGCGGAAGGCGGATGTACAAACGCTTACCCCTACTATTCACTTGATTGATCAGATTACCAATTATTTAATTTGTTTATTATGATAATAGATTTAACAATTCATTCTTAGTAGAACTCAATTCATTTCGTAATTGATACAACAATTTGATCATAATGGGATTGAGAAATGTATCTTCGTTGTTTCAAAATTTTATATGTCTAGAACTATTGACATACTTATCTGTCTTAAAGAATTAGTTGAGGATTGAAGCAATCTAGATTTAGTTTATGTCAAATACCAAGTCTTATTTGAATCAACAAAGACAAAATAATCAAATTAAGCATGAAAATGCTTAAAACCATTAACATACTTATTTGTTTTAATGAATTAGTTCAGGATTGAATGTACCTACACGTTTAGTTGTTTCAAATACCTAATCTTATTTGAACCAACAGACAAAATAATCAAATCAACTATGAAAATGTTTAAAACCATTAACATACTTATCTGTTTTAATGAATTCGATCAGGATTGAATCTACCTATGTTTAGTTGTTTCAAATACCTAATCTTATTTGAATCAACAAAGATAAAATAATCAAATTTACTATAAAAATGTTCAGAACTATTAACATACTTATCTGTTTTAATGAACTAGTTCAGGATTGAATCAACCTATGTTACATAGTTTTGCCTAACAAGTTAATAATTGATTCAAGGTGTTCATTGGTTAGGAATAACAAAACACCTAAGTTATTAGTTCAATCATACATTCCTTTATTGTTTTAGTAATCAGCTTTATTTGAATTGTATAAGATCGTAATTGTAGTGATTAACTTAACGTCAACTAAGAGAAAACTGCTCTTAGTTGGCCTTCATTTTTTAGAGTGTACTTGGAACCCTAGGCCACTCTACAACCATGTCAAAATGACAAGCAGTAAGAGATTTCTTACAATCTGGCAGGCAAGTATGGTCGCGCGATAAATGATAAAACATCTGGCCGTCCCTATCGCACTTACTAATAGTGCGATAGGGACGGCCTGATATTTTATCGTCTATCGCGCGACCATGCTACCCGTGCTGATATACATATAACGTCACAATGACAAGTGAATGACATAGTTCTACAGTGGCCTAGGGTTGCAATTGGTTGACTGTACTCTACCTACCTACTACCTATCTTAGGAGACTGAAAAAGTAACGTCAACTAGGTACTGTTAAAATGTTTAACATGGTCTTTTAGAAGAGCCAATAACAAATTATGTCTCATATCATTTCGGCCTTCGAGTAGATATGTACCTGGGTCGTTCTATCTTTTCGTGCCGATTAGGTGTTTGAGCTCGGATCAAGCGTTAAGATGACTCTCATGTACAAGTGGTTATTTTTAAAAGTTGTATTTTAAGTTTTAAACATAAGGCGAGCATGTTGGAAATTTGCTAGCTCTTATAGTTTTTTTTATAAAAATAAAAAACATGCGAAATCTTCATTTCCCTCTTACCAAAAATGGCGTACCATGAAGTTCAAAATTACAAAACTCCCATAATTTACAGACAAACCCCAGTTTTCTTTATTGATTATAAGTAAGTATATAACTAATACTATATAAGTGCATATTCAGCTTAGCTAGCGTGCATCTTTGATAGAGAGAACGCACTTTTTAATTTTGTCACGCGCGCAATTTCATTTCCAGTCGAAAAAATTGTCAGACTTGTCCAGTTTGAACGCGCCTTTATTTACAAACACCCGTGATCCCCGCGTGTCTCTGCCGCCTCAGCCTGCCACGATTTGTCAATGGGGAAGGACGCACGTTAATGGTTTACCAACAATTTCGATTCTCCTCATCAAAATCCAGTTTCGTCCTGGGTAAGTACTCATTACCATCCGGTTATTATTTTGACATCATGTAGTGAAAGAAATTGCTTGTCAAGTTAATTTATTATCATTTAGGTATGTCTTCATTTGGCTTGCTTGGTGGCCTTGAAGTCCGAGAGACGGCGAAGATATTTGAAATAAACGTTAAAACTTCATTCCGCTCCAATTCATTTCCGTCCATTTCCTTCCAATTTTGGCGTGGAAGGGAATGAATCAGTTTGGAAGGAAATGATAATAATGGGGCTACAGAGGGCGGGACCTGGCTATCCGCGTACCGTTTCAGATGCTACGTCTGTTTCAGGCACTTGAGCCATCCACCACCGTGTCGGACCAACGGCTATCGGATCAGGTGCGCGTCATTCAGCAGTCAAAGCGGCTGGATGACGCCACACTTGATTGGCTTCGCTAGGTGGCTCTCGCTGCTCGCGCGGACTCCGCTTCTCCTTCTCCGCGGAACTTCTGGCTGGCAACGCAATTTCAACAAGCCAAGCGCAAGATCTTGGATCCAACTGGTGTTACTTTCCTGCTGTATAAGTCCGGTAGTAACACGGAAGCAAAAAACTATAGACCCATTACGTGCTTGCCTAATGCCTGCACTATACAAGCTCTTTCCATCTATTTTGAGAGCAAACGTTAACGCGAACATTACCTCTAACAATATTTTGGCTTCCGCTCAAAATGTCTTTGGTAGGGTTGGGTCCCGCGATACTAAAGAGCTCCTATTCTAATCTATACGCCAACAAGTTCAGCGGAACAAAAGGCCATCTCGGCCGCTTGGATTGAATATAAGAAGGCACAGATTCGGTGCCCCACTTATGGCTGAGACGGATATTGGAGCTGTATAAACTTAATGCAGTTTTAATATCCGTCCTGGCCGCATGTAGGTATGAGGCAGTGGACCACAGTCCTTCGTCAGACAGGAGACAGGGATGACCCCCTTGGCCCGCCGGACTTCATAATGAAATATTCCAGGGTGACATTTGAGTCCATAGTGGTTCTGCCAAGCTCTGAATCCTCTCGGCACTCTGCTGAAGGATTCTGGGCTAGGTTGCCAGCTTCAGAGAGAGGGTGAAGTCATTTCTCACCTTCTGTACTTGGAGGATCTCAAACAATTTTCACCGAACACCCAAGATCTGATGGTGCTATTGAAAACCACAGAAGTTTTCAGTACCGCCATCAAAATGGAATTTGGTGTCGATAAGAGTGCGGATATGCATGTATAGCGGGGGAAGGTAGTAAATTCAGAAAATTTACACTTTTCTGAGACAATGTGTCGTTAATATCTATCTCTAAATCAGAAACCTATAAGTACCTACCTTGGTATGCCACAGTCGTTGGGTATTGAGGATAATGACATTAAATGGTCGGTGAAGGAGCGCTTTTTCAGTCGGCTCACAAAAGTCCTTAACAGTATTTTGTCAGGAGGCAACAAATTGCGCGTCTTTAATGCCTGGTTAATGCCCCTACTCATAATTATACTCTTTTGGCATACTAAAGTGGACCCAGACCGAGCTGGACGCCCTGGTTCGAAGGGTCCGCCTACTGCTCACCACACATCGTATGTTACAGTCATGAGATTGTACATCCCACGGAAGTGCGGAAGTCGAGGCTTCCTAAACGCCAAAAATCTCGACAACCTCGAGGTGTACTACCTCAGGAATTACTTACTTAACAACGAGTGTGGGATGCATCGTGATGTGGTGGCAGTAGACAGAAACCTCACGCCGCTCTCCTTGGCGAAAGAAAACTGGCGCAAACCTGTGGTACTAAGTACTGCGGACCGCAAGGCAGTATGGGAGAGCAAGCCGCTACAAGGGTGGTTCTACAAGGCCCTCACGGGACCAGATGTAGACCTGCTCGCATCATTGAACTAGTTAAGATTCGGGGACCTCTATGGAGAAACCGAGGGTTTTGCCTGTGCAATTGCGGATGAAGTTATGATGACGAAAAACTACCGGAAATATATCCTGAAGGACGGTACGGTCGACATTTGTCGGGCATGCTGCCGTCCCGGAGAGTCACTCAGGCATATCATCTATCATCTCGGGTTGTTCTCATCTTGCTAACGGTGAGTACTTGTACAGTCATAATCTTGTAGCCAGGATTATTCACCAGCAGTTTGCTCTTCAATACGGTCTTGTGGACCGCGAAGTACCATACTACACTGCCGTCCTTAGTATATAACTGCGCCAGTTATCGAAATCGGTTATGCCACGCTCGCTCTATTGGGATCGATCGATCTGACAGGACTATTGTAGCCAATAAGCCTGACATTGTGGTAATAGATCGACCACAACGCCGGGCCGTGCTCGTTGACATCACCATCCCCCATGATGAGAATCTCGTGAAAGTCGTGAAAGCCGAAGACAAGTCCAGTATGTACCTAAACTTGGCTCACGAAAATTTGGAAAATATCAAACAGTTGATTATTATATTATAAAACAGGTATTAAATCGTTTTATTTTAAGCCTCCATCTTTTAAAATATAATCAATTTCATTTCCATCCTTACGTGGACATTCTTCCCATGGATTTTCATTTCCATCTACGCTTTCATTACAATCCTTACTTTTTCTTAGAAAGTAAAACTAGTATAAAGGTGCCTTTCACTAAAACATAGTTACTATGTGTATATACATTCGCAATATCAAAATAACGACCATAACTTTAAAAAAAAAAGTTATCACAAAAAACGCCAAATCGGCACGAAACGATAGAACGACCCTAATTTTTTTTTATAATAGATTTGCGCAACCATCGGAATAAATCAACACACAATAACAGCTTTGGTTGACTACAAACTTCTTCACATCCATGTAACATCACAGAATATATAATAGTACAAGTAACATTGAATTAAAACGTTCCCCAGTCTCCAATGTATTCTATACATAGCATACCTACCTCCAGTCCTATAGGTATTGATATGTACTCTTGAAAATCTATTAACAGCAGCTAAAAAAAACATATAATATCAACTGGTTAGTTAAACAATCAGTCCAAAATTAAATTCTAACCTCAAAACAACCGTGACGATCGAACACCAATACAATGACCCGAGCTATCCGTTACGGGCACAAAAACTGTACTGTACACTAACTATTAGTTAGTACACGATCGCTGTACAGTTAGGCTAACCTTGAGGTCATTGGTTCAGGGTTAGGGAGGGGATACACTCATGAGAGCAGCGGAAAGCGGTTACACTTAGATAAAATACAAATACTGTACTTACACTAACTATTAGTTAGTACACGATCGCTGTACAGTTAGGCTAACCTTGAGGTCATTGGTTCAGGGTTAGGGAGGGAATACACTCATGAGAGCAGCGGAAAGCGGTTACACTTAGATAAAATACAAATACTGTACTTACACTAACTATTAGTTAGTACACGATCGCTGTACAGTTAGGCTAAGCTTGAGGTCATTGGTTCAGGGTTAGGGAGGGGATACACTTATGAGAGCAGCGGAAAGCGGTTATACCTACTTAGAAAAGATACAAAAGTCTACTTACAGGGACTATAGATCGATCCCTCTCGCTATGCATGAGAAATTGAGAACCCGCCCGCCGATCGCTACGTTAGGC
Organism: Leguminivora glycinivorella; assembly: GCF_023078275.1. NCBI lineage: Eukaryota > Metazoa > Arthropoda > Insecta > Lepidoptera > Tortricidae > Leguminivora > Leguminivora glycinivorella. The sequence continues at coordinate 8,286,337 of NC_062976.1, forward strand.
TCTCGTTTCGATGTTAAGGAAGAATTTTGTAGGTACGGAGATGTACAAGTTCTTCGGACATTGTCTTATTTTTAAATGTACTGGTACCTACATTAAGAAATCCGCTCGCCGTCCGCCGCCCGCTCCGCTTGTCTCGCGTGTCCGCAGCCTTGTGCCTTTTGTTAAGGACTAATAGGTTTGTAGGTACGGAGGTGTACAAGTTCTTCGGACATTGTCTTATTTTTAAATGTACTGGTACCTACATTAAGAAATCCACTCGCCGTCCGCCGCCCGCTCCGCTTGTCTCGCGTGTCCGCAGTCTTAGGTTTGTAGGTACGGAGGTGTACAAGTTCTTCGGACATTGTTTTATTTTCAATATGTACTGGTACATTAAGAAATCCGTGAAGCTATCTTATTTTCAATCACAGAGAACCTCCTATAGAGTGCCAATCTTGTAAATTTTGTGCGTGCTACAAATCACCAGTGCTTGGGGCGCGAGGAGCGGGAGGGGAATGTGTTTAGCGCGCTGCGATTGGTTGTTTCAAGGACGGCAGGCAGTCGCGCCAGATGAAAAGGGACAGAAGTATGACTGTCCCTCTACTGTCGCGTAAGTGGCCAGTGTAAGTTGACCTATGCCGGCTCTGAATAAATTATAAATATGACTTATTTGTGGAATGTAATACCGTCCGTTTTTAAATTTGAACTTCTTGTTACCTTTCCACACCATTTCACACTACAGGTGGACATCTTTAAGGCATCAAAATACCCTTTTTCAATTTTTTTATTGCGAAAAACACGAGCTGCTTTCGGGTCGGTTACTTGGTCGTTACTGATCGGGCACGGCGAGCGCCCGCGCTTATATCATGGCAAATACAAGTAAGGCTGGTGACCGCGAGTCGTCTTGTAATGGATGTCTATAGGGGTTGGTCTGTGTTTTCAATACTGGAATATTAACAAATCCGCTCGCCGCCCGCTCCGCTAGGCTCTTGTGGCCGCAGCCTTGCGCCTTTTGTTAAGGACTTAGCGCTCGCCGCCCGCTCCGCTAGGCTCTTGTGTCCGCAGCCTTGCGCCTTTTGTTAAGGACTAGGTTTGTAGGTACGGAGGTGTACAAGTTCTTCGGAACTTGTCTTATTTTCAATACCAATGGCCGCGAGTCTTTGAAGGGCATTCACGTCAACTTTAATTGCGTTTCACTCATTGATTATTATTATTTAGTTTAAATGGTGCGTTGTTCAGGTATACAATTCGCTTTTGCTAAATCTTTAATCTTGATAAAGTTGTTTGGGTAAATAGGTAGGTTCGGAAATCGGAGTTTTAAAATGGTTGCGCTTTTTTGGGCCATCATAAAAAGAGTTGCCATAATACAACAATATTGATTATTTATTACCCTAATTAACAATATTGACGCCATTCTCCAGGGACTAAAATATTTGCTTACCATCAAACAGGGAACTTGACTGTTCTTAAAATAAAATATTTTATACCATGCACGAAATAATAAAGCATCAGATAATTATTAGAAAAACATGGACAGAAGTTATTTTTAAATCCAATTCCTATTTAATAAGTCAGGTAGAAATATATAAAGTAACTGAATTGACTGTGACGTCACTCAATTCGATTTCATATTCATTCCATATTAGCAAGTCGTTGTAAGAAGCTGATTTGACTAGGAGGCAAGTAGCCTATTCATTTACACGTTTGCTTTGTATACTAGTTCTTCCCAAAGAAGTCATGCCTTCATAAGCTTCATAATCTCAGAGCATTTTCTGACTCACAAACGCCAGCCGTATGTCAAGTCGCATTGTGAGTTAACGACACTCATTTACCTGTCAACTGTCAAACGCGACGCCATTTTGCGCCCGTCATCGTGATCGAACGTTGGAATTTGGAACACGCCTTCTTATGCTTGATGGTTTGAGCGGTGGCACTATGACTTAGACTTTCGCTCGATAAGAAAAAAATCATGATCCTTAAATGTCAGCAATGAATTTACAACTTTTCTGCAGGTATCCATGACCTAAGACCTGACCTTTACTATAAAATTCATCTGCTTTCCTTCCAAAGAAGTCATACCTTCACATGCTTCATAATCTCAGAGAATTTTCCGACTCACAAAACGCCAGTTGTATGTCAAGTCGCATTGTGAGTGAACGACACTCATTTACCTGTCAACTGTGAAACGCGACGCCATTTTGCGAGCGTCATCGTGATCGAATGTTGGAACTTGGAACATGGCTTCTACGCTTGATGCGGTTTGAGTGGAACCACTGGTGGTGTGGTAATGGTCTATATAGTCCTAATATTAATTAAAGTATACGTTTAAAATATAAATTATATTATTTTAAAATTCGGTAATGGCTGCTAGTAAGATGTTCTACAGCAATCCCAACTTCATTGAACACCTAAATACTGGACCCAAACTAAAGTATAGTGTGCATTATGTGTTTTAAGAATAGACCTGCGAATGAAGCATATAAAAGCAAAATTTTTGAATACAGTTTACCTAAGCTTAAAAGTAAGATACGATCTGTGTCTTTACTGATTTATTGTACTAACGCCATATTTTATTATGTCACAAATTCCATGTCTGTTTTGTTAAAATCTTTTTCTACTCCCGAACTGTTATTCGTCATTTACAGGGTCGTGCATACATCTTTAAAACCCTACATAAAAGTCTATTCCCAAAGCCAGCGTCCGACGGCTTTCAGCGCATGCGCGCAGTATCGAAAAAACTGAAAACGAATTGTTTGGCTCTGTAACCATGGCAACGCATTGTTATAACGATACTGCGCGCGTGCGCGGGAAGGCTTTGGGCAGCTGAGCTGACAGTGCAAACCTTTGCGTCAAAATACAGGAAACAGTGTGAATTTCACGAAAATTATTCAAGAAAACAATGAAAAACTAAGTGCATGGTCGTAGAAAAAGTATTGTATGCAACGGTGTTTAACTGAGTCAAAAAATACTCGTGGCGTTTAATAACAATTTTCGGCTTCGCCTCAAATTGTTACCCATGCCACTCGTCTTTTTTGACCTCCTTTAAACGCCTATTGCATAAAATACTATTACAAGAGATCAATAAATATTAATTAAAGTATACGTTTAAAATATAAATTATATTATTTTAAAATTCGGTAATGGCTGCTAGTAAGATGTTCTACAGCAATCCCAACTTCATTCAACACCTAAATACTGGACCCAAACTAAAGTATAGTGTGCATTATGTGTTTTAAGAATAGACCTGCGAATGAAGCATATAAAAGCAAAATTTTTGAATACAGTTTACCTAAGCTTAAAAGTAAGATACGATATATGTCTTTACTGATTTATAGTACTAACACTAACGCCATATTTTATTATGTCACAAATTCCATGTCTGTTTTGTTAAAATCTTTACAAACGATCAATACATAGTATGTATTATACATACATACATACATACATACATACAATCACGCCTGTATCCCATAAAGGGGTAGGCAGAGCACATGAAACTACTAAAGTCTCAGTGCCACTCTTGGCAATTAAGGGGTTAAAAGAAAACGAAAATTGTGACATGTATGTATGTATTATCAGCATAGTATTCTTGAAATATTTACGCGTAACTCTCTAGCAACTTATTTTCCGATGAGGACTGTAGGCAGGTAGGTACCTACCAGCAGCGGCTGGTCCATACAAGTCGATTCCCACCGGCTTGCCTAAAATTGATTGCTAGTAAAGTATCTTAATGTTAAGGTAGGCTACTTTTTGCTCAGTGTTGCCTAGCAGAAATTTTCACCAGCCGCCACTGGTACCTACATAAGGATTCTGCATATATGTTTTCTTCAAAACAGGCTCCCGGAAACTACTCAGAATTAGCCGCTTATCATAAACATTTACCCTAAATACTCGCCACCATTAGCTGTACCTCTAAACGACGAAATATTTAAATGGCGATCCTTGCTATCTTCAGATAAAACGGGCCGATTCACATGCGTGAGCCGTGATGGATGAGTCCGGCGATCAGACCCTTGTCCCCCCCTCTCAAATTTGCCTTCCCCCGACGGACGTAAGGCCTAGGACGTGCGGCCGAGTGGTAGCGGGCGGAGAGAAAGATGGGTGTAGGTATAGGTAGATAGTGAACAAAACTTTGGTTGAATGAGGACACCGTATCGACACAGTACACTACTGATGTGCCGACGGAAAGTTTCCAAAATTCTGAAATTTTCACATAGGAAAACTTCGGAAATTTTCCATACTTTGTATGGACAATTGTATGGATGGAAACTTTCCATTTCATAAATTTAAATTCCCTTTATTTTTCATGAAATTTTCGTGAATTTTTCAAGAAATTTAAGATTTTTTTGGAATGTTTACGCAACTTGCATATCACTAGTACACTATACTGTTACAGCCGTAACCGTCAACACTCAACAGCTACCATTTTATTGGTTAAACCTGTCACACAGATGCAGACTTTTATTCAATCATTCGTTCTATTCGTGCCAACTCTTGTGTCGTCTAGGAGTAAAAAGATTCAAGTTTCCATGGTTACCAATTTCAACGGTAAAATATGGCACAGGTATGCCATATTTACATAAAAATTTAAGCAATTTAAGTATCATCATCATATTTTAACCCTTTCTCGTAGTGAGCCTAGTCTATCTGTGGAGCACTGTGACGATAATTTTCGCGGTTCTCTACTTGTGGCTCTCATCGATGTAGTGGACACTAGTTTTCACAGTCCTCAGCCTAGTTCTTAAAGTCTTCGTAATTCACAACTTTTTCCTTTATGGCTTGCCCGCGGTTTTATGTTTTTTTTGCCTTTAACGTGGTTTTCAAAAAGTGTAGTCTTATTAGGTTACTCACCTAAGTTCAATAGTGCAGACTACAGGTATTCCAATAGTAGGTAGTCTACCTTTCCTCCACCAAATCGCAATAATGATGTGTGCCTACTTTCTTGTTTTTCTCCCTATACTTAGCTACTCATTTCAGGAGCTTTCATTCGTTTTCATATCTCTTGTTCACCCACCGCTAAGAGGTATATCTTAGGCGTGTAATGTGTTTTTTTTTAATGTTTCACGTTTGCCTATTTGCTATTTATTTATTTATTAATAATATATATAGCCTGTGCGGTGACGGGTTAAGAATTTCACCACCCCCTTTCTTTCCGTGGGTATCGTAGAAGGCGACTATGGGATATGGGTTAAATTGTGGCGTAGGCGAGAGGCTGGCAACCTGTCACTGCAATGTCACAGTTTCGTTTTCTTTCAACCCCTTATTTGCCAAGAGTGGCACTGAAGCTTTGTAGTTTCATGTGTTCTGCCTACCCCTTTATGGGATACAGGCGTGTGTGTGTGTGTGTGTGTGTGTGATAATAATATATTTACACGGCATTACAAACAAGCCAATACACCGAGAAATAGATTATTATACATATTCGTTGTACACAAAAAAAAATAACAAAACAAAAATTGAACAAAAATACTGGACAACCAGTCATCCATCGACTCACAAAACCTTAAACATTCATGATTCGTTATATTAAAATAACTAGGGTAGGTATGAATTTCTGCCGCGAAACTCGTCCGCTCTCAGTACCGCCACACCCTCTCCTGTAGGTGATCCATTACACTGGCATTTTTGCGTAATCCTCGTGTATAAATATGAAATTGAAGGAAGACCTAGTGATGCTTAATCGACTGGAGGTCGGGGTCACGTCCCTTCCAGAATATCGTCGCCCAGAAATATGAAAGAATATGCTCAGTATTTAAATACATAAATAATGTTGAAGAAATATTATGGCCACCGATCTTTCAAACAACGTATAAGTGAATAGGCGTATGTGTATGTAACTTTTTTTTTTTACATTTGATACTTATACTTTTTGAAAACAATAATTAAGGTACAGCGGGACAAATCTCGAATGGGGGGCCAATTTTTCCATGTTTACAATGTTTGCATTATTAAATAGAGTGTCCACCGGTTAGATCTATATGGTAGGCGTGTTCAGTGGATACATGTAGAACGTTGAGTTCATAGTGTAATAATGGAAAAAATGGATTTGTTACAATTGCCCCCCAGTCGAGATTTGCTCCGCTGTACCTTATTATGTTTATAAAGGACTATACACAGGGTTGTTTTTTCCAAGAAAATATAAATTTACCAATACAAATCTGAGAGCAAATGGAAAATATATTGCGATATTTATTTTATAATGATGCGTTCAAAAACTTTGCGACGAAAAACAAGTAGGTATTTCATTTAACAAAATAAATTCTTGTTAGACACCTAAATTCTAATCATTCTTCCGACTGCAATCACAAAACAAACCACAAACAAACGCGAACAGTGATTAGAGCCGAGCTAAAAAAACCCTAAACAATCGTCAGTTGATTCAAAAACACGGATTGGCCACTCGCTATGCAAATCATAATCAATAACGCTTGATTATAGACTATTCTCTATTCTGATTATGGATAATTATAGTTGGGGTGGGGTGACGAGCGATTTGGGTATTTGCGCTTTATTTTGTACTAGCGACTCGCCCCGACTTCGCACAGCGTAGGCATAAATCTGAGTACCTATAGTAAGTTTCGAAAAACTTATGCTATTCCGAGCTAAACAAGTTCGGCGCAAATATAATAAATAACAAAAAAGAATACTCTGATAAAATGGACTATTTGAAAGCAATTGCCGCTAATATCAACCTGATATAGAAATCATTATACGCATATTATTATGCATAACCCCATTCTAATTTTATCACTTATCCACGTAGAGCCGAGCTAAAAAAACCCTAAACAATCGGGTATGAAGACCAACTAAGAGCAGACATCATAGGTTGATTCAATCCTTAGTTGAACTTACTAAGGTAATTTAGTTCGCATAATTATTTTTCATGGAATTATTGAACAAGATCTTAATCGGCTCAGTTACGTTACAAAAGTAAGAGCAATCAAAATTACCTTATTTGATTTGTCGCTTTTAGCAAGTATGTCAGTGTGAGAGTGACAGATGTCTTATCCACGTGGAGCAACCAAAGTGATGTTCGAAGCATGGCATAAATCTGAGCCTATAGTAAGTTTCCTTATGCTATCCAGCACGGGTAGCATGGTCGCGCGATAAATGATAAAACATCTGGCCGTCCCTATCGCATTTACTAATAGTGCGATAGGGACGGCCTGATATTTTATCGTCTATCGCGCGACCATAATTGCCTGCCAGGACTGTAAGTACACGAGCGACAATATCACTAAGGTCAACCAGGGTATTTGCGTTTGGTGGAGTACCTAAATGCGTCCTTTGAAGATATTTTGTAAATAGAATATTAGAAGTATTAGAACTATGATAGTAGTATAAGTTTAAAGTTTGGTGACGATACCTAGAACGTAGAAGTAGAGGGTGGCATTGTTTTAAAATCCTCCGTTTAGAAATAAATATTTTCGTAAGACGAAGTTAAATAACCAGACGCATCTCGGGCGTATACATTGTGTTTATACCTATACCTCAAAAAGTTTGGGTAGCGTTTTCGATTAAAGCTCTTAAATAATTGGCATCATTTTTAGGGTTCAGTAGTCCACTAGGAACCCTTATAGTTTCGCCATGTCTGTCTGTCCGTCCGTCCGTCCGCGGATAATCTCAGTAACCATTAGCAATAGAAAACTGAAATTTAGTACAAATATGTATATCAATCACGCCGACAAAGTGCAAAAATAAAAAATGGAAAAAAAAATGTTTTATTAGGGTACCCCCCCTACATGTAAAGTGGGGACTGATTTTTTTTTCATTCCAACCCCAACGTGTGATATATTGTTGGATAGGTATTTAAAAATGAATAACAGTTTACTAAAATCGTTTTTTGATAATATTAATATTTTCGGAAATAATCGCACCTAAAGGAAAAAAAAGTGTGTCCCCCTCCCCCCTCTAACTTTTGAACCATATGTTTAAAAAATATGGAAAAAATCACAAAAGTAGAACTTTATAAATACTTTTTAGGAAAATTGTTTTGAACTTGATAGGTTCAATAGTTTTTGAGAAAAATACAGAAAACTACGGAACCCTACACTGAGCGTGGCCCGACACGCTCTTGACCGGTTTTTTCAACTTGATTAGCAAACATCATTCGTCATTTTTCAACCAACTCAAACACCACAAATTGTACATGTAAAACTTCCTCCAGATTCACTCTATTCATAGGCGATAGTTTAGAGTTTATCACGAACATAGAAACAAACGGACACACATACAGACGCGACGGACTTGGTCTTATAATGTGTAGTGATAGTGAGGGTGAGGTGATGAGCGATTTGGGTATTATTTGCGCTTTATTTGGGTATTTATTGCGCTCGAGTGACGCGGCAGATATTACGGACCCCCGGGAACCCTTCGTGTGGACATTGATTTCGGGAAGGTTTTCAGATGAATTATTTTAATATATACAAAGGTGTAATACCTTTATTTTTAAGCGCTTTGTTACGAGAGACCATATTTACAAATAAAGGAAAATTGTTTTGTTAATTAGTCTTCATTTAATCATGCAAAAGGTGGTTATGGTTGTCGTTTAAAAATATGTTTGATTCGAATTCTACATTGAAATTCAGGGAATTGGGCTGAATGAACGCACCAGCGATCGACAGCCCGCCTGTATCCGGCCAGGCGTCCCTACACTACATCTACATCTACATTGAAATTAAAGAGTTGTTTACTAGCGAGTTAACAGTTTTTTTTTTAATTTAGAATCCCATTTGCTTCTTGCTGATAAATAATATTCCTTTCATATTCAAATTATTTTAGTAGCTAAAATAGTACCTACATTACGCGATACAATTGCGCAAAAGAGTTTGAAACGAGTGGAGATAAATTACGACGACACGAGTTACGAATTTCCTTTTCGCACGTGTATTGCATGACGTTTTTCAGTTGGTACAGATGACCCTTTGAAGTTTCGACCTCACAAGAAATGAACCGAACCACTTTGCGCAATGCGGGCAAAAACACCAAAATGTACTGAAAAAGCGTATATTTAATAGTCGATTCGAATTTCAAATAATTAGTCACTCCAATTTGCTAAAATTCATAAAAGTAGACAAACAAAACAAAACAAAATAAAGGCGTGATCAAACCAACGAGCGTACATCGCCAATCGTCATTAACATGTTTTGACGCGAATATCGAAGTTCGTTACAGATGTTA